>NC_087514.1:84097038-84401088 GCF_963921805.1 Phalacrocorax carbo | reverse complement strand
ATTGGTTTGTAGTGTTTAATAGTTTCCTGTACCCTTTCATTAATACAAGAATGCTTTCTAATAACCCCCTTCAATGTATTTTCTAAAATCAATGAGTCTTTTAAATCATCTCTACAGTTAACCACTCACTGGAGCCGTTTATTGCTAAAGGCAGCATAGCAGATCACAGCTCGTCTTGCACATCATCTAACCAAAGCATCAATTAGATATACATTTAAAAATCCTGTTATGACAGGCTTGAATTCCATAGCAGTTATAATGTATTTCCAGCATACCAGTGCAGGTGAGGATCTAACGTGACGTGCCTGTTTGTATCTTGGCTATGAAGTCCTCTTTTCTGATGGGAATTTCAAGGGCTGATAGGGTTTTGTTACAGGGCATAGGTGGTTTCTGTGTAAAAATTGATTTATTTCTAAGTAAAGGACTGGACATCCCCCTTTTTTTAAAACAAAAATTGTTGTTGCTAAAACCCAAATCACTCCTCTTTGAAAAGCGTTTTTTAAAAATAGCTGAAGAGGTTATCTTTATTTTAGTATCATGTTGGGTGTCAGTGTGCCTTTATTTAGGCCATGTGGTATCAATCTCCTTTGCCATAGAATGTGCTCCATTAGTTACCTAGCTGTAATGTGGCTAATTTTTACTCCTTGCGAGTGGTGCCTCAGTTGATGCTATCCATTAAGAAATCCATTAAAGTTTGCGTTTAGTGATTAGCTACACACAGGACCAGAAGAGAATACCTTGATCACTAGTCCACATTGCTTTTTATAAATTCCTTGAACTCCTATTAAAGCTGCTATTTTAAGACCTTGGTACAAGACAGTCTTGGCAGTCTTGTTTATTAAAAAAAAAACAAAAAAGCAATGATAAAGCAGGTGCCAGCCCAGTAACTATTCAGGAGTTTCTTTTGCCACAAGCAACATAAATAGCCACAAGAAACATTCAAAAGGTTTCAATCTCCTAATGCTGTTTCAGCTTTTCACACTCTTTGGTCATCCTCATGGTGCTGTTAGGTAGGGTTCCAGTGGGGTTTTGTCCTCTGGGGAGGCCCTTCTAGATACAACACATGACTAATCTACTTTAGCCTAGGTGTTATCAGGGAGCAGTTCTGCCCAGGGCTGCTTGCACTAGCTCAGCATTTCTGTTCTCCTTTAATTGCAGGTGCTGCTAGGCTCTCCTTCCAACTTTCTTCATAATAAAATGTGAATTCCAGTTCACATGCCTCTTCTATAAATAATCTCAAAAGTTTTTATTCATACCATGTCTATTCTGTTTTATGACTCCAGCTAGTTTAAATGATGCAGCCTATTTTAGCCAGCTAGGTAACTCTAAGGCATGTTAAGCTAACAGGGAATCTGGATTCTGAACTGCTTTAATATTAGAGATAAAAGTCAAGGCAAAATGAAAATGAACTTCATTCCAGTCAACGCCAGCTAATTGTTAGGGCTGCAGCCAGGATTTTAAAGGAAAGTTTTGAATTTTTTTTTTTTAATTCCATCTTGACAAAATAGTCAGAACTAAAAAAGAAAACTAGAAATGTCAGTCTGTTAATGCCGGGTGAAAAGTCGTCTCTGGTCTTATCTTCCTTTTTCAGTCTCAAGACATTATTAACGTAATATAATACATTTACAAAGGAAAAGATCAAACTCATCTGTTGTGCTAAAAATAGTGTCCATACTTGTGCTGTGTTGAAGTTTTAGGTATGCCCTGTCTAAAATCAAACCTATAATGCAAGTAGGAACAAACCACAAACTGTTTCAGTTCAGCCTCTGAAATCCAAATTAGTTTGAAACTAAGAACATATTCAGTAGTTGTTAGCCCAAAGAGATGGCTAAGCCATATTTTTTTTGTGATCTTCACAGAACAATAATAGCATATTGGTTTCTATGACTTAGAAGCTACTGAAATTTTACAGTGTCCCTAAAACAAGAAATGTCAATTAATAAAAATCCAGCTATAAACCTCAGGAAGTATATCACTGAGGGTAAAAGGAATATTTAGAAATAATATCTGTCTTGAGTGGAGGAAGAATTGTGGGAGACAAAGAGACATTCTTAGATTTAAGAAGTAGTCTGCATTATGAGCATTTAGGAAGAAATCTTATGTGATACAAACTGCAGATTTAATAAAGGCTTCTGACATTGTCTCTGCGGGTGTCCGAGCCAGTAGGAAGAACGGAACTTCATGAGTAGGGACTGTTTGCCTTATGTCTGTCAGTCAGGATACTATTGAAAAATTTATCACACATTCCTATCAGAAATAAGTTGATTAGTTGAAAACAATTTAATGCTAACGCTGCAGCTAAATGCTACTGTTAACTTCAAAAAAATCACGTGGGGAGAGTAATTGGTTAATCCCTGGGCAATGACTAATTTTGGGCGTCTAACGACAACATTAGGGCATGTAAAACCCACATTGTGCTGTCAGATTGTCTTTCTGTTATGTAGTATAATAATTTCCTTGCCAGTGGACCAGCTTGCTTTCCCAAATGAAGGATTTGTGTCTGGAGTTTCGCTTTCACTGTTTTATGATGCCCAAAACTGTGTTATTTCCCCTTCCTTAATAATATCCCAGGATACAGCAGCTGCTGTTGTTTGTGTCTTCCTTGGCTTTTGGTATGACTCTTGCTTTCTTTGAGGGGTAGGAGGTAAAGGGGGAGAAGAAAGAAAAAGGAGGGCATTTCTTTTCCTTGCATTGATTTGTATTTGGGGAGTATCATCAAGAGTGGTGTACTCATCTAAGTAATTAATGTTACATAATATGTTTCTCTGATTGTAAATTGTACCTAAGAATATCATGGCTTATCACGCATCCTGCATAGGAACCTGTAATCACTAAACCTATGCAGTTCTCCTAATATTGTTATATTACTTTATGCTGTTGGAATATTTTTTTTTTTCTGAATCAAATGTGCCATCAGTTGACTTTATCTGTGAGTTGTATGTGAAAATGTGGAATTTAGAAGAAGAGCTTTTTGGGTATGGAAGGACAAAAGCATAAAGAAATAAATACCAGGTTTGCACTTCCCCTGGCAAATTCAGCATGCCATTCCACAAATATATATATTGGCTGTGGAATTTTGTGTCATGATTTTTGTTTTCAGTTAATGTTTTATTTATGTTAACTGTCCTTCTCTTGAACTGAATTAACTGGGTTTCTTATATTTCATAGAAATTGTAGTGCTGGTTTTTTTACACACATGCTTGCAAGTCTGAGAGAAAAATAATCTCTGACAGCTTCACATATTAGTTTTCAGAGCTTCAGCTGTTTGCACTTGAACTTTCCATTTTGCTTCTCTATCTTGATTTTTTTTAAGTGATTTTTCAGTGTCTTTGTTGTACCTTATTCTAAATTTTCTTGGTATTTATCTTTTTATAATGTCTGATAGCTTGTCAGTTTTGGATCTCTTTTTATTTTCTCACTTTTTCCACCCATACATTTCTTCCTACAACGGAATTTCTGTTGCCTTATATGAAAAAACAATCTTTATTTTTCACAGAGGCTTTCTTTTGTGGATATTTCTATTTATTTTGTGAAAGGGAGTTTATGTAACATAATTTTCTAGGTGAAATAACAGTCAGTTCTAGACTGGCATAGACACTTTTTGGTTTTTGGTGATTAGAAGTAGTCTTTACTAAAAGACTGTGTGTGTGCAAGCGATGTCCAACAAATAACACCCCTCAACACTGTACACCCATCAGCTGGGTTTGTTGGTTTAAAGGGATGAGTAGGGAGGCAGCCAATGCTCTTTTCTCTCTGTTTCTTTAGGAAATTGATTGAGTTCCAGCATTACAAAGATTAGCTTTCAGAACAGTAATATATATAAATTTAGCAATGATTTGGGAGTTCCATATCTCATGCAGTTATCTTACAAATTAAAGAAAATTCCCTTACACTATTGAAGTAAAAAAGTAGTTCAGTTTCCCATTTCTAGAAGATCTGTCACTACAGAGTTACAGTGTCAAAACATTTGTAGTTACTGAAGTGACTACTAAACTATTTTAAGAACATTTTTTTAATTACTTTTTTCCTTAGTTTTCAGTCTCATACACATAGCTGCAACATAACTACAACAAAGGGGCAAGACAACGGCATGTAATACTGTTCTTAAATGCTTTCCAAAACAGTTTTGATGCTACTTCTGCCAGATTGACTAGCGTGTGCAGAAGGCACTGTTAGAAAGCACTGATGATTATATACTGTGTCTGTATCGCACAGGCTCAGGAAAAACTGGGTGCCTCATTTTTTCATCTAAAGTCCTATAGCTCTGCTTTACCACACTTGGGAAAAGAGAATAGAGATCAACTATAGATGAACCATTTCCCTTCATCTACCTAGAAATTTCACTTTTTTCTGCCTATTACTAGAGGTCCACAGGAGTACTGTATATTCTCTTGGGAATCTATCAACCTCTTCTTCAGAAAACGGTAAAAGAAAAAATAACACCTGTTTTTTCTTTCTGACACTGGCCCATGATTCTGTCTTTAGTCTCCAGGTCAATACACCATTTCAGCAGTGCTGAAGGATATAACATTGGCAACAGAATAAGCACAGGCAACGCAGGAAGAAATAAATATTTTCCTGCCTGATTATTTATATCTAAATAATGCTGTTGATCTGAAGCTGGTTGGATTTTGGTAACTGAAGAATTTGTCCTGACAGGAGGGAATTCTAGAGGGCAGAGTGCAGTGGAAGAAGTCAGAAAGTATGCGAGAAGTGCAATTTATTGCAAGTTCCATAACTAATTATCACTCCATCACCATGGGACTGAAAAGGGTCCCTGAGGGATGTGATAAAACATGGGTAGAGCTGTGCTGAATGCGCATCTGCAGAACTGAATATGTGTTCAGTTTGATTATGTGAGATGGGGGGCTCTCACATTCAGGAAGAATCTAAGTCTCTGCTATGAAGGATGCGTCTCCTCATGATGGTGAAGCATGCACATTCTGCATCACTGTGCTCATACTGGTTTCCTGGGAATTCATTACAGTGACTTGCTGCCACACTAAGCAGTAACTGCCCTGCTGTAGTGATTTCCAGCATTGCTGGTGGAACTTTCCCACCTCATCTTATTTAATTATTTATTTTAACTTTAACTCTCTGACAGTCTCTTGAGATACACAACTCATTTTCATGAGGGCTCCCAGGAGACAGCAATAACACAAGTCTACTCTGCAGTCGCATACATCATTATAACAAAAACTGTAAAGCAGAACACTTAATCTGAAGCTGCAGACAAGAGCACTGAGCAGTCAGCATCTCAGTACGTTAGCTTAAGGCAACAATTTAAGGGATTTCAGAAAGTTCAGTCCTTTTTTCTTAGTCACTCACAGTTCAGATTAATCTATTCTTTCCTTTACTGTCTCTTCTGTGTTAACCATTCAAGGTCTTTCCCTCTGTACTTCCCCTTATAGACAAACTTCGCTGTCTTCATGGCAGGGTTGAGGGGTTTTTTTGGTGGTGGGGCAGGTTTTAGTGAACGTTTACGTTAGACCTTTAGTAGGAGGGTGCTGAGTATGTAAGAACAAGAACCTTTGTAGTGAACATTAATTAGGCTTTGGTTTTATAGATGTTTACAGAAGTGAAAACACTTCAAAGAATCTTCACTAAAAATCCTTCCACTTTTCATTGTTGAATTTGTTGTGATGGAAACGATTCTCTCTAGGCTTCCCACACAGTTCAGGAACACTTGAGGCCCAAATTTCTAAGCATGATTATAACAGGAAGCAGATGCCGTTGTAATTTTTCTATCGTTGTTGTTGTTGTTATTATTGACAACATTTGTTCAGAATAAAGAATTTTAAAACTTTAATTTTGGGGGCAGGTGTTTAACAGTTAATCCCTGAATTGAGTTAAATAGCATAGTGGTTTTGGCAAAATGTAAATTTAATGCCTCCTAGATAATGTTAATGCTAAGAAGAATAGATATTTTTGAGGTGAAGAAGCCCTTCATATTTTACCACTTTTTTCTCTTATTTGTTCTAGGTCATACAGCCAGACTGTAAATAACATAGTTTACAGGCTCCATCTTGTTTGTTTTTTTTTTACCTATCCTTGACTTCTGAGAGTTGCGGGAGAAAGGAAGTTCTAGATAGTAAATCTTGATTTGTTGGTATCTTCTGCACTCATTTATATTTACTCTTTTATAAGGCAAGAGCTTTCCACCACCACCATCCCCACAGTTTTTATGAAGAAAAGTTCTGTAATAATGATTTCAAATACATTTTAAATGTGCCATTCTGAGAAGTCTCAATGCACTTTATATACCTTTTTAAACTTATTATGCACTGCTTACAGTCTTATGAACTGCTCCCAGGCATTTCCCAAGATGGAAACAAGGGAAAGAAAAATAATACTTGAATGGATAAAACTGCAGCCTTATCATTTTGTGAGGTACTGCTTAATTTTAATGTACATCTGAAGTATGACAATGACTAATCTATTTAAATAGCTCATCTGTAAATATAGAATCCTTTAGAAGGAAATTGCATGCCTCAAGGCAAAAACTGATTTCTAGCAAGAATCAGGAAAGAATGGAAAAAGGCAAAGAAACCAAGGAAGAAGAGTATATCGTTAGAAACAAATGTGAGACTCAGAACATCTGGATTCTGTCCCTGGTATAACTTACACTTCATATAACATTTAGCTGTGAAAAATTCCTATCACATTAGTACTTAAAGAATGTACTAATACATCATGTTGTATGAATCTGTTCTGAGATGGGAAGTGAGGCTTTTAAGAGATCAGTGGCTTGGTCTTTGTAGGGGTTGAGAGGAGATTCTGTTGATATGGAAATAAGAAGCAGGGTAATACTAAGTGTCTAAAAATTTATTTCTTCAGTGGCAAAGACCATACAGTTTCTTTCTGAACTGTCCAGCTGCAAGAGGCTGAAGTTCTTCCTTTACTTCAGCATAACCCACTGTCCTGAACTGAGTAATAGCAATAGAAAAGATGTCCTTTCTGAGTGGTCTTGAAGTGTGCTTCCATTATTCTGATGAGAAACTGTACTTAGATGAATGCAGAAAAAAATATGGTTGGGCTCCTGGTACTATTATCGGTGTGAAAGAAGCATAAGGTAAAAAAATCTGCAGCCAAAGGACAGCTGATGAGCTTCCTTCCACTATAGTATTTTTCCATCTGATTTCTAATTTCTTATTTGGTTCTTATGTAGAGTTACTTTATTTCTTTCAAGGTACTTTGCTTTAAGCGCTACATCAACTTCCCTGCGCATTTTCACTTTTTACTATTGTGGTATAAAAGGTTACATTTTCCTTTTTGAAGTTGAGAAAAAATTATATGCTTTTATTAATATAATTTTAAAATTAAAATAATATTAAAATAAAATCATCTAAACAACAGTACCTGAACTTTCTGTCAGTATAAAATAATGCTGTGAGGTTCCAGTATAATATGGGTTGGAATTTATATAAAGCACAGGGGGTAAAGGTGCACATTTTGGCTGGAAGTTCCTGTCAGTGTCCTCTAATATTGACTCAGAATCCTCAAAGCCCATTTGGAAGGCTTTCTTTCAAAACCCATCATAGCCTTGGTATTTTTCACCATGTTGGATCTCTGTGTGGTGTACAGAAGATGAAGAACTCATGCGAAATTAATTACCAATCACTATCTATCTAATGACACTGTAGCAGTGATTTTATGTTACTGCCAGACCAGGTCAGTGATTTGCAGGTAAAGGCCAAAGGAACTGTCCTGAATCATCTAGTTTTTAATAATGTAGATGTTTTCATAGCTTGGAAGAGCCATGCCAATTCATAAGGTATTTTAATAAAAACAATCTAAAAACACTTTTACGGGAAGGACTGAAAAGAAATTTTGGTTACAATAGAGTCTTTGAGAGACTCGTTAGTACAGCTTTGAGTGTAATCTAAGGTCAGAAGCCTGAAAATTGCTGGTTTTAGTGATGAGTAAGTGGCTTTCTTTTCTTTTCCTATTAGATAGAAAATGGTCGGCTGTGGAACTCTATTGTGAAGACCTCAGAAGAAATATCAGTTTTTCCAGTCAGCTTTTCATAATGTAAATATAATTTGAGCTTTCCCAAATGGGCAGCTAAACCATGAACAAGCAGAAAAACCCATTTTGGACTGTATTTCTGAACCAGGCTTCACCTTCTGTCTCGGGAACTTATTAAAGGATTACAGCTGAAAAAGACAAGAGAAAGAAAACCTTGAACAGGAAGCTTATCCTACAATGAGAATTACAAGTACATCTTGTATCTGCCCAGTCCTAGTTTGTCTCTGTTTTGTGCAGAGGTGTTATGGAGCTGCTCACCATGGCTCCATCAAGGTGACTAGAAATCAAACCAAACACGTAGAAGGCGAAACAGAAGTGCATCATCGTCCCAAGCGTGGATGGGTGTGGAATCAGTTCTTTGTTTTAGAAGAACACATGGGACCAGATCCTCAGTATGTAGGAAAGGTAAGGTTGTTGTCTTCTTTTGGTTTTGTTTTTCCCATCCCCTGAAATGTGGCGTTGATAGGGGGAAACCAGAGACCTCCCTAGATGGCATCTCCTTTTTTAAAGGAGGACACCTCTTGGATTGCTACATACATGCACAGTGAACTTGCCAGTTGTCCATGTATACTTTCTGTGTTACTAGAAAGAGAAAAGATAAGTAAAAGTAAATAGGATGAAGATATTAAATTATGATAAAATAGTGTTTCTTCTGAGCTCAGGTAAACACAGAGTGAGTGCAGCTGAACCTCTTACATCAGATTCCATAGAACCGCAAATGCATGGGGCTTAAATATGTCACTGCTAAAGACTCTTTCAGACGGTTTCAGAATAAGATTCAGTTCTACTTCAGGGAATATTATAAATACAGTCTAGGCTCCATAGGCTATTCATACCACTCTGAGGGTAGGGTGGAAAAGTACTCCTCCAAAGGGAAATCCTCTGTGACTTTCTTCATAAAAACAGGCAGGAGGTGTTACAGTTTCTCAGAAGCCTGTGAGAACAAGCCCTGCATTTATGTTTTGACATATATAGTGAGCTTCCCGTGTAAAGTTCATGCTGATGCAGTTGTAGGCTGGCCAACGGAAGTCTGGTTTATCATGTGTAATGTTCTCTGTGTAGCTTGGGTTTTAAATTTGCATTAAAATAACACAAAACTGTATATATAGCTTTATTGCAAGATTTATGACAGATGGAGCTTTTCTCACTCTGAATACTGTCTTTCAGCGTTATGATAGAAATTTTTGTTATGAAATCTAGATGAATCTTAATTTCTGTAATGAAAGTGGAGAAAGGTGCTGAATATGAGGGGAGAAGAAAGATGGTTAATGGGGATGAGGGCATAGAAAATAAATTATTTCATTTGAGTTTGCCATCAAGTTGGGAATCCTGAAAATTATCTTAAAGTATGAAAAATATCCAAGGAAACCAGTAGCTTCTGAAATCACAGATGTCTGGTAGCAAGGGCTTTCAAATTTGAACAGTATCATCTGAACTAAAAATAGCAAGTGGAGCATCTGTATTTAAGATACTGTTAACACAAAGACCCAAAAAGAACTATTTAGTTATGCCAACCTTAGTAAAATACCAAGTATTTCAGCATACTGAAAATTGTTGAGATTTGTGCAGGAAATGTACACTAGGGAAGGACTTTCTAAATAGAGATAGTGGGTTGCATTGAAATAAAAGCTTTTAAAATGGGCAAAGGGATGAGGAGGAATTCTTCCAGACCCATTTTAGAGTGATTATCATTTTCATGAATCATTTTGAATAGAAGAAAAATTTTGCAAACATGTTGCTGATGCAAAGCTATGCAGAAGAATCAAAACATTGTCTGGAAAGAGCTAGATATCATGAATAAGATTTGGATATGGAGATACAGAGTAAACCTCAGGAACACAATGTGATAAGCCTCTTACAGAACAGTATCATGTTACACACTACTGTTTTGTCAGATATAAGTGACAGAGAAAGATAAAGATCTGGTCACCAGATCAGTTATTGCTTCTACTGTCATGATCCTAAGCTGCAAAAGCTGAGATAATCAAAACAGGGATAAAGTGGTATTGAGCCGTTATGAAAAATGATGTTAACCTGTTTACTGCTCTGATTACTTTTGGCCAAGAACAATGAATTTACATAGAAGCTATAGAGAGAAAATGGAATTCTGTGTTTGGCATGGTGGTGGAGAATGAAATATGTTTGTCTCATTATTCCTGCAGATAATAATGGAAAGCATGTTTATTCTGTAAATACACTTCAGAAGAAACCACAAGGGAAGGGAAGAGCTATTTAAGTTGATTCAGCTTTTACTTGAAAAAAATGAGGTTTTGCTGGCTATGAGCTAATTGAGAGTGGAAATAAGGAAAAAAAAGTGAGATTCTGAAAGAATCTACTAATAGGAAGAGTGGAAGCAAAAATCTGAAGGGGTTTCAAAGTAAAACATGCTTGTCTGTATGAAATAATTTATAGAATGATTGCATCAAAGAAGAGGTCTGGATTCAGTGAACTAAAGGATGGTCCCTTTCAATTTTTTGTTCCTATGATAGCATTACATATTTTCTTTCATCTTCTGACCACTCTATTAATGCTACATTTATGGAGATCAATGAATAGGATTTCTTGTAAACCTTCATGGTCAGAATGTGACTACATGCCTTGTTTGAGGACATTTCTTTGTCTCTACTTAACATGTTTTTCCCCCTTTTCCTCAAAGAATTCCCTATGGTGTTCATGACTTTCTACTCTGAATACGTCACAACATTAGTTAGCTCATCTTTGCAGAAGCTTTGTGAGACTGAGGAGCATCTCTATTTCCAGTCACGAGTGGTGTTCCCCAGGGCTCAGTGTTGGGGCTGGTCCTGTTCAATATCTTCATTGATGATCTGGATGAGGGGATTGAGTGAACCCTCAGTAAGTTTGCAGATGACACCAAGCTGGGTGGAAGTGTTGACCTGCTGGAGGGCAGGAAGGCCCTACAGAGAGACCTGGACAGGCTGGATCGTTGGGCCGGAGCTTCAACAAGGCCAAGTGCCAGGTCCTGCACTTGGGTCACAACAACCCCATGCAATGCTACAGGCTTGGGGAAGAGTGGCTGGAGAGCTGCCCAGCAGAGAAGGACCTGGGGGTGTTAGCTGTCAGCCACCTGAACATGAGCCAGCAGTGTGTCCAGGCGGCCAAGAAGGCCAATGGCATCCTGGCTTGTATCAGGAATAGTGTGGCCAGCAGGAGCAGGGAGGTGATAGTGCCCCTGTACTCGGCACTGGTGAGGCCAGGCCGCACCTCGACTACTGTGTTCAGTTTTGGGCCCCTCACTACAAGAAGGACACTGAGGTGCTGGAGTGTGTCCAAAGAAGGTCAACGAAGTTGGTGAAGGGTCTAGAGAACAAATCTTATGAGGAGCAGCTGAGGGAACTGGGGTTGTTTAGTCTGGAGAAGAGGAGGCTGAGGGGAGACCTTATCGCTCTCTACAACTACCTGAAAGGAGGTTGTAGCGAGGTGGGGGTCGGACTCTTCGCCCTAGTAACAAGCAATAGGGCGAGAGGAAATGGCCTCAGGCTGCGCCAGGGGAAGTGTAGGTTGGATATTAGGAAAAAATTCTTCACCAAAAGGGTTGTCAGGGATTGGAACAGGCTGCCCAGGGAGGTGGTTGAGTCTCCATCCCTGGAGGTATTTAAAAAAAGGGTAGACGTGGTGCTTGAGGATATGGTTTAGTGGTGGACTTGGCAGTGATAGATTAGCGGTTGGACTCGATGACCTTAAGGGTCTTTTCCAACCTTAACGATTCTATGATTCTATTTTTCCATTTTTTGTGATGGTTCTGATGACCTGATTTACTGCAAAGATCAATCATATTAGCTCAGGAATATATTTTTTATTCAGAAAAAAGAGTCAGGCTGAGACTGATGTAATATTAGTAATTAGGAAAATTTCAGTAGTGGTCATTGTGGAGGAGTTGCTTTTCATTTTGAAAAATAGATGTTTTACTGATGTTGCGTTTAATTGTACACACCTCATCAAAGTCTCGTTCTACATGCCTTTAATATGGCAAGAGGTTTTAATGCAAAGCCCCTCAGTTTATGAAGGAAGGCTCTGTGAGCAGTGCCCTTTAATCCCAGGCTTCTGTTCGGTGGCAGCATGCTATCAATTCTGTCAATTATTAATTCTGTAGCCTACTCTGCTTCACTGGTGAGAGTTTTGCCATTTGATATCTGTCCTTTCACATTTTTCACACCCAATTTGGGAGTAACATCACAGAAAGCAGAGTCATTATGTACAATGCTGTTATAATAATTACAGTCATTGTCATGGAAATACACACTGAGGACAGGAATAGGGTAGGCCTGCAATGAAACTGGTAAGGTTTCTCATTCTTATAGTGAAATGACTGTCAAGAGGATGGATTAATTTACTGTCATCATATGTTATACAGCAAGTATTAGGACAACAAGTCATCGTTATATTTTAATATCAAGCATATCCCCATTCTTCAGTCATTATTTATTTTCTCTACAAAAATGTCATTTGGAGACTGGAAATCTGTATAAAATTAATCCATATTGGCTGTACTCAGAAGGCTTTTATAGGAATATGGCAAAACACAGGTCCTGGAAAAATGAAGTTGTGGTAGAAATGAGAAATGATCCTTCTGTAGATGTTAAGTATTTTCTGTGTTTCTGGGATGATTGAACTGGTTCCCTGCTGTAGCACTTGGGGTACGTCTTCAATGTTTCAGGGTTTGTTTTCCTGAATGAACAACTCCAAAAACACTTCTGTATTAAGAAAGGTATCTTTAAGGAATTTAAAACCACGGTGACTTCTTTTTTCTAAAATGATGAATTGTTTGGGAAGGGTTTCTTGAAAACTTCCCAATGATCAATAGTATCTAACAATGTTAGTTCTGACAGACTGCTCATCTGTGGGTGCGCGTGCAACGGAGAAACCATGGAAATTTGGTTACGTGGGAACAAATATCCTTGTCTCATATAAGCAGCCTGAATCCACACAACTGAGCTTTCAGCTTCTTGTCTTTTGCATCTCTCTGATGCAAACTATTCTAATGAAAACAGCTGTGAGCACTGAAAGGGGCAGGGCTAGTGAATGCACCATGGCCTAGTGAGGAGTCGGGTACCGACTGCAGCAGCTCAAAAGAATGGAGATTCTCCTGAGGAAATCTAGAAAAACTTGTGCTGCAGGGCTGCAAGCTTTAACATTTCTGAGCTGCCACGGCTGATACAGTTTGCATTTCTCTTTCATTTTCTTCATGTTTCCACATTAGATAATTCATATGTCAGGATATGGAAAACAACAAGTAAAGAATTTTAGGAAAGAAGAGAAAGAGAGTTTAGTCCGTAACATTCTTCATTTTGAACCTTCACACCTCTTTGTCTCCAGGTCTGCTCATTCTGATATTTCTTAGAAGTGAGCTGCACTGGAAGAAGGTCATAACTACACATTCACTGTCCTTTTTACTTTGGAGAGAGAAGTAAATGCGCAGTGGTAATGAGAAGATCAGTGTCGGTTTGATGCTGAGTACATCATGCTATTAGAGGGAATAGCAGAGGAATGTAATGAACAAGACTGACGCTTGATTTCTCTGTGGACCCTTTGGATCTCTGTAACACCAAACGTACATCTTAATCCACTTCAGGTGTCCTCTGAAGGGTAAATAGGAATGGCTTTTCAGGTATTCAACTCTGTGTTGGTTTTCAACTGCTTTTTTCTTCCCAAATTTGGGGGGTAAGGGGAGTGATGCTTTACTTAGTTCTTGTATCTTTACCTGTAATTCAAAAACACTTTCAGATATGTGTTGATGGGGAAGATAAGGCACTATGGAACAGTTGGAAATGAGTGTGAATACAGGAAAGGAAAGAGCAAAGTAACAGCTTTTAAAATGTCCTGAAATGATTGTACTGAAAGTTAGATTAGGAAAGAAATCCCAGGTGTTATACTGGATTTTCAAGGTAGTGAATCTATTAATTTGTTATTTTACTCTTGAAAATAGAAATAAGCATAATGGACTTGTCATTCAAAATTCTTTTTCCAACGTAATATGGTGACAAGTCATTGCAATAAATTATTTCTAATACAGGAGAGTGAATCTAATCTTCCCTGATCATATCAAGACAATTTCACATCTCAGAATTAATGGCAGAAGGGGGAAATATGTATACTTTAGAATAAGTGCTAAGGAAGAAACAAAAATGGAGTTTTACAATTAAAAAGCTTTTATTCAATGTTAGAGGCTTACATAAAAAAAGCATATCACATTTCAGCATTTTAAACATAACCAAACAGTTCCAAAATTTATTCTCATACAAAAAATGCTTTGCTTTTCTGATAAAGAAAATGAAAAGGAAAGTGTAGATGTTATAGTCCAAAGATTTTGCACATGGCTTGTTAGCCATTTTCATGCCTTTGTAAGAAGGTGTGCAAGTGGCATAATCAGCATCTAGAATAATGCATCTCATTTTCTAACTTTTAGGATGCTAGTTTCACAAATAATATATTTAGATAAAATAATTTTACTTATAGCTAGTGAAAACATGGTAGAAAAAACAATCTAAATATGCAAGCACAGAATTTTCTGTTCTTTTGTGGACTTTGGTTGCTTCTTTAAAATTTTATACTAGACTAGACCTATGTAGAAAATAATGTAAAAAGAAAAGGAGAGGGATTTTGGCTCAGCAAGCTTTAAAATCACATATCTCATGTGTCTAGTGTGAAAGAGATTAACTTTTTAATTCTTCCAGGGATCTTAGAAAAGGGGAAGGCCAACATTGAATTAATACATGTAATATTTGAGCATGGATTTTACCTTCACAATTTTTAATTCAATGTAAGACTGAGATGTCTCCAGCTTCTTCCAAAGGACCCCTTAGCAAATCCATGAAAGATTGAGATTATAGATATTTGCAATGAAAAAGTAGAGGCTTGTGTTTTTAATAGAACCCTCTTAATTTAAAAAATTTTGCTTTTACAGTTTCTCCATAGGTCACTAACCTCAGATTTTGCAGTACTTTCTATTTACTTCTGTCTTTATGGTTTTCTGCTCTCTGATTACTCAAAAGCATCTTCTTCCCTGTTACAGCATTTTCATTGCATTAGGTCACTAACCTCAGATTTTACAGTACTTTTTATCTATTTTGATCTTTATGCTTTTCTACTCTCTGATTACTCAGGTCCTAATTCTTGTCACCCTTACTGTTGCTAAATAACATTTTGATTCAGTGCCATTGAAGCTGATGGAAATCGACACTGATCATATAGGGCAGTGTCTATTTCTTTATTCTCCTATCTGTCTCCCACTGTTGCTCAGAGAGCAGCCTTACCAAGAAGCAAGGAAATGTGCCTTCTCCATCTTAACTGCTGTCATCAAATCTGAGGTCAGTATTGCACAACATTATATGATCCTATATCATGTTAGCCGTCTCATTTTCTATTTTATTTTTACAGAAAGCTAATTCAAGACTGATGCCAACCCAAGAGCTTTTCAAAATAAAAATGTGCACGCGTATTTGCTTTTTTTTGAGTTCTGCTGGCACAGACAGCCCCCTTTGCCACCTCCATGCCGATAGTAACCCAGCTTTATTCAACAACTGTTATTTGGCTTCTTTTTGAGAGGTTGAAGGCACATTATTCAAGTTCTACAAGTCATAGAATGCTGTGGACCTTTAGGTTTTATTTATTATTTTTAAAGTGGAATCTCTAAACAATCAAAGGTTATTTGGGCAAAAATCAAACTCAAGGGTAGAGAGTGCTTTTATCAGCCTGATCAATCTGCCTTTCCTCCAGTGTGTTCAGCCATATCTGAGGTTTCCTGAAGCATAGTACTTGCATTTAAATCCTTTGACACAAGATGGCTGTGTACAGACTGACAAGGGCATTTTGACTCGACAGACCAACCAAACAAACAGAAAAGCATGAACACATTGAAGTTCAGTCTTAGTCCAAAGACATGGGATAAAATGTTTACCCAGTTTAACTTCATTTAAGTCAATGTGGAATTGCACCAGTAAGAAACTTGGTCTTTTACGTCAAAACAGCAGCATCGACTCTTAACATGTCAAAGTAATAACTGTTTTTGTGAGGAAGCTTTATACAGTCTGTCAGTTCTATATTGCAAAACATCAGTTTGCTGTGTGGAGACTGTTATTTCAATTAATGGTTCAAAATAATTTTGTCAAGGTGATCTAATCTTCCCCACGATTCTTGTGGACTGAAAAAGTCTCTACAAAACTTGAGCCCTTTTTTTTTATATTCTTTACTTCTTAGCCTTTCATGATTTTGACACACTGGCAGCTGAAGTTGTGGCTTTTACATGTTCTTTACACTGAACGACTGTTGATTAAACCAGTGTCTTTTAGGTGGAACTGCCATTTCTCATTTAAATGTTTTAGCAATGAATTTTATGGGGAAAGCCAGCCTTGTTGCTGCCTAAGCTATTTAAATTTTTCATTTATTAAATGGTACTGCCTTTAAAAACTAGGGCAGAAGCTGCATGTTGCTGAAGCTGGCTGTTGTTCTTAGGGTGCATGCTTCTTTGTATGTTAGTAGTTTTTTTGTTGTTGACCAACTGCAAACCACGCTTTTACAGGATTCTTTGACTAGAAGGTCGGTGAAGACAATAAGAAAAACTATGCCATTGGCAAAATTAAATTAATCTAGCTCCGTGGTGGTGAGGAATATGATGCTTATATTTTAAATATCCACACTTTTCTGTTAATTAAATGACTGGAAAGGTTCCAGGGAAGAGAATTGAGACAATCTTATTGATTTGTCATGTCTATGTGAAACAAACATGCTAATCTTTATCTCTAAAAATCCTGGTTCTTGATACAGAAACTCTGTGACATTAATTACTCTATTGACATTCTGTATCATTCCAAGGATTTCTACTGATTACCAGGTGCTTTCTTCACATTAGGTTTTTGAAATGTCAAAAATTAGGAAATACCTGCAGTGTGGACAGGCTTAATCTTGTGGCACACACAGACCATGCATATCAAAAATCATAGAGGGGTACAGGTGTGGGATAGTATGACTTTAAATTCACTTTATTAAGAAATTAATCCATTACAGCTGTGGTGTATCCCAAAGATTTTTTACACACCCCTTTTAGTTTTAAAAGCAGATAACAGTGTTACATGCAGTCAAAGGAAGATGAGTACCTTTGGGCTAGAAGTTGAAGTAACTGAATTTGTGTCTGAAGTGAATACTAAATAGGAATTTTAAGCTGTGCTTCTGTATAATACTTAGGTTAATTTGCAATGTGTACTATGTAAAGTATCTAGTACTTGGTTGTAGAAGCCAGACATTTTATTGGTTTAATACTACTTTTCCTGGCTGTCATAGTGACCTTTACAAAACATACCAAGTTGTGGCCCTTTCATGGAGCTGTTTTGAAGTGAGGGCAGCTTCTCTTACTGAGGGGCTCCATCCAGTTCATGGAAAATATATGACCAAGGTTTTATTCTCTATGTAGTCTTAAATGGAATTTTAATAAGTATTAGTATAATATGTTCTCATCTCTGTACTATGAATCACGTTGTGTATAGCAGGAAGATGACTGCGTCAGGGTGCGGGTGCCCCAATGCCAGTGGCAGCAGCAAGCAATGGGGCGGCCGGGGCGGCCCCGCGCCGGACACAGCCGGTTCCAGCCGGCTCCGAGGGCGCCACCGCAGGGCCCGGCCGAGCCCCTCAGCCCCGGGCGGGCACGGCCGGGGCACGGAGGGAGGCAGGGACGGGGGGCAAAGGGCTGCCCGGCAGCCGGGGCTGAGGGAAGGGGGGTGAGGAAGAGCCCCGCCAGCCCCAAGGACTCTGTATCCATAGCATCTGTGAACCATTATATCAAAATTATGTAAAATGTCAAATTACTTAGTTTCTGTATTTAAAAAAAAACAAACAAAACAAAACCAAACACAAAAGAGGTGTTTCGTCAGTTGCATCTGTAAGATGTAACAATGAGGAAACAAAGACAATTCTGCATCCTTTCGTATTTATCTTGAACTTGGAAACTTCATTTTGAAGGATGTTTGCCAGCTAATCTTAAATCAATAAGTGATGAACCTGAAGATATGCTGATAAACTCACAGTGTGAATTAGCGTGTCAATTACTTCTCAAGTACCTTCTCAACCTTGTTTAAGGGAGGTGCTCATTCATGTTCATTGCCTGTGTAACTTTTCACACCCATATGCCTTCTTGTCTTTTTAAAGATGCTGCTGCATCATTTGGCTATTCAGTATATTTTATCAACTCATTCGAGGTGTATTCATAAAATGAAATGTTAGCTGGACTTCTACTTAGCTTGTTTACACAATGACAGGAACACTTCTGTTGAATGACTGAAACTCTAGGTTAAATAATCCTGCTTACTGTATATCAAGCTACAAAGACTGAAAATAGTACAGGAAGTCAAACATGCTAATTAAGCAAATAGAATGCACACCACCACAGTTAGGTATTTTCTTATTTTTTCATCTAGAAGGATGTGACAAGTGAAACCATGCAGAACATGCTTTAGCAGGAAAATATCTTTTTCTAAGGTGAAGATGGCTGTAAAAGAATAGGGATTTCAGGGATTTCAGGTCTAGCAGCTTATTAATTCATGTCAAAATGTCTGAAAAAAAGGTGAGTATGAGACTGCAGTATTCTTAGACTCATAGTGGGGTTTGCAAAGGGTTATTTGCGTGGTGTATTCTGTACGGCACTAAAGGTAATGACTTATATTGGTTGATTTTGAATGTATTGCCTTCTCAGCAATTGCTTCTTTGTCTTATTAGGTACTTTGCCTACATGTCCTCTTTCAGTTGTTGTGGCAAAATCATGTATAATGCTCAAATTGTATTTGTTTGTGTTCTAGAACACATGCACATTTTTTAATGGCAAAATTTGTCAGACAATAAGAAGTAAAGCAGGAGATCTAATGTTTAAATGTAAAACTTCTCTGTAGTTCCTAATTATATAGCACTTACATGGTCAATGAAACTAAAATCAGTTTTCAGACAACCACCTTTGTAAATATTTATTTTCTAAAATACTTTTTTTTTTTCCTAATTGTAGTGGGAAAAGACCAGCCTGTAAAAACATGAAAGCAGTATTCCAGATTTTCTTCTTACTTTCTTCTGCTTATCAGGATTAGCTCTGGTTGGTTCTTGACAAGCAGTTGGTTTTCATTTAAATAGTTATTCCCATAAGTTTAGCAGCTGCAACGTAAACAACATATTTTAAATAACAGTGAAAAGAACACAGACCCCTTTGTTTGAAAAAAAAAGTGCAGAGGTGGTATCTGCATTCAGATTATGCGCAATGTTTTACAACTGAGAACCTGAGCAGAGGTAAATCTGTATGTCTGGGGTTAGAACAGAATACTTTAAACGTAGTCTCTGTATTCCTATGATCTTGGGTCCATTTGCTAAAGAGTCTATTCCCTCCAGAATTTAGACGAGGTTTTTTAAAAGACAGGTTTCCGGTACAGAGCTGTTCAAGACAGGAGATAGGACAGTTGCAAAGATATCTCTCTGCAGAAAGGTATTATTAAAGGGCGTGGGGACTAAGCTCACCTGAAGAGCTTGTTCTAAGCCTATTACTCAAGAGCAATAGTGTAGCTGTCCTGTATGTTGAACATTTGTATCAAATCTTAATTTTTCCTCTTACAATAGTTTGAAATATTCCATTAGGTTACAAACGAACAAAAATCCCAATCATCAGGGTTAATAGTTTGTACTCATAAATTTACACTTGGTTTAGTGTAGAATTAATTTCTGTGGCATGGGGTATTGGTACGTCCTTGTCTGTTTTGTTGTCAGATATGTGTAACCTTAACTCTTGCGGAAATGTATTTGTTTTGTTATCTTCCAATGAATTAGCATACTTGATACTTAAAGTATCGGTGTAAATAATACAGCTTTTCAAAGTCTCATATAAAAGACACACCAATAATTGCAGTCCTACCAAAGAGATCTTTTCATATTAGTCAAAGGACCTCCTTGAGCCAGTCTTCTGATAATGCGTTGATAACAAAAGTGGTGCTATGCACAAACCGAACCCATCCTTTAAGGTAAGAAAGCCTGTTTACGAAGAGATTTCTGTATATGTCTACAAAGCAAATAGAAATTCTTATAATTAATATAAATATAGTATCTTTTAGAATGCATGGTCCATTTTAATTTTTAAATATTTTTAATATGTTTGTATTGCTATATTTTACTACTTAGTCACAAATTTTTATTGTAAAATTCAGTAGTATCCTAAAGAGGTATGATTTTGGACCTAGTAAGGTATTATAGAAGCAATGTTTGTGCACCCTTGGTATATCACAGAATCACAGAGCGGTAGGGGTTGGAAGGGACCTCTGGGGATCATATTGTCCAACGCCCCTGCTTGAGCAGGGACACCCAGAGCAGGGGGCACAGGAACGCATCCAGGTAGGTTTTTAATGTCTCCACGGAAGGAGACTCCACAGTCTCTCTAAAGGAAGTTCTAAAGGAAGGTCGAATGACTAAATAGCACAGTAGAGAGGGCAAAAGAAGGCAGTCTATTAAAAAGTGTATAGAACAGTTTCTGTATGAGGAGTAACTAATTAGACCATCAAACAGTCACCTTTATTTGAGAGACTCCACATTTTCAATTAACAGCTTCAATTGTGGAATTACACTTTTTCTTTACAGCTGTGTCTTTCTGAGTACAGTTATTTTATGGGAAGGGATTGCTTTATTTTCTTGGAAGTATATGAGGAATACCTGAGTAGGGGAGGGCTCTTCTGACTGAAAACAGTTGAAGTGGATTGGACAGTCGCCTAGGCAGTCATGAGTAGTGTGAAGAACACTGGTGGGTTATCAGCCCCTTTCTAGCTACCAATAACAAAGCACAGCTCTATGAGGGCTGCTATGGGGAAAATTGACTCCATCTCCAATGCAAGAGTTTTCATATTTAAAGTAAACTGGCTATTTGCAGTGACTCATTAAAGGGTTTGTTTTGTTTTTTTTTATTTAACTCACTAGTCATAAGGATCACGTAAAATCAGGATGTAGATTCCAGGTAAAACCTGAAATGTATGTGTAGCAGTGTTGCTTATAACATTGACTACAGTTTGTGTGGAAAAACCCCAGCCCAAACCAAAAAAAAACCCCTTCCGTCTTACAGGTGACTGGTGATACTCAGTAGCTCCAGTTCAGTGCACTGTTTAGAAATTGAATCATGTTGTTGGTGTGTTTGATTTGTTTCTTTCCAGTTTTGACTTCAGGGAGTAGATACTTGGTAGTTCTGGAAAATCAGATCCCACTGAGAAGCCTCCGTGTAGGAACCCCAAATCAGTGATGCCCAGAGTTCTTTTCCTCCCATATTTTAATTTTTAAAAAAAGTTGCCACACATGAAAATTCTGTAATTGTTCTTAGTTTTGGCCACTTTCTTACTAGTACAGCTATTTGCCTTTACCTTGAACTATGCCATCTTTCATCATCGATTCTGTATCATTTTCCCCTTGGTGAATCTATTGCAGAAAACAATAGTTTTTAGCAACAGACATTTCTGTGTCCCACAAATGTAATGACTTCTCTGACTTCACTGTGGATGTTGATAGTTATTGCAGTGGTTAATAATAGGCAAAAGAATGCATATAACCTAATTAGGGAGCATATATGAATATACTTGACTGGAAATCAAAAAGTGAGAGTAATGTTCCTGGTTCTTCCACAATGCCAGTAGTAATACACAGTAACCTTACTATGGCTACTTTTTTCTTTTCATCTACTTAGATGTAGCTTTTGGAGAATAGATATGATCTTATGATGTATTATATACATTATCTGAGAAAATAGGACCAATGAGGTCCTACAGTCATATAAACAATCCTTATCTCTGAAGCTATTTCAGCATAATTTAAGTAGTTGACAAGGCTTGTACTGACCACTTACACAATAAACAGACATTCTTCTACATGTCTCAGAAGTGTTCTAACTTATAGAATATTAGCATTTATTTGTGTTGATTTTATTTTCTGTGGGACAACAATATTTTTCTCTGGTAGCCTTTTGTAGCAAACCATAATGAAACAAATCCCTAGGTGCAAATGTAATACAAGCATCAAATCACACAGCTACCCTAGGAAGAATGTAAAATTTTCCCTTCTTTCTCAACTGACACTTTCGTAACTTAAGTTTTCTTCAGAATTGCTAGAATAATTTCTGATCTCTAGAATCCATATTCTTCCCCCCTGTCCCCCCAGAAAAAAAAACAACAAACAGAACAAAAACTGAAAAAACCCAAACCAAAATCCTGAGAATTTAAAACTCACTGCTGTTCAGGAACATGTCTTCATCTGTGTTAGGAGGCCCTAAGTACATCTGTAGGTGCAGTATTGGGTTATTGAAGTGAAACCATCTAAATGACAATACTCTTCCTCCAAGAAAATACCTGAAATGTTTCAGTCTATTGAGAACCACGTAAGTGCAGGAGAGGAATCTTCTCAGTGTGTCAGTTTACAGACAGGAGGCTTCAGTTTGTCAGCCATTCTGTTTTACCTTGAATAATCTTCATTTGAAATGCTTCTCATTTCTCATGGTATTCCCTTCTGCTGAGTTGTTTCCAGTCAAAAGTTCCTGTGTTTTCTAAAACCTGTATCCCTGCCTCCAGCCCCATCAGCAGTGCTGTTGGAGAAGTGGAGAAAAACTGTTTCAAATCTATTGAGATTCTGTGGAAATGCTTTCTCCTCTTCATTATTCATCCGGATTCCCTTCACATGTTGAAATTTCACTCTAGGACTTCTGTTCCCGGTTTTCAGCAATTCATGACTGCATTTGGTACTTCTGACCTTTCTTTGTGGTGTTGTGCCTGTGATTCTAAAAAAGCACCTTGCTCTCAGACCTCATGTGGATCCTTTAGAGGTTAAAAGATGACTTAATCTTTATGTTACCTCAGCTTCATGTGGCAGCTGATGAAAGATCATATTAATGTCTGAACTGAATAGTCTTTGTATGTAGGCACTCAAAGCTGAATGAAAGCTGATCTATACACTTTTCTTCAAACCTTTCTCATTCTGAAACATACTGAATAAGAAGATAATACATGTTTCAAGACTACATATTACATTAACATACTAGAGCTATATGAACTGCTAATGAGAAGCAAGGTAGAAAAAATAGGAATTATATTGGTTTGTGTTGCCTACAGTCTAGGGTCCCAAGATTATTAGAGAGATTAGTTAATTCACCTTCCCAGCATGCTTCTGAAACTTAGTTTTATGAAGAGTTCAACTGAGGCATTGGGAACTAAACTGAGTTCCCAAAGGTCACATAACTAGAAGGCTATTCTTCCCCTCCCACCATTTATTTAACAACGACAAAAATATGTAATTAATTTCAAAGTTTATTCTTCAGTTTTGATTCAGTTGACTTACATCTTTCCAGGCCTCTTGCTCTACCATATACCCCCTGAGTACGCATGGAGTGGCAGCCAGTTTTCCTGGCTCTTGACACCACAACACACAAATACTTTTTAAGTCAGACAGATGCAGATTTGTTAGCAGCGTCTACTCAAATATGGCTGAAGACATAATCCAAGAAACAAAACAAGGGAATTAACAAGCAGTGTTGTACTCTGAAATGTTCACCACTCCACTGAAGCCTATAATTAACAGGTAATCATGCAGTGTAAAAGAAGGCTCTGCACCTGCCATTTCCTTGTTTCCTTCTTTATGTGCAGATACTGTGCAGAGAGAAATCTGTATCTCTCCTGTCTTGATTTAGCAGAACAGAAGCAGAAAAGTGTTGGAGATCTGCAGCCTACTAGACAGTAGGTGTAGCACCTCATATGGTAGTTAATAACACCTAATATCATGTTAACATAATAAAGAGTTTTATGTGGATATACTGAGTTTCTGAACAGCGCTAGCAAACCATGCTAATGTGTCAATCATCTGAATTTCACAGGCTGGATTCTCAGCTGATGTAAACAGCAATTCATTGGATCTGTTCTCTAAATTGTATTTGAAGACCTTACCACATCTGTAGAGAATCAAGGAGAATTGTATGCAACATAACTCTGTGTTGAGGCCTGTGTCCTAGCTGCTGTTTATTCATGTACCCGCTGAAGAGTTTCTGACAGAAACCAGTTACAAGTTTAGTCTGAGAAGGTCTCCCAGAGGAGAGATCATGAATCAGCTTCGTACAGTAAGATGTTTTGGGAAGCACATGTGGTTATAAGATGATACGTGAAGAACTTGGTTTCTTTTCTCTCAGTCACTGGAAAAATACCATGTCTGGAGCAAAAGTGCATGGGAAATACAGAACACAGGTTATACAGGTTATGGTAGCAAGAGAAAGTGCACGTGTTGAAAGAACTTACCCACGTGGCCGCTATGCAGTGTCTGTACAGATTAATCTCAGATCAGCCAGCGTTCAGACATAAAATTATTTGTTTGGTCACCCTTCAGGGTATTTCATCACTTTTTGAAAGCCTTCTGATTTGGGTCAGCTTTTTCAGTTCTGTCCCTCTTGCAAGAATATACATATTTTTAGGTGTTTACATTATATGAGACATATTTGAATTTTGAAATGAATTAAAATGCTCACCTGTGAGAATAAAATGGATGACCTGTCTTTGATGGCTATGCAGAACACTTTTTGTAATTCCTCTGAAGTTCCCATATCTGCAGATCACTAAGGTTTGCCTAGATTTTTTTTTCTTGTTGCCTTTCAAGGTAAAACAAAGCAGTTGCAAATCTGAATGTTACATGTAGTTGTGAAAAATGAAATTAAACTACAGAAGCTTTGGGCTTCACCATAATCAGTGTTTCTACTTTCTGGGAATTTTGCAGAATTCTGACCTCAGAAAGGTTCCTAAGTGTTGCAGCAATGTTTTATGGTTTTTTATTAACACTCGGCTAACAAGCAGAAGCTAAATTTGTAAATTGCTTTTGTTTGATAGGTTTTTGTTATGTGGAGGCAGCAAGACCTGGGTGAGGTAAAAGAATGTGTGTTATGCATCCACTGGGCGTTTCAAAGGGCATAAAGGGACAATTCTTGACCATTCTCCAGAGCAAAGGACGCACTGAGAATCTGTGTGGCTGGATTAAACATGCATGTGAGACAGACAACAAATACAACTTGATTAATTAATTGATTAATTAATTAACCATCATGTTTGTTGATTAGGTGAGTTGCGAGTGTTGTGATTCGTGGCCTTTAATAGTGAATTTAGTTTCCTGACAAGGAGGGAAATTGAGCACCAAAGACATTTGTTTGTACGTATGTACGAACCTTCAGATGAGGGAGAAGAAATGATTCCCAGTTCAACTCAAAATTTAACTATATGGCTGGAAAATAAAATGTGCATAGTAGGAGAATAGTTTTTCTTCTTAAATCAATTAGAAATGTGCAACAAGGTGACCAGTGTTACATTTTGTTTATACTTCACTGTTACTTTTGATATCCTGTTTTGCCAAAGACATCAAGAATTTTTTTATGGGTCAGATTCTCACATAGTTTTTTGCATTGGATCTGAATATATTATCTTCTGTAGAGCTACTTTATTATGTGTGTTACTGTCTTTAGATTGGGGTTGCTTACTAATTTTTTTCCTCTTTTTCTTTCACAAATGTTTATCATGTTAAAATAGGTTAATGTGGCTATTATTTTTTTTTCTTAAAAAGGGAGGGGTGGGGGTGGAGGGGGTGGTCTGCCTTGAGGAATTGGATACTGTTCTGAAGGCAGGGTGGCGGGAGGGGGGAGGCAGCGTCTGGAGTCAGGAGGTGGAAAGCAGAGAGCACTGCTGAAGGGTGCTTCCTTCCCTGACGACAGTACCCTGCCTGCCGGCTCAGGATACTGTTAGGTCTCAGCCTCCGGTGAGGAGCAGTGCAAGCAGAGCAATCTCTCATAGCTCAGGACAGCAAGAAGGACCGGTGAGTGGAGCAGTGGTGAGTCATTAGCCAAAACAGGGAGAAAGGGTGAGGGACAGGTATGCGCAAGAGAACTTGATGAGCTAGGATTGACAGCCAGAGCTGGAAGCAGGGGGACTGTGAAAGGATAGCGAAGCTTCAAATCAGTTTTGGCTTCACCATTTATTTGCCGTTAAATTACCATCTGCAATTATGAACTACAATGAATGATCCTAATTTAAATTACACTGTAACCTCT
This sequence comes from Phalacrocorax carbo, assembly GCF_963921805.1. NCBI lineage: Eukaryota > Metazoa > Chordata > Aves > Suliformes > Phalacrocoracidae > Phalacrocorax > Phalacrocorax carbo. Next base: position 84,374,987 of record NC_087514.1, on the reverse strand, counting down.
CTGAGATCTTCAGATTGCCAGAACAGTGGAAAGGAGAATTACTTAGATGAGATTCAGTACTGTTACATTTTCAATATTATCTATAAATTGGCTAATCCTGCTGACTGACCTATTTCACAGTTTCAACATTGCCTTTTTTTTAAAAAAAATAAAATAAAATACTGCTTTTAAGGTATCCATCAGTGCCCAGATGCCTAAGAACATTGGCATTGTGCCTTTCTGTCCTGCCTGATAGCTGCAGCAGGGAAAGAAGTAGCCTTTGTCATGCTTGTCTTAAAAATGAGAACAGATGGACCTCCTCTAAATGGGAGGATCCCCAAGCATTTGGGAAGGTCTCCCCACTCTGTTGGAGTGGTGGGCAAGAGATAAAAGGACTCATATAATAAATAAGTATGTATCCCTATGAGTTCAAAATATGTTCTTTTATTTAAATGTTCCTCCGTAAGTAAGCCTCACCTCAGTAAAAACTGTTGTTTTCAAAAGTGATGAAGTTGTCTTGATGAGCTTGTGTTGTGCATAAAGTATGTGTGCAGAACGTGGCAGAGTATTGTCCTATTGTGTGTGTATATATATTATTAAGAAAGAAGAGTGATTACCACATGATAAATACTCTAAATACTAGCATTAGTGCTATGAACACACATTAGTTTTGTATGTAAGGATATTCTTATGGGGGCTAATCCTAAACATAAATATAAGTAGCTGTTTTAAGAAACATAAGAAAATGGATAAATCTGTTGTTTGTCAAATCTTAGACCTCTTAAGAAATCTGAGCTAGAACAACCTTTCTTACAAGATGCTTGGTTTTTTTCAGATTTTGTTTGGCTCAAGAAAAACATGGTGTGGTAGTATTTCAGCACTGCTGCCTGTAAGATAAATTAAATGTTGCTGATGTACAATGAAATAATGATTCCCTGAAAAATTGAGACCCTTTTCAACCCTTTATAAAGGCTAACTTTGAATGTTAGGGTCTGATTTATTTGTAGAATTGAACTAGTTTACCTACCCTTAATCAAGGCAAGATCACAGATTAGAAGGAGGTGATTTATATGTGAAATAGCTAAAATGCTTTTTAAAAAGGCCACAAAATTGTAGGTCAGGAAGAAACCTCAAGAGATCATCCATTCCATAACCATAACCCACTATGGGACCAGCTATGACTAAACCTTTCTTAACAGATTTTTGTCTGCTCAGTCTCATTTAATCAGTACTATTTTGCATCATCTCATTCATTCATTCATTCATTCATTCATTCATTCATTCATTCATTCATTCATTCATTCATTCATTTTCTCTCCTGCTCTTATTTTTTTCCTTCTTTTTTTGTCAAGTTGATTGTCCAGATGTCAGAGTTACTTGCATATTAACTACTGAAACTACATGCACAGGTTGGGGGTGTTGGAGGGAAATAACTATAATAATCACAAACTAAAACAAAGTCATATCCAGAACTAATTATCTGGAAATGTTCATCCAGCTTAGCATGATTGTTAAGTGAATAGTTATTAAGTGCATAGGTGGGACATCAGATGATGTCCCAAGAGTTCCTGGTGTGGTATGGTCCATGCTGGATGTACCAAGGCGCAGCTGAGTGTTCTCTCGAGCTCCTGAGCCAATGCAGCTTTTGCAGAGCCAAGTACCTCTTCCATGCAGAGGCTCTTTGGAAAACATATGTATCGAGTATTAGAAAAAAGGTATTTTGAATCTTGGGTTAGGAGGTAGTATTTCTGATGATCAAGTCCAGTTACCTCACCAGCTAAGGTTTTTAAATATCACCTCTCTCTTCTTCTTTTGCATGAGTCAGGGGAGCACAGCCATGAAAATAATTTGTTCCTCTACCATGAAGAATAAGTTTTTTATTGTCTAAAGAAGTGAGCAACTAATGGAAGCACTTCAGGTTGGGGAAGAAGAGGAAGTTGTTTTATAAGTTATCATTACAGATTATTGCAATAACAAGTTGACTTTTTTAACAAGCTTTTTTGACAGTGGAACAGAAAAGTTTTTCCACTCCCTGCTGTTGGCAGTTAGATGATATTAACAAAAATGTTAATATCATTATGATTAAAATTGGAAAGGATTGTCTCGAATAGGAGTGAGAAGAATATTTTTCATGACGTGACTAGTTTAGCAAAAATCTCCCATTGGTTACTGAATAAATACTGGAACTGAAATTGAAAGCTAGCTGAAAGTCTTTTGTTGGGTGTATTCATTTACAGTAAGCCGTGCTTACTACTGCTCAGGGGTAGGTATGAAAAATCCATATTCACTAGAAAGAAATTTACTGTTTTATTGTCAGGTAGTATTTTGTTTCTGTTTCACAGGCTTTCATTTTTCCCAAGGACATTTTTAAGACCAAGTGAAACTTGAAAAATAATTATTTTAAATGAGGAGAAAAAAATTACAGAACTCACAAAACGTAGCATGACGTGTATGTGTGTAATGTAAGCAGTGAAGATACACAGAGGTAAAGCTATAACATTACTACTGTAAGACACAAATGGAATTAATCTGTAACTAGGTGTGCTAATCCCAATGTACTGTCGGCTATGAAACTATTTTCTGGATTTCTATCATAAATTAAATTCTGCTTTCACAAGGCTTCACTTGTCCTTGAGCATTCTGAGACTTTCACAAGAAAGCATTCCCTTCAAATGCTAATTTTCTGAATAACAGCATGATACTAAAAGCACCGCTTCCAGGGAGGAAATAAAAAGCATGCAAACTCATGCTTTACTGAATGTCTGTGTCCTTGGTGTCTTTCTGCAAAGCTGTTATCACAGCCGTATCATGTGCTTTAAGCTGACTTGCTTGAAGTTTTCTTCTGTATATTAGAAATACATGTAGAATTGTGAAAATTGACTTAATTCTCCATTCAAAAGAAAAGGCAAAATGGGAGTTCAGTATTCTAAAATATTTGTATTTCTAAGCTCTCTTTCCCAACTTGATCAACATTGCATGTGTGCTGTGTATGTAAATAGGTGTGCATCTGTCTTCACAGAATTTAATATGGGTATTTTAGTGGGGAGGAGCAGGGCATGTTTTTAAACTGAAAATGCGTTTGTTGCCTACCCATGGAGCCTTTGGATGTGTTTAGGAAAGGCTGAAATACAGATGGCTTTGAAACAGAGAGCTCCTTAACTTTGAATTATTTACTTTAATGAAAATTCCACATTGGCTACCTTAATTCTAAAAGCGAACAGTTTTGGGTTTGTTTTGTTTCTGTTAGAAAATTTTCTGTTTAATCATACAGAAGTGATAAGTGCATAAATTATTATAATTATTAATGAATATTTATCTATATATTGCTGCAAATGTACATTTTTTTGCCATAGATTTCTATAACCCTCTATTCACTGCACAGTTTTGTACCCAATTGTCCTCCCAAAATTCTCCATCTCATTCAGCACAAAATTTAAGCACCAGAGGCTGATGTTTAAATTTTCATGTGTCCTTGGCATCACAGCTTATCAGTGCATTCAATGTGAGTGCAGTTGAAGGTGGGCTTTTAGGAACTGTCGTGCATGTGGAGCCTACAAACAGATGAGTGTTACAGGCTAGGACGGGTAAAGGAGGGAAAACCAAAAGAAAGTGAAGAGGCACGATGGCAGTCTTTGAAATGTACAGGGACGTAATATAGCCGGAAGGACTTGAGGGAAGAGTTTGATCAGATGAAGATGAGGTATCTGGACCTGAGGAGTGGGACTTTTGTCTTTTTGGAATAAAAGTTCAATACAACAAACCACCTGCAGTTTCAGGGTGGGGGGGAGGTAATTCCACTCTGAAAACTCTGTCTGAAGTATTCACTTGAGAAACCTTCTCCCTTTGATCTCCGGTACCACCAAGTACTCTGCATCTCAGAATTCAGCCTGGTTGAGAGGTCACTGCTCCTGCCCTGACCTTGCTTATGCAGGTGGCTGGGCCTGAGCAAGCAATTAATAACATAATAGCCATCTAATGTTTTGAGAACCATCTCATCCTGCCATTCATGACCTACTGTGAATTAGCGCTACAGAGACTTGTGCTACTTAGTGCCTAAGTGGTATTTTAGCTACTTGATGTCTGCAGATGTTGCTGACAGCTGAAGGATTATAATTTGTTAGCTCAGTAGGCCTTCTTCTTCAGAATAGGGCACGTTATCTCCTTTTTCTCCTTTTTTTGTTCAGTTTGAGTTTAGCCCTGGGTTCAAAGAGAGAGCAACTCTATTTTTTTAATATCTGTATGTAGATAGTTTGCCATTACTTTAATGGTATCCAAGTAGTTCTATTTTGACATAGCAAAACATTGCATACCCATGTCAATGTGATTGGTTCCCAGAAATGCCAAATACTTCAGAGGAGGTAAAATGATCATATTCTTGAAAATATAATCAAAGAATGAAATAATTTAGTGTTCTTTTCCAGGTCATCTAACTGCAAATATAGGAGGTTATTCCACCACCACCCCCTTCCCCCCCCCCCCCCCCACCTCTTGAGTTCTGAAAATCTGAGGTCTGAAATTACAATTTTCTCCCTTTTTTATGTTACCTAGCTTTATTTTAAGATTTATATCTTTTCATGCATTATATATATTTATAAAATAAGTAATATGTGCATTATAAATCAAAGGAAACAACTTTTAAACTAATGTTAATTATTGAAACAATAACTATTTTCCTTAGTTTTATCTATCAGCATTAGTGGCCTGATCCAAAGTCCACTGGCATCAGTGGGATTTCCTTCATGTTCTGCATTTCTTAACTCAAAATAAAGGAAAAGTGTCAATGAAAGTGATAAGCAACAATTCTGAATCCACTCCAAAGAAATAAGTACTTCTCCCTTATGTGAAGCAGAAGGACCTGTGGAATTCAGACCACAGGATATTTGTAAGGATAGCTACTTAGTATGATTTTTTAGAAAAAGAAAAAATAAAGAGAAACAAATTGATGATTAAATAAAAATAAACATATTTAAAATACACTAACTTTTCCCCTTTTCTATTTTATGCATCTGTAGGAAAAGTCAGGCATCAAATAATGGCAGTTAGAAAATTTAGTTCTGAAGCATGTTTCCCACAAATTACAACAAGTGATATAAGACACCTGCAACATTTTTAAGATTACTTCTTTTGGAAGTAATTGTGAGCCAGATAAAAAATCACTCTAAAATAAAACAAAACTGGTTCAGCGCTAGTGTTACCAAACTCCAATGGAAATGATTAGTGCCTGTCCTTCAGGATGTAGATTTTTTTTTTCCCAACAATTTTGATCAACTCATGATTTTATCCTTCTTGTGAAACACAAAGTGGGTCTCATTGTCATTTACAGAGGAATAGCTCTGATACAGTATTTCTTGTTTAACTTCTCCCATCAGCTTCTGTTGTGATGCTGAATACTTACTCTGTAGGTTTGCTCCTCAGGCACACACAGGAAATTCTCCACGGGTGTGTATTTGTGCCTGAACAAAGATTTTATTCATAGTAATAGAAAGGGTGGAATACTGGAGGCATTTCCATTTTTCTCCAGAGTTTTCTTGAGCACACCTTTAGTGAATGTGATATTTACTACATTTCCAACATTGGTCTCGGTTTCCTTTAGTTCTGATGGTACAAAACTGTTAGGGTTGGAAGGAAAGTATTTGCAGCTGATTGAATAATGTTAAAAATTATCACTTGAGAAAAAAACCTACTTGATCTCTTATAAAAATAAAATTTGTGTTTCTGCTGCCTAACCACCAGTCTGCTTTGTTGCCGTTATCTCTGGTGTTAGGGGTGTACTGCACTAGCGAACTAGTGAATAGGTTATTCCTTATGTGGAATAAAACTGATTTTAGTAACGTAAAGTAATATTTACTCACGTGAGGATGACTGAGTGAAAGCTTGTATTCAGTAGGTGTTTGAAGTACCAAACTATATATTTTTATTTTTTTCCTGAAAAAGAATAAATATTTGTGAGCTTCCTAGTATTGGTGAAATTAGGTTAGAAAAAAGACACTGGGAGATCAGAATCTTCCCCAGGTCTTCTGCTAGGCCATGTGGGCACTTCCTCCTGGGCTTCTTAAATGTAAAGGAGACAGTCTATTATGAAAAATGTGTTAATGAATTAACTATACATCCAAAGGAGACTATAGGTCCTCTGTTTTGACACCTCCTTGTACTGCTAGCAAGAATATCTAGTAATAGATATATTAATGGTAATTTTAATTTTTTCCTGAATTGAACTATTTTAATATTCATTTCCGTATCATTTTACACATTCTATTTCAAAGCATCATTTGCACCTAACAGTTTCTTGGCATCTGGTAGCTTTAGAGTTTGTAATCCTGTTCTGCCTGAATATTTTCTGGGAGGGGAGAAGGTGTCAGAGAGTCTCTGGGAAGAAAAATCTCTGAAATGATCATGATAAATGACATCTGTATTGATATGTCAGCATACACATAACAAACACTAAGGAGAGGAATATATTGCCTGTGAATATACTATGAATAGTTCGTTTATGTCATTGAATGTTCTTGGAATAATGGCCCTAGAGAAAGGTCAAATTTTAACAGACTTTATTTTTATCAGTTATTTTAATACGTGATAGCAGTGAATGGAACACCGTGCCTGGGTTTCCTTACATGTATAGAAAGAGAACGTTAGCATTCCCTATTGGAATTAGATGAAGATTAATATAGGACAGTGCTTAATGAGAAACATACATTTTGGGTTAAATGTAATATGCAGAATATGTTACTGTTTGTTTTAGTAAATTGATGAGGCTCTGACTTGCTTTATTGAAATACTTTCTGTTAAACACCATCAAAGGGGAACTGTGGAAGAAAATAGTTCTCAGCTAGGTTTTTTATTTTGCTAAATTCAAGATAATTCTGTGGTCAGGATATATCTATCCTGGAGACAAATGAAAACAAGTTCAAGTATCAAACATGTGACTTTACAATGGACAGCAAAGAACATATATATTTTTTCAGTGAGAAATTTAGAACTTTGAGGAGAAGGTTTTATTTAATTTTTAAAGTTCCTTATATCTGAAGCTACATAAGATGAATTCTTCAGCACGCTTTCCATGTTTTTTAACATATTGGAGAATTTTAATGTAAAAATGATTGTTCAGAATTATTAGAATATCAAATGTTAGACAATTTTACATCACAATTTTACATCATCTGCAGATACCTAATTCATGGACATAGATTCTTCTTGTGTATCCTGTTACACAGAAATATACCACAGCTGCTTTTAGAAACAGACATTTCATGGATTCAGTGCAGGAACAACTAAGCATATTTGGAATCTAAATGTAGGTTTCTGGAAATTTGGAAGGCTTGGTCTTTTTGGTTGCCATTTCAGAAGTTTAGCATCGTTTCTTTTCCTCATTATTAGAATGTGTGTTGTCAGTCACAATGAGGAATAGTTGTTGTCCATGAAAGGATGGAAATGCTCTGTACTGGGCTGAAAAGATATCATGCAGGACTGGCAATTACACTGTCAGGTGGAAAAAATAGCAAAAGATTATATGTTACACAAGGTCTCTGTAGGAATGCTGTTAACTCAAAATGCCAGTCAGTCATAAAATGTGATATAAAATTGGTTTGTAAACATTTTCAGAACTTGTGTTTTACTTGTCCAGAAGTTGTACTGAACCAAATGTAAATAATGAGGGGTTTACTCTGCCTTACAATCAAAGCCTTGCAGTGGTGGCAGTACAGATATTTATGGACAGATGGGGGTCATGATGACTCTAGGAAGAATACAGAAGCAGTAGCATACTACCCCTTTGAAAAAAACTGTGCTCATTGGTAAGAATTACCTGATAAAAAACCCTTGAGCTCAGGAGCTCTACTACGTCTTGATAATCCATGTGTTCAGTATGGAAATACACAAAAAAGACTCCTGAAATCCCACAGTTTACATCCGTAGGAGATCCAGAAAGCTTTTGTAACAGTTCATAAAAAGCGTGCTAAAGGTAAGGATGGTTGTTTACATTCCCATTCACTGGGGGTGATATGTTCCCATTTCTTTATTTCTACTTGTAAAAGCATAGCCATCACTGTAACAGTCGCGACCACTTCGTCACTTTTTTATTGCAGTCATTGCATGACTTATATCTGCAGAGGGGGCTGGTGATAAGCTTCTGCTGTGAACGTGGATCTTCTGACTTACCCAACAAAGATGTCGAAAGTAGGATAGTTGGCATTCTCCACTGTCAACGGGCTTTGAGGCACTAGTGACCCTTTAAAGAAATTTGTGGAAATATCTCATCACGATGATGCGGGGCTGTTTTCCTGTGTCATGTAGTACTTTCTGCTTCTAGCGAACAGCAAGAATACTCACATAGGAAGAAGAAAAGTGTCTGTGGTGGTAGGAAAAAATCATATTCTCTTCTAAGGGAGATATAGAAGAAGAGTGATCACTTGTGAGATATGTAATAGAAAACCTATACAGAATCAATTTTTTACAAATCTAAATGTCACCCAACAAGACAAGCTGCAGGCCACATGAAAGAGATGAAATGGCATTCCAGATGCACAACCGAAAACATGCCTTTAAATATTAAATACTGTAGAAGCAGTGAATCAGTACCCTGTTAAATTAATATTCTGATATTCAATAATGTCATACCACTTTCTAATATTTAAAAAGTATAGAACAGAGAACTCTTAACAAATAAAATGACCAAAAAAAAAAAGTCAATGATGAAAACAGGCATTTGTTTTACCTGGAAAAGTGCATTAACATGAGTTGATAAGGAGCTCACAAAAATACAGAGATTAAATCCTTTTGAAACAATGATCTCTGCAGTCCTTGACAATGCGTGGTAGTGAGTTCTTTTCAGTTTCTTCAGAATGAAACAACTTTTTCACCTGAAATAGAAGCCATTGGACAGTAGCTAACCTGTTTTCTTTCCACAGTCTTAGAAATTTCTCAGCAAATTAGCTTCAAAGACATAAAAATCAAAAATGTGTGAAAGATTTTTGGAAGGATGGGATAAAAGGAAGCTGATAAATTAATTATCTCTCCTTGAACTTTTCCACATAAAGTTTTTTTCCTAATCAAACTCTGTAATTGAGTAAGTAAGCAAGTCCCCAACATAAAATTTTCTCTTGTTCATTTTGCATGGCTCACATATACTACATCAGAAAATCGCACATTTATTTTTATCTTCACCATATTATTTAGGAAGAGCAAAGGAGAAAGAAGTAATTTAGAATATCACATGGGTACACTGCAGAGTTGTTTTACCAGAACTTAAAAATTAATATATTGTCTTAAGATCTTTCATAAAGTTGACAGTATTTGCTGTAGCACTGTCAGGCAAACAAGCAAACAAGCAAATAAATCATACTTTCCATAAGAGTTTGAGTACTATTACACTTACAGCTCTGTGTTCCAGTGAGCTATTTCTGTTATTCCTGTTAATATAAGGGGAAGCTATACACATGGAGGTCACACATAATGTGGAATTCATTGATCAGGGTTTTAGAGAACTAATAGTTCTTTCTAATTTGGAAAAAAACAAACAAACAAACAAAAAAAACCAGAAATAAACCTTAGGTGTGTTCCCTTTTCTCCCTCTGTACTGCAAATGGAAAGGAAAAGCAGAGTTTGATTCTGTCTTTGTGCATATAAAAAAAAATAAATGGCAATAAGAGTAACTTGACTGAGGAAGCACTAGAAATGAAGGTCAAGAGCATCTGTAGAAAGTCTGCAGAAAGCGTACGTGGAAACAGAAACTGCATTTTTACTCCATGTGGTCTCAAATGCACAATGTTTTCCAGTGAAGAATAACTTTTCACTACTTCAGTGAAATTCCAAGCCCCAAAGTCTTGCATTGCTTGGTGTTTTTAAGGAGTATATGCACTTAGCATTTTCCTGACCTTGACCTTTTAATGTCCTAAGCAAACATTCTTTCATTAGAAAATAAGTTTACTTCTCCAGATAATGCAAATTATGATATTGGTACCTATGGCTACATTTTGCATCTTTCAGGTTTAATGAATCTGTGACTATGTAGGTGAACAGTAAGGCATTTACAAACGTAGCAGTGCTTCAGTGACCTAAATAAATTAGAAGTTTGCAAGGCCTATGCCAGAGAATAGTACCATAAACTGAAGCACTTTTATTTTATGCTTGTGGCCATTTTTAGGAAAGACAAGATTTTTAGAAGTGCTTTATAGTGGCACACCACCTCTAAAGACAAATTGTCATTTAGTAACAACACAAACTGAAACAAAACCATCTTCTTCCAATGGTGATGTAATGTGGCCAGGTCTTCTAGTAACAGTGCATCATCAAGGCATTTGGATTCAAACTTAGTCAAATGTATGGTCCTTGTACCTGGATCTAGGTATCTAAATTATTACCACAATTACAGAGTTATTGATCATAAAGTGAGGTTTTGGTGACACTGATTGTGAGGAGATGCTGAAAACTGAAGACCATTCAATTTTATAAATTTGTCTGGAGAGCAGGAAATAGTTTTCTGCGAGGCTAAGTGACATATGACATCAGAGGGGAGAAAGGAGTCATATATTGCCAGAGCAGAATGCTATGAACTAATATATCATCGACCCATGCATTAATTACTTGTTCATATCCATTGAAGCCAGACTTTTGGCTATCATACAAACAAACCTGCAGAAATCTGGCCTAGATCTTCAGAATTATTTGGCTGAATACAACAACGAAGCATTAACTTAAAGTCTAACTTTCATCTCTCATAGTTTAATTTACCTTTTTTCTTTTCCCTGTTGATGATTTTTTTCTGATGGCATGGGAAAGATGAGTTTCTAAATTTTCTTAAATTCTATAGCCCTTCAGGAATAATTTTTTTATGGCTTCAGGAGTCCATTCCCTCCCACTTTCTCTGGTAACTGCATAGTTCAGCATTGTCTAATGATATCACAACTTGATAGACTGGAATCTGGTTTGGGGCTTTTAAAATCTGAGTGGTTCTCTTATTTCTGGGTAACTTTGGTAGTTCAAGTCTGTGAAACTCGGATTACTCGGCTTTGAAAGGGAAGTAATGATACTTGCCTTTTAAGGAGCCTGTGAGATCCAAAAGAATAGAAGATCTGTAACTAAGACCTTTTATGATTTTCCTTACTTAGTCAGAAGTAAGGGCGATATGATATGACAGAGTCAAGCACTTATCTTACGCTATTTTGGGGCCATTCTGCAAAAGGGTTGTGGCAGATGAGCATTTCATGGGTTAAAGGCAGAGCGCTTCCGCTCTGAAACAACTGTCCTGGCTATAGAGTAGTGCTGGGGAATAAGGAGTCTTGTTTTTGTTCTCTGTTTAAAAATAATCTTTTTTCAGATAAGACCCAAACAAAAAGTCCAACCTCATTTCAGACATGTTGTAGAGTAACGGTTCAATGAGCTGTAGTCACTTAGCCGTGGGACCTGCAAAAAAGCAATTTATATAATTATATTTTTAAAAGACTTTGGTTAGCATGGTCTACAAGGGGATGCCTGCCCAGCTCTTCAAAACCTGCAAAACAAATATTCTGTATAAATGCTTTCTTAAAAAAATAATAGTTTCTATGCCCATCATAGCTTTTGCTCAAGTAAAAGACGTCTGAAATGAAAGTGTACAACTGTAAAGAGGGTTCAGGCAAAAACTTCAGCAGAGTGGAAGTATTTTTCTTCTATATTGATTTAGACACATAGTACACTGAAAGTACAATTTTGGATTCTATTTTTCTTAAGAACATATAGTGTTCTTTGAAAACAAAACAACAGTTTTATATATAAGCGTATATTGTGTTGTTTCAGGATTCCATTTTCTATTTTTCTTGTCATTCACTGGAGTCCTCCTTTTGTACAGAGATAAAATAGAAGCTAATGGTGACCACTTGTGTCAGCTTTAGTACACCTGATGTTATTTCAGATGTAATTGCATATGCACCTGCATACTTCTGCCATTACCCAGTCTCCCCAAAAGCAGCAGCAAAGGAGAGGACTTCAGATAAGCACATCTTGCAAGAACAGGTGTTTGTATGCTGAGGTGTTATACTGTGAAGTTAACACTGTTTCAGTTGTGGTTTTTCCTGGCTGATTGCAATCCAATTATTTTGGTCGATCTCGGAAAACCCATTGAGCAGATGGGGCAATTGCAAGACTGTATTTTCTTCCTCTGTTTGACAAGGGTGTGGAACAGCTTCTCCTCAATTTGTGGACACTGCTATGGATAATACAGTTATCACCTGGGCTAATGATTCCCTCTGAGAATTCCATCAAAAGGTGTGACATTGCCCAGAGCAGTATATTTCATTAAAACATACTTTATAGCTCAGACCAAAGGAAGCAAGTCTGCAGCAAATCTGAGGACACTTTTACTGCATAGGCACAATGAGCATTTCGGTAGTATCAGCTAGACTCTGATTTTGCAGTGTGCACCATTCAGAATAATTTTATATGTGGTTTTTCCTACTACTAAATTATTGTATCATTTCTTTTAAATTACATGTTGTGTCTACATAAACATTAAAGGAAGTCAATATGATCACCGTTCTTATCAGAAAGTTTAAAATATTTTTTTTACTCAGTGTTTTAGTGATGTACTATTAATTCGTTATACATATCTACATTGTGATGTTTTTAGTGAAGCATTAAACAGTCCTGTGCAACAAAAGTAAAGTAACAAGCATACATTTTTTTTTAAACATATTCTCCTTTACTTTGCTAAAGCTCGTAGCTCATGTTGTTTGGGAATAATTTTGTCATTCCTCTAGGTCAGGCACTCGTTGACAGACTTTGCTGTGGTAGTGTTGTGCTGGGGCCCTCTTGTTGTCTGGTTAAACTGATTGGCAATGACAACAGAACTGAGAAGGGGAGGTTCTGCTGCTCTCCTTGAAAGACCTTGCTGCTCCCCAAGCAGAAGACAATATTTTATTCAAAGGACATAATCGTATTGTCACAATCAGAACTTAGATTTTGCTTTTGCAATTCTGTGCATATTTTTATTGCTTATTATTTGTCAACAATAAGTGTTAATTCTTTGCAGTTATATCAAAATAATAGCCGTTTATGTGTACCTAACCACTTTTACTCTGATTAATTGATTAGGTTAGTGCAAGAGTTCTTGATTTTTCAAATCAGCCTTGTATTTGAATTTAGCATTTTTATGGAAATCTCTTAATAATTTTTTTTTTCAACAGAACAGCACATCATTTATCCAGATCCAAGAATTTATTGGTAGTGAAAGTCATTACTAGTCCAGTTAAAATGCCACCCACACAATACACCAAGAATCCAAATTGTTCAGTTAAAGAAAATGGGGAGAAAGAGTCACACAATTAAATCACTAATAGACAACTCTTCTACTTTACTACTGCGCGTCTTATCCAGGTTTCTTTCTCGTTCTTGTGGTCGTGCCTGGTTTCCTGGTCACATCTTGTCTTCCTTAGGTAAGCGCAGGGGAGCATGGTGATAACTGTGAGTTGTTGGCATCCCACATTTCCCGCTGGCCCCTGCTTCTATACTGCCCAGTAGTTTCTGCCTATTTGTGGTCATTTACTTGACAAGTATATATGTTTCAGTGTTTGCTTTTATGATGTGGCTAAGCATTAGCTAAAACAATTAAGTAAAAGATGTATGAAGATGAAGGGTAGTAAATAAGGCCAGTAGCTAAGCAGCAGCTACCTGACCATTTGGTTTCGTGATTAGGCTTTAGCCACCTGATTGCTTTGCAGTAACTAGCAGTAACAATGCTGTATGAGCTGGGCAATAAGCCTACAATCTGTGCATTCATTTTACAGCAGTTAATATGCTGGTGCATCAAATCATAAGTGTTTAAAGACTCATCGTATCAAAATTAATATAAAAATATTAAAAAAACCCTAATTAACTGAAATGTTTGGTATACCTCTTCAAATCATACCTTTGGAAAATGTAGCCCTTCTACAGTTTCTGCAGGAATACTGAAAGAAAGTTAAACATTTGAATGGACTGATGGAAGAAAAATGTTTTAAGCCTTAGCAAAACAAGGACACCTTGGTTGCTGTTCTACAAAATCAGTCGTACACTGCTGATATAGGCTAGTTAAAGATTGAGGAACCACCACAAGTCATCCTAAATCCACCCTGTTATTAAATATGTCAAGAAGTGGGGCTCACTGGGTTGATAAAGACGACATTCCAGATATGGTCTTCAGCTATTATTTTCAGTTTCTTCCTTTCCTAAAAATTCAGAGAAATGAAGATAGGAATAATGCCCATCAGGGGATGAAAGTTAAATACTCTCTGGCAGCTTCTGGTTATGGACAGATTCAGAATATGTAATAGATATGTTCTTGTTAGGAGCATAACCAAATCAGCAGTGATAAGTAATGTTTTCAGAAGCCAGCCCATCACTTAGGATAGAAAACACATTTCCTCCAGGAATTGGTGAACTGGATGAAAGTTGGGGGTTTGGAGACATTGCTGTCAGGGAGCAGCAGAGTGGGGCAGCTCCCTGGGTCTGGGACACTGGGGGTTTCCCCAGGGCGGGTCGTGGCAGGGCCTGCCGGGAGCAGGGCAGCCAGTGGCTACCAGGGCAAACCCAGCTGGGGCATCGGGCACCCTGGGGATGGGGCCAGGCCAAGGCCAGGTGGGGACATGGTCCCTCTGTGGGCCTGGCTCAACAGGGTCCATGGCTGGGCAGGACAGGGCTGTGGGGAGCTGGAGACTGGCCCTGGTCTGGCATTGCTGGGGCAGGGCCTGGTGGCCCTGAGGGGCTGCAATGAGTTCCTGAGCCATGGGCAGGATGGGGGTAGGGAGGGCTACATGGTAGGTGCAAGCTGTATTAGTCTCTAGTGGTTAATTAGGCAAGCTATTGGTCTGCAAAGTCGTTTTTAAAATAGGGTTTGGGGTGTAAGGTGAGATTGCTTATGGAATCAAGTTGAAACAATTTAAGAAGGAAAAAAAAGCTTCTTTAAGCATCAGTTAAAAAGTTAATATCACAGATCAATAGATAATCATCAGATGAGGTGGTCTATCATAGAAAGTAAGACCTACTGAAAGACTTCTCAGTAATATTTTTATAGTCATAGTTAAAACCTCTGATGCAGAAATCAGAGAGCTGTGTTCTAATGTTTGGCATATTTCCCTTTTATTTCTTTTCAATGCTCATTACTCGTCTCAACATTATGAGTAATCATGTTTCAGTTTGTGATGCGTTTGTATTTCTTTTTAAATTAAGAGACTCCCGCAACGTTCCAACTTTCTGTCTCTGACTGTCACAGCAGGGGAAAAAACAACACCATGTTTTGTGTGTATCTAAGCTATTTATTCACATTACTACAGCGAGTGAGTGTCTTATCCTCATGTTCTTGCAGTAGCCATTGGCAAAGGTGGTGGCACCTCATTGAAATGAAATGTCCACACCCTTTCTAGGGGTCTGGGTTGAGATGACTTCCCCAGGTCACACAAGTTAGGTCTGAACTGGTGAACAGAACATGGGTTGGCTTGAGTCTGCATTGCTTAGCGGCCTCCCCCTCTCTGTCAAATTAATCTGAAAGAGAAATAGTTACAGCAGTCCCAAGTAGAGAGAGAGAGAGTTCACTATAGTCCAGCTAGATTTTTGTCCCTTGCTGTATTTCATAAATGATTGTAGGCATAGCTACAGAAACAGAGTCTCCCAAACCACGTATTTGTAGTCTAAATGGTGAATAGCATTTATTCTAATTAGAAATGCTTTTGTGGAATAAACCACCTTTTGTGGAGATGATTTCATAGTACGCAGGGAAAAGAAAGAAGTGCACCCTGCTCAGGGACATGAATCTCTCATTAATCTGTTAGGCATTGTCTTAAGCAGGGATTCCCAGGGGCTCTCTTCAGCACAACACATACTGCAAATAAATGTTAGAGAGAAGCCTTGATATTTTTCTGCTTGGGCCATTTTGTACTGAGATGGAAGTATTAAAGAAGACAAACAGCTATTTAATCTTTACAGAAAAACTGAAACACAAACCAACTGACAAAGGAAAGGCCCTTTTGTTATCCAGTAGAAGTGCTATGCAAAATCGTCCTATGTGAATTTAAAATTCAGCATTAGAAATTAAAAGGCATAAATCAAAGTGTTATATTTCAAACAATATAAGAAATATCAGGCAATAGGGAAGCAGGAACTTTTCTTAGCTTTCTCTCGTTTTCAGTTGTTGCCTTAGAACTGCAGTGTAAAAGACCCAGTTGCACATTGAAGTCTTTCAGTGTTTATTAATAGCCAGATAATATTATTCTAATGATATTCCTGTCTGCATTTTTCAACTGAAATTTGTTGGGTAACATGATGTTTAGGAGGAATAACATATAAGTGGTTGGCCATGCAATCAGCCAAGAATCTTTTGTGTATCTTAAGTTTTATTACCTGTTAGGTGCAAAAGCCCTCTGACTCAAAATGTACCTGGATTGTCTTCACTGATAACAGGTACAAACAGTTGTTTCTTCACAACAAAAAATATCCAATGTTATTAATTTTTCCAAATGATCCGTGCATCTTATGGTGAATCTCTGGTTGTGCCTTTCTGCAGTGTGGTATTGGAATGCCATGTCTCTATTGATATTTGGGTTTTTTGAAGAAAGCAAATTTATTTCTTAATTTCTACAGCAGTTCCTTATTCTGTTGATTCCTTACATATCTATGTAACCAATTTCTTAACTGGTTCATAATTTCATAATTCCAGTTATGAATACAGTGATTTTGTTGGGATCTCTGGTATACTGGAATATGCTTTTACATATACACATGCAGAATTAAAAAGAGAGAATGAGGATGGAGATTCTTTGATTTCAGTTTGGGATAGTTTTAACTTAGGTTCCTTATAGCTTCATAACCTCAGCAAATTTTTAATTTTCCTGGGCATATAAATATTCTCCTGGGTTTCTTGGGATATTTTTTTTTCCCATAAATTAGAGACAATCTTTCTGAGGCAAATGTTAACATTTGCAAACACTAACACTTGGGAATCATTTTATGAAAAAAGGAACCTGCAGCAAAAAAAAAAACCAACCCAATCAATTCTGATAGACTGTTTCTGAAAAATTGGAATACCAGCAAACCACAGTTAGAATAGCAGAATACATTGTTTTTAGGAATAAATCAGAGAACATTTTGACTTCTAGGAAGTTTGGATCCCTGGCATTTTACATTGATAAAATACAGTATTATTCTGAGGACAAGAAGGGATGTAACCAGAATTTTGCCTACTTTAAAGGAAAGGTATAAGACTGTCCTGCTGTGCTATAAAGGCAAAGCCAAGCAAACAGGCCATTCTTTCCTTCTTTCTTTCTTCCATTTTCAAAATAAAAGAAATGGGTCCACAATAGTGACCCAGTTTTGTTTTGGTTATTCAGTCAGATTTTCTTGTGGCTCAGAAAAGTATATGGTATATTGACTGAAGTTTATATGATCTGGCAATCTTAATTTTATTAGACTTTCCCCTCCCAATCCCCCCTACAGGACAAGATATAAATTATGCGTGACACCATAATTTTATAGATTTAATACACGAGATTCAAGCCCCGTATGCTTACTCCTTTTACAAATAGAAAGCTAGATAATTTTAAAGGCAAGACAAAGACCTGGCAAAACAGGTACAAGGACAGAGTGACAAAATAGGAATACCTCTGTATCTTATTATTTAAGGAAAATAAAAGATGATTTTTACCTCCAAAAGCTGTATTTTCCCTCTATTCATCCCTAAATGATTTCTGAACTGAGAATGGAAAGGAGTCTGGAAACTGACACCTTGTGTTCCATTAATTAAAAATAGTGTCTTGCATTCTGCTTCTGCTTTGCTCAGAATCTGTATAGAAATGCCACACTGCAGATATTGAGAGATAGTCAGGGCAGTGGGATAAGAATAAGAATGAGAGACTTCTTAAATTAGAAAGTTTCCCTTCTGATTTAACATCACAATATAACTGCACAATACCTGAGGCTGTTCATTTCTGCATTATCACTTTGTTCTCATTGTACACCTCAATAAATACATGCTGTTCTCAAAGTTGTTTTAAAGAAAAAAAATGACAAAGCCTCTCAATCTATCAAAAAATCACCCCTCCTTCTCAGAGAACACATGTTCTTTTTTAATCTAAACAGGCAATTCTTTAAAGTCAAGTTAGAAGCACTGAGACTTAATAGGAAGCTGTTTTATGTTATCTCTTAATACACCAGGGTGCTTAGTGACTTTTCCTTCCCCTGTCCCCCGCCCTGTGCCCCCTCCCCCACCCCAAATATAATAAGCTTTATTCTACTCAAGGAGGAGTATAATATCTGTAACATATAGTTTATATATATTTTATAGCAGTAAGTGTGTATTAGGAACAATGAACATGCTGGAAGTATCAGTCAAAGTTCATTACTTACAAATAATTTAAATACAAGCAAATTTGGTGACTTTGTAGTTAAAAACAAACAAACAAAAACCAGAGAAAATTGCTGTGTTTGGTTGAGGGATAGAGTAATCGCGGACAGACAACTGTCACTGCCACAGTATGCAGTTTTCTTTTGCAGTAAATGATGCTGTCCTTGGGGCCACAGAAGATAAAATAGGTGGTGGGGCTGAACTACAGTCATTGAAACAAACAGACCTCAGTGTGACTGCTTCAGGCGTAGTGCTTAAGGCAGAGTTTCTAGCAGCGAGTGCTGTAAGATAACTACTAGAAGGACTAAAACCAAACCAAAATAAAATTTAAAACTCCCCACTTACAAGAATATTCTTGACTTAGGGAATGTTTCTAGAATGGATGTAGAACCCAAGAAATCCCAGCTTAAAAAATGAACTATGCTGGGTGGAAATGACCCCGAACAAAATTATTGACTTACCAGAGCTAGCACATGAGGAATTACGGCAAGAGGTGGGAAGGTTAAAAATCAAGTGTAACAGTGCTAACAGTAATATTATAGTTTTTATATCTTATGTGCAATAACCTTTTATGAAATTTAATGTCATTTTATATGATTTTATGTGTATATATTCTACAGCTGCACTCCAATTCCGACAAAGGTGATGGATCAGTCAAATATATTCTTACTGGAGAAGGGGCGGGGACAATATTTATTATTGATGACACGACTGGAGACATCCATTCAACCAAAAGCCTAGATCGGGAGCAGAAGACACACTATGTGCTTCATGCCCAAGCTATCGATAGACGGACAAACAAGCCACTCGAGCCTGAATCTGAATTTATTATCAAAGTTCAGGATATCAACGACAATGCACCAAAATTTACAGATGGACCATACATTGTTACTGTGCCAGAGATGTCTGAAATGGGTAAGGAAAACCAATCGTTCTATTCAACAATCTTTTAACAAGTGAAAATGCCACATACTGTTTGACAAAGTTATGGCTCATTATTGTATTGTTGATTGTATGTAAAAGACATTGCAGCTGAGAAGAGATGATAAGAAGATATCAAGTGCAGCCTGGTATGCTACTTGGTACATTCATATTAAGAAAACAGTACGCACACACACAGACACACACGTTGACTGTAGAGGAAAGTCACTCATATTCTTGAATGCTTTAACAGACATTCCTGGGCAAATGGTACTTTGCACTCTAGAAACAAGATGCATTCATACATCTTCATTCAACCACACACTTTATGGCATTCTCTTATGCCTACGTGCGTAGTCTATCCAATTCACATAATTGAACAAATATAAAGGAATGGTAGTTTTCTAGATTATTTTAGATTATGGTGTCATATGTTTATTCGCCTTTGTTAAGTTTCGTATAAAGTGAACTGAAGTTCAGAAAAGTATTGATATTTGGTTTTCCCTGTAAGAAATGTAGTTCAGATATTCTTATTCTTTGAGGTGCTATATTATGCAATCAGTTTTCATTACTTATTGCTTCTCTGGTGTTGAAATTAGTTTATAACTTTCCTCTAATATCACAACATCAAAGCTACATAACTAGTCTGGGATAGACAAATGGAAATATGACTTTCGTGCTAGATATTTTTTTAAGAAGGCTTAACTGTCATGACTGGTCTTTGTGAAATATGACTGCTGTCTTTTATTACTGAATGGGCAGTGCAGATAGTTACCTCATGAACACACATATTTTCCTTTCCTCCAAATCCCTACACACCCCATCTAAGAAACAACCTTCAAGTGCAAGATGTATCTAACTTTCCCAAGTGAAAAGCAGATAATTTGTTCTTCTCTCCTTGCTGTTTATCTAAGAAGCAAGTGATAGACTTTAAGTTCTGCAGAGTAGAATTTTAAAAATTAAAAGGGAAAAATATTAAAATACATGTAGATACTCAATTCTGGTAACAATATTGATCATACATGTAAGAATGAATGAATATTGTCATTGAATCTTAATGGTTTGTCATTATTTGATCACTTTGAATGGTGATGAAAACTCATATGAGTAGATCAGAAAATAACAGAAGTGTTTTGTTCCATACCTGAAAGTCAGACATGATATTTTGTTAAAATATTTAGATTGGATGGGAGGGTACCTTGTACAACATTCCTAGTGTAGATAGGTGAAATTCATATTAAATAGGGAATCTGCATTCGGTTCGTCTTATGTGGTGCCACCTGACATTATTATGCTGAGTTCAAACATACGTGGTTGTGTAATGAGGGAAGTTTAATCTGTTTGTGGAAGTCTGCAACCTGTTTGAACTGCATATGGTTTCACAGTATGCAAAAAAATATTTCATGTGGAGAGATTAAACATGCCAAACCCACAGCTTCCATTACAGATACGCATAGTAAAAACAGTGCATTCCAAAGACATCTACAATTATTTTCTTGCGTATACAAATGAAATATTTCCATATGAAATATTTGAAAACATGTACTAATCATACCAGTCCTAGAAAGACCAAAATATATTGAATCTTATTCCTGAACCATGGAGTTCAGAGCTGTGACAGTTCGGAAGCAGAGACTGATTTTTACACCAGTGGCTTCTTCATTGACTAAGTGGCGTTAATCTTGTATAAAGTAGAGAATAAGTATTCTTTCCTATCTACCAAAATGTCCTCAATATGTGATGTTCTGAAAAATAATCTACCTATCTGCGTCATAATAGTCTTTTAATACTGTGTTGTTTATAGGTAGTACCTTTCCTCCCTTTCCAGTCCCCTCCTCTCTTCCAAGTCCTCCCACAGTGTGCTATTTCAGATGTCTCTTCCCAGCTGTGGAGAACTCTAGGGCTTTTTTTCCTGTGGTCCCTCGTGCAACAACAATGCATGAAAGGAGAAGCATCTTTCTTTGGTCTCCTTTATTTCCTTCTCTCTTCTTCTTTCATAGGTTGTTGTTCTCATATTACCCTTCAACTTCCCTCTTATGAATTTTCTTCTTTTCACAGTCTGTTTCCCTACAACTGGGCATTGCTACCTCATCTTTGCTTGTTATTTCTATTCCCCCCTCCTCCCACATTTTATCATTATTATTTATCATACTTGTTATTTCTAATAGCCTATTCTGGGTCTCTACCAGAGAGACTTGGTCATTATCTAACTAATAAAGTTTTTCAGATTATAGATCAAATATATCTTCATTCCTTAAAATCATTTGCAATTGGTTTATTGTTCTCTTAAACCATAGCTTCCTCTCAAATAATTACTTTCTAGATCTCATATGTAGGTCTTCATTCCATCCACACAATGATGCTAGTGCATATAACAGGACATGTTTTTAATGTAGAATTCCCTGTTTTAACCATCTAAGCATACTATAGCAAATATCATTCCCACAAGAAATTTATAGAAGTACAGAGGGCAGTATTTCTGTGAGTAACGTCATAACAGCAGGACTATTCAACCAATGCACCTTTGTGGGAAGTACTACAGTGAGGGGATGGAGCTCCCAGTAAGAATATTGTGGGCCTGTATGAAACCTTTTCGGTTGTCTTTGATAATTCACTGTGGCACAAAACTACTGTTAGAGTTGCAGTTCATTTGAGTAACATCAAAGCTCTTATCTCAGTTGTCTTTCGTCACAGAGACTGTCTTGATGTGAAATTCATTTCCTTTATCAACTGTCACCAAAAGTGCATAAGCCTGTCTTCCTCTTTTTTCAGTTTCCTTTGTCTTTAATGGAGACCATTTTAATTGATTATTTTTTCCCCTGTACAAGCCTTATATTTTCTGCGTAGGAAGAAAGAAGGTAGAAAGGGAATCAATGTTATCCTCAAAGTCAAAAGCCGCTAATATAATTATTTTTTATTTTTTCATTCTATTCATAAAAATTGTCTCTTTTTTTCATGCTTTCAGAATGTAGTATTTTTACACAGGTGTTAGTCATAATTCTGTAGTAGTCTGAACCTTGGTATTACCATGCAACTACTTTATACAAGTTACTGTTTTCCAAAGAACAATTCAAATAGTTAGTCTGAGATGGCACTTTTGGTTATAAAACTGAGTGGATTATTGTAAACCAAGGAAGTTCTAGTGATAAAATAAAGCATTAACTCATATGTCTTATAAATGAAATACTTTACTTGTTGTACCTGAGGTAAATCATCAAAATATCTATTCCACAAGGCTTCCCTGTTGTGTGAATAAAACTGAATTTTCATATCCCACCATAGAGGCAATCTGCTGTAGACATACATTATATTTGCATTGCAAAATTATGATCATTATTTTCTTTTTCCCTTATTGATTTGTTTGTGTTTGTTGCATATTAAAAGCATTTTATTGTCTGCAGTCTCGGGAAGACTAATTCTATTATTGCTTTCACAGGACACATTCTTTCTGTCAAATAATGGAGATCCCTATGCCATTTTTATTAGTTCTGTAACTAGCAATTTTTTTGACATTTAGCTGTGGAGTCTATACGTAACTGAACTTCTTGTTGTTATTTTATGAATTCCTAAGGATGCTTCACTACATTTTTATATGGTCATTTAAAGAACCTTCAATGTTACTGTCTCTCTGTAACAGGCCTCATGCTGAGTGGCAGGTGATATTTTTGAGCTCCGTTATGCTGTTTAGTTTCAGCAGCAGGTTCCTGTCTGTCTCCTCAAGAAGTTAGCTGGTATTCTTCCCACCGTTTGAACCTTTCTTGATGTACTTGTAAAAGCTGTAGGACCTTTATGGCTTTTCTTTTTTTAGGTCACTGACAAGAAAGTACAGGTAAGTTTTGTTAAATTATTTGCCAAGTATTAGCTCACAGTGTTCACTGTGGCACAAAGTGAACATATTGTTTATGCTTTATGTACTGTGCTGAAAGAGTTGAAAGAAAATGTGTATTCCTTGCCTTCACTGAACCTCTTCCTTAAAAGTTAGCTCAAGAACCAAGGTTTATACCTGGAATTATTTCTTCTGCAGTGTAAAAAAAACCTGAGTCTCGTTGAGAGTTATAACTATGCTCTGTTTTAAAGTATATGAAAGTGTCATAATTATCTAAATGTAAAAGGAAATAAAAACATTTTTCAGTCAGTAAAAGCCTTCCATATCTGCTCATTTTAAGGTAGCTTCAAAATGAGTGAATTATTGCATATGAAATTTTTTAGTGCTGAAGCCCTGTATAAGAAGAGTATTCCCAATAAATTCTACTTAGGAAATTGATAGACATACTGGACTTTTCTGAACTTATTTCTAGGGTATTATAATGTAAGGTAGTCATAATTTCAGATAATCTGCGAGACAATAGTCATGGTGTTCCTAAATATGATTTGTATGAGAAGTGCCTATTCACCTTCCTATGTTGTTTGATTTTTATCTTCTAATGAAGATATCTGACAAAAAAAAAATCGAGATTTGCTACAGTGAGGACTTGGATCAGTAATATAGACACTGGATTAGAAGTGTTGATTACCTGGTGAAATCACTATTTTCTAATGTAGAATGAAACAAAAACATGTCTTAACTTGTTAGTGTTCTAAGGCAATTAAAAGAATTAGTTTAGTCAGGCAGGAAAACCCTCTGTTCATTAAACTTCACCTTTTTTTAACTTCTTTTCCTTCTTTCCAATATTGATCCATTTGAGATTTTAACAGTGCAGCAAACTATGGAAAGTCATGCATACAGATTTGCATTCTCAACAGATATGTTTTATTGAACTGCCTCATTAAACATTAAAAATTTGTCTTTAGAGAGGCAGGTTGAAGTATTTCCCTTCAGCTTTTCTTTGATATATAACTTTACAAAATTTTTATTGTAAACATATTTTTAAAAAGAGAAAAACAGAATAAGATATTTTGAAATAAAGCTACAATTTGATTTCCCAAGTGAAATTATCTTTAATTCTGATATTTTTTATTTTTCATCAAATCAGAAAATTTATCTGATTAACAGCTAAAAGGCAAAGCTTACAGAGTGGTGTTCAGAGCATACAGACAAGCTCTGTATAAAGCATTAGCTAAGAAAACAGAATTCCCAATATGTAGTCTCTAAACTGTAGCGGGAAATCATGTGGAATGGTAGTTGTACTCTGAATAAACAGAGCCTCCACTTTGGGGAAAAAAGTCTTTTTTTTTTGCCTAACTGGAGTGTCAAAATGCTTTCATAGCAAAACTTTGAGGCTTTCTTGACAGGCACTTTCACAGTAGGTTAGTGAAGAAAGTGAAAGCATGGAAGGTATGCCTCTGGGTCCGATGTTCGTATCTGCTCTGAGGTCTCCAGGGAAATTAGATCCTTACTTTTTGTATTAGGTTATTTTCTTCAGAATTGTTAACATTAAAAATAGCAAGGCAACTGTGCCGTATATATTTCCATCTAAATCCTTCATAACACATAGCTCCACAGCAAAAACTGATGCTGCATCTGAATGGTACAAATATATTTGGAATCATGATTTGTCTGTCAAGTTAATGAGCTGAATGATGCTAACTTTGAAAGGAGTAATTGGAAGGTAAATGTACGCTCCCTACCCTTTTTCTGGCCAGGCATTCTAACCCGCAGCTTTCACAAGCTGCCTTTTCTCTGTGCTCAGCAAATCAGGCAAGAGTTAGGCAAAAGACCAATATGGGTGTGTCTTATAAGATGGTGAGCGTGCTTGTGTAATACAGTGAAAAAGTTAAGCATCTGATGAGCTACATTGCACTGAAGGAGAGTTTGAGAGGTGGGGTGGGGGTTGAGTTAATACTTGTGATTCTAAGTGTTCTTTTAGATGGAAAGAGAACACTTTGCCTCTATTCAATACTATTCAGTACGAAATTACTATTATCAGGTGTTTCTTAGGAGAGAAATACAGATGTATTAGAAAATCACTGTGGTGGATTTTAAGGTATAATAGCATTCCATTCATGCTAAAATGACCTGTCAGCTGCTTATGTGAGATATCGCCTTTCACTAGCCCTGTTTCTTTGTCCCCCATCAATGAGCAGTATAAGCACTCAGATTCTATCCTCTATCTTTTAAAATAAGGAGACCAGAGAAGAAAGTCTCTGAAGAATGAGAGAACCAATAAATCTCAGTTTTTCCGGTATTTTCTTCTGAAATAGCCAAAATCTGTTCATCCATTCCAGACCCTACCCTGATTTTCTAGAACTCTTGGAAAAAACGCAAATGAGAACGCAACCTGTTAGATGAGTAGACAACTGTTGGTAACTGTTTTCCTGGAAGCAAGAAAATCTATAGATAAAAACGTACTGACGTTGCCCAGCACTCTGGGTGGCAAACTCTGGTAGGTGACTGACTATACCTGTTGGATGGGTATGTTTTTGTTGTGTGCAATTAAAAAAAATAGATTCATTTTGTATCAGTAACCTATTAATCTTTAATGATTCCACAAGATTCCAACATAAAATAATGAAACCATGAATAAAGGTAAAACACAAATTAATGTGGGCAGACCTTCACCCTTGAATACAACAAGCTTAACTAGAAGACAGAAAGGTCACAGCTTTTCCACCTCAAGTTAGAAATTATTGCCAAACTGGGCTACAGAAATACATCATTACAGTATTTAGATAAGCTATAGAATAGGGGGAAAATGCATTTCTGTTCTTCGAAGTGACCTTATGTGGTTTGCAGGAACTCTTATTCTAAGTTTAGATAGCAAATAAATATGACTGAATAGTTTCCTAGAATATTTTAAGAAAATTATACTGACTTTAATTCGTATTTGTTTACCTTGCCATATAAACCCAAATACAGTAATTTAGTCAGTTTTACCATTAAGTTCTGAATAACTGTGAAGAGACCACTAGCTCCAGCTTGATTTTATTACAATATTGAACTTCAAATGCATCAAGGCATCCTTATATCTGCTGTGTGAATATATTTATCTGTGTGACTGTATGCATTTGGGCTATTCAGAGATGAGAAGACACTGCATTTAAGTATGCACACACTTTTGCTGTACCTTTTACTAAATCTCCAGCAGAGATACAAAAAGCAACTTTTGGTGTCCTAGTTAATATGGCACAAATATTGAATAGCTTCTCAACCAGTGAAGAATCCAGATCTGCAAAGATTTACATGCTTGCTTTGCTGTACTCGAAGTGAGACTCTGTGATTTTAGGTGTTTTTGTTCCCAGTGTACACTGAGGGTGTGCACATTAACAAACAGTTCTGTGCAATAGAAACCGATCTATGAAGTTAAACAGTGGGAACTGAGGATCCAATGTCCACACCATATGTTTTTGGGATGTCTTAAGTCAGACTAGCTCTTGCCTGCTCTCTGAGCCTAAATGGCCATTAGCAGTCAGAATAAATCAGATGTGCTTCTAAACTGCATCTTCTGGTTTAGTTTCATCCGAAGGAATCTAGTTAGCATGCTCTGAAACTGTTCCATGAGGCAAATTGAAGTACAACAAGTGGGAGAGATGAAGGGATTAAATTCGAAAGCATGCTTCTCCTCACAATGAAGATGTAAAACTGAACACCCTAGAGTGGAGGTGATGCCCCAATGGTTAATTTAACCGAGAAGCCACTTTCAGATGCAGAATTACATGAGAGCAGCCTGTTCTGATATTATTATCCCTGTATTTTAATACTGGGCCAAAGGAGTCTGTAGAAAGCAGCGTCTGTAGAAGGATAAACAAGTTGGATGAAGAGTGGACCTTTATTAACTTTCCGATTTTTCATTTTCTTATTTCTTATGTGAAGTGTTGGGCAATGATAGCAAAAAAGATTAATCATTAAATATCTTGAAAAATACAGTAAAATGTAAAATCAATTGTCTGTATCTGTGCAATACTTCTGCATTTTATCATCTACAAAGTGTTACTCATAAGTTATCCCACTTAGTGACATGCTAGAAATTGTCATTTGTTATTTGTTATTTGTTTGGTATTTGTTAACAGCATATAAATATTTGTCTTTTGAAACCCATATCTTTCTAATTTGGATCCATCATTGGAATTCCAAAAGTTCCAGTAGTTATTTCATTTTCAGATCTTTGGTGCCTTCTGATAGCTAGATTTTTTTATTTTGTTATTCCCTTATAATCTGTTATTGATTTTGTGGGCGTTTATGCAAATTATTGTAAATATACACTTCAACATTAATTGGTATTGTGGATGAAGATAACCTGAAGTCCGTAAATATGAGTTGTTCAGAAATCTAAGCAATATCCAAGTTTGGGGTCTGTATGTGTGAACATGCATAAATATGCATGCAATTTAGTTACTTTTTATGTTTATATGTATGTAATTAAGTTACATATGCATATATAGAGAGAAAGAGAAAAAGGTTTTTCAAATGAGTATAAATAGATTTCCTTAAAAATAGTATAATAACATATAGAGAAAATGTTATTAATTTCTCAATTGTAGAGTGTGAGGACTGTAGAGTATATATATATTTGTCAGAAGATTATAACTATTATCAATTAACTTTTATTTTCCTATGTATACAGGTACATCTGTTCTACAGGTGACAGCCACAGATGCAGATGACCCTACATATGGAAATAGCGCCAGAGTAGTGTACAGCATTCTTCAGGGACAGCCATATTTCTCTGTTGACCCTAAAACAGGTGGGTATTTTATGTTTCTGCCAGTGTGATTTGGCTAATGCATTGCAGTTAACTAAGTCTGGTAAATTAAATCCAATGTACAAAAAGCAGGTGCGTAGAATTTGATGTTTTAAAATCCTATTATATCCTACTTGTTGCTTTAACACTATGAAAATTAAGAATTGCTATGTTTTGCTAAGTATTAAAAAGAGCCTACTCAGTACAGAATTAATGCTGCATCCTGCCATGATGTGAGTGAACCATTCAGCCAAACTGGAATAGCACTTTTTCATCTTTTCAAGCCTTTTTTTAGGAATTGACTCAAGTGTGCCTAATACATTATGATTTTAAATGCTTTGTTTTGCATGAAGGATAAGCTTGGGAACATTATTGAATGTGTGCTTCAACACATATACCATAATAAATTAATATCATACTTCTGTTTATAAAACTGCCGTATTGCCATCTCACTGAAAATTTATTCTATGATTCAAGAAGTAGAATGAGCTGAAATATTTATGCTTAAACTCTATGCATCGCCCTCTCCTTTTCTCCACAAAATGTAAGTTACGTATAATGAATCCAAATTGGTTTCTTTAAAGAGAGGAGAAATCTCTTTTGGGGAAGGGGGTTGTTACTAGTTTTGGATTTTGTGAAGAGCATTAACTTAAGTATTAATATGATGGTGTATTTTTAGTGCATGTTTATAGTCCTTAATAATGAGGAAATAAAATTTAAGAAAGTACTTTTTAAATCTGAATTTTGTAACTGTTTTTCCCTATCTATAGCAAAGCTTTAATACTGAGGGGAAAGAATGAGGTATAGTGATCCCTACACTTAACTGTAGGGAAGAATAATGATTTTTAAAATGTGCGGAAGTGAAGTAAGTATAGTGTAAATAGTTTTCATTGTCATGTTTTTACATTTAAGTGTCTTTGCTTGTGTGTGTTAATATCTGTGGAACTTAGAGGTATATGCACGCTTCATTACCAAGCGAAGTGTATCTGTGCCATCTCAGCTAGCTTTAGGCTTAGGCCTCCTTTGAGTGGGAGGCTGGACTCGATGACCCCCAGAAGTCTCTGTCAACCTAAATTGTTCTATAAATTTGTGAACTCATGTTAGGAAGGCCTAAGAGTGCAAAGCCTGACCGAATCATGTTGGAGGACTGTAGAAGGTACCTGGAGGCAAACCTGATGCAGGCCTGTTCATACAGACTGTTCTGGGAATGACTGCTGGCGCATGCCTTACCCAGCCATGTGTGAGTACAGTCTGGCAAAATACTAGCTGGCACAGGCTAAAACCACTCAGAGGTACACGTTAACAGCTAGGAGGTATGGAACATTAGTGATAGAGTGTTCAAGCTCTCTCTGCCCTTGTTTTACTTAGAAATACAATGCTGGTCTACATTTCTCCTTCTATTTTGCCACTCTGAGGCAATGGCCTATATTTTCTATTTTGATAATGGTGTGGAACTTGTAATCTGGAACTGCTTTTCAATCGGTGAAGAATCATAATGGATGTTCTCAGTATCGGGTCTGTATCACAAAAGAAAATAGTATTGTTATATCACTGTATGTCTTAAAGAAAGCAGATGGGACTGTATTTTCAACACCCAAGCCTTAGGCTTTGACAGGCATTTAATAACACTTTATGAATTTAAACTGTTTTTAATATATGTATAGAATATGAAAATGTTTCTGATACCTTAGTGTATTAAAATGGCAAAAGAATAAATAGCTTATGAGGTAAGTAGATGCTGAAACAGTGAAAAAAAATGGAGAAGGCTTTTTTTATTTGATAAGTTGTTTTTTTAATATAATTCCAGTATAGCAGTTAATTTAATTTGGCATGATATAATGGGAAGAAGTAGAATATTGGAAATGATGGGAAAGTCTTAAAGAATAGAGTGTTTCACTATGAAGTTTCACTTTGAATTTCTGTGGTTTAAGACAGTCATTTTCTAAAAACATCACTCTTCTGAATTTGGAAGCGTTTCTGTGACCTATTTTTCCTAAGGCTTGAATTGCTCAGTTCCATCTTAGTTATAGTTTATCTGGAAGTTTTCTGAATTTACTGTGACGTGCACAAACTTCCTTTAAAAGAAAGAGGTAGAAGGACCAAAACAGGAAGAAGACAGAGAAAGGCCCCAGCATTCATGACTAAATGTAACATTTGTGAAAGCTGAGGATCTTTTATGGCTATCAGTGTAGCTTCTTGGAGCTATCAAAGGCAGACAGCAAGCATCTTAAGAAGTCTTCTGCTTCTAGCATAGTGTCACCTAAACTTGGTTTTAAACCACTTGCTATCTGAAGACTTAAATTATGGAGTTTTAGGAGCTTAGATTAGAATAGTTTAAATAGGATTTTATAATTCATACATCTAAAATGTAATAGTGGGCCAGCACTAAATTACAGATTTCTAAGTAAAAAAGCTGTGGTTTTGGCAGAAGAATATCTTCATTAGCTTATCTGATAAAAAGCTCATCTCTACATGCCCAAAGGAGGGCAGAGGTGCAGCGCTGGGAGAGTAGCCCCCCTGCCCTAATTAGAAGCTCAAGCCTGGGCTCGTCCCAGGGCTGTCCCAGGAGAGCCTCAGCTTCATGGGCTGAGGCTGAAACCCATCATGAGGAGTCAACAGGAGACACAGTCCTGATCACCGTTCAGGCTGAGGGCACTACTGCCTACAGGGGTATGGAACACAGTATGGGATGGAGGGAAGAGCATTATGGTATTGTACTAGGTCTATTCTGGGATGTTTAGAGGAGGAATCATAGGCAGGGAAAGGGAGGGATTGAGACAGATTAGCAAGAATAAAGCAAGGCAAAAATAGAGGGGTAAGGGGATAAAGGGGCGAGTCCTGTGTAAACAGGCTCTTGCTCAGTACCATTGTCTAGTCGTACCCTGTGTTTGATCAGCACAGTCTGTCCTGTATCTTCTTATGCTCCACTTCTAACTATTTTCCTGAGTAAAGGGACTCTCTGTATGCAAGCGTGTATGGAGGTTTAAGTGCCAGCAATTGGGGGTGGACCACGGGTCCAAGGGTCCTGTGTGTGTCTGTGGTGCCAGCAAAGAGGAGAGTACAGAGTGTGTGCGTATTGCATGGGTGTGAATATCAGTGTGGAATCACCACTGAGTGTCAGGCTGAAGTAGCCAGTGACTCGGATGAGTAGCTTGAGTGCCAGGTATCCACATGGCCAAAAGTCTGGGCTAGATACCGGAGAGATCAGAGGGTTCACAAGTCAGCTGTTGTAGGGGCCCAGAGGTCCAGACTGACTACAGGAGTGACTGTGTGGTCTGTGGGTTTTCTGAGGGGCCTGTTTGCATCTGTGTGTCTGTGCATAAGGCAAGGGGAGACCAGGGAGCTGGGAGCCAGCTCCTGGATAGCCTGGATGTCAAAGCCAGCTACTGAGAGCCCATAATGTATATGTGGGGGTGTCAGTGGGCATGCAAGGTAACTGGGAGGCTGGAGGGTCCAGAGCCAGTTACTGGATACACTTGGTGTCTAAGGCCCATTGCTGGGGGATCCATAGTGTGCTGTGGTGGGTGGGGATGTGTGAGTGTGCCCAGGATTAAAAGGGCATCTGTACCAGCAGCTGGAGGGGAGCTGCAGGCCTCAGCATTGTATGACCAAGTGCCAGCAAGTGGGGAGACTGGGGATCCAGGTGCCAACTACTGGATAGACCAAGTGTCTGACACAAGTTACAGGAGGGATCCATTTTGAGTACATGTGTATTTCCAACTAAAGTGTCCTTCCTCCTGATCAGCCGGATCAGGATGAGGCTGTTTGTGCCATTTGTGTTTGATGGCTGAGTGTTTCTGTCTGTGTCACCTACTGTGTGTATGTGTTGCACCTGCGTGCGTGCCTCTTGGGAACACACTAAGCCTCACTACTGCTTCTAAATCGCAGATTAAAACCAGGGAGCTGCAGCAACCTTACCTCCATCAGGCTACCAAGTTTGGCAACTCCGAACAAAATTTAGTTTTTTCAGGTGATTGGCTCTAGGGACTGTGTTTTCCGTTGTTGTTGTGTTTTGGGGGTTTTTTTGGTTTTGTGTTTTTTTGTTTGTTTGTTTGTTTTGTTTTTTTTTTTTTCCCCTGGGAAGAACTGTAAACTCTGTGCATTGAAATGTGCTGCAACTATGTTGTTGCGACTGTGAATGTCAGAACTACTCTCCATAATACAAAATGCAAGATTTTCAAAATCCTTTGATTTTGAATGGCTTTCTAGGAAGTGTTTTGTATTTGTTTTTATTAATTACCTTTAGTAATTAGCTATGGGATGTAATAGTAATTAGCTATGTAATTAGTAATTAGCTGTGATAGCCTGTGTTGGCTCCTGTTTGCTTTTATCCCCACTTGCAGAAAAATATTCTTATGAATTTGTATAAATAAGTGTGTATTAATAACACTGTTGAAGCAGAGAGAAGTCAATATCTAGATCCTAGGTGTATTTGCAAAGAATACATGTGTAGGTTTATATGATTTTTTAAATCAAAATATTCAGGGAACCCCAGATAAGAAGAGTCAATTATTCTTTTAGAGAACCATTAACCTCACTGTAAAAAAAAAAAAAAAGGGTTATCACTGAAGAGTAGAGCAAATAATTTATTAATACACTTAGTATTTTAATATGGTTGCCACTCTCCGTAGAACTCCGAACATCTTTCGAAATGCCCAAAACCACATGAAACCTTTTCCTGGGAGTTTGAGCTACAAATTTAATACCCCACCTTTCCCAAAACATGAGGCCTTTTGATCCATGAAGTTGATGTAGGATATATCCCTGCTTGTTCTTTGGTTATGTCAAGTGTGGCTCATCAAACAGCAACAGTCAACATTTGACAGGTAACCCAACCCCAGAAGTTCATTTTTGACTGGGGAAACCTTAAATTGCTGGTTACCTAACAGCTCTAGCAGCCCACTTTCAGGAATGAAAGTGAAACCCGTAGTCCAATTCTACTGCTTACATAGTAAACCCATATCCGGAGGATGTTAGCTACACTCAGCTCTTACCAGGTGCATCAATCTTTCTGAAGAGAATGTAGGGGGTGAATTAATCTGTGAGACATTTGTCCTTTCAGAACAGCGGTTCTGGTTGTAACTTTGATGAAGTAAGAGGTAGAAACCCCATTCATTTCAGGTTTGAATTAAAATGTAGATACTGGTGGAGTTGGAGAGAAACATTTATCAATTAATTGAACAACTATGAAAGATTAGATATTTTTATTTATTTGTATTTATAATGATCAGCTGTTAAGGCAGTAGTATTCCAAAGTTATTAATCATATATCAGCTTGTTTGGTTCTGTTTTCCCTGAAGATATTAAATAGTAAACAAATATGTGTGCCTATTTATGAAAGAATGTCACTGCAAATTAGTACAAACTAATTATGAAGTGTGAGAAGAGTGTCAACCTCCCTCTGCTTTCTGTCTTAACAATGATATGAACAATGGATTTAAGCATCCCTATAAGAAATGACCTATTCACTACTTACCTAGTGTGGTTCCTGACTGAGAGCACAATACAAATAATAGACATAGTCAATGGCTGAATAGATGCTTCCTGATATAGAGATGAGCCTTCTGAACACCAAATGAGCAATCCCTGAAGTTCAAGAATTTTGTCCTCATCTGTAACTATTATTCTTATCCTTTCTTAGAAGTTCTTGGCCATAGTTCATACAGGAATGGCAGATTTTGTGGCATTGTAATAGATAGAGTGTAATTTTAAGGTTGCAAGTGTTTTATTCTGGGAAACAAGAAAACTATTGTTTATAAAGTTCACAGATTTGATACTTCTAAATAAATACTAATGCTTAAAAATATTGTTAATTAATGAAATCTGTTAAAATTAAGTTCGTTTAAAACTGAGGCAATAATTATGGTTTTAATGTACTAAGGTCTACTTCATTTCCTTATTTTAGAGAAAATATCTTAAATTAGCTTAAAGAGGAATTGAACAGGCTTACCAGTACAAAAAGGAAGAGCACCCTTTACCTGCTTTAGTAGAACAGTCTGCCCTGGCATCCCAGATAAGAATCTACTGTGAAAAATGGACTTAATTCTCACAGTTATTTTGTGTGTTCAAAGTATTTATATAGTATTACAGTGTTCCTTAGAGTTATTCAAAGGATAACGTAGGCCATCAGATAAGTAGGCAGAGAGATATGACCAGCTGAACAATCCACTGTTTAGTGTTCTAAGGGCTCTGTTTCGGTACAGCTGAAGATTTTATGGTGCATTGGTACAGCTTGTTCAGGTTTTGTTGCTTAGGCTTTGTTTTCCATTAGCATGGAAACTGCACAGAAGAGTCTTTGCTAACCAAAAGTGTACAAAGAGGAGGAGCAAAATGGTGTGCTGAAGATGCATAATAAGGGTAGTACCAAAGCAGCGGCTCTGCTTTGGAGCAAAAGTCTCTACAACCTAGTGCAGGATTTCTTATGGTGACAGATATTTGCTGGGCCATCCTCTTACCTGTATATACTGATGCAATTTTTGTGATCCACCCCAGGAGATTTTGTGGTCTGCCTACTGGAGCAGGACTTTGAGGAGCAGAAGGTGGATCAGTCACTCACCAGGACCAGTGTTCTGGCACTGTACTTGCTTTGCTGGTTACCTACCACCACTATCTATTCCAGCATCAATCATATAGTTAAAAAGGACAGCCAGAGGAGGCAGGAAAGCAAGGGCAAAAAGGTTGCCTGTTGTTCTAACCTTGTTTTCCCTCTCCTGTGAGGTGGACCATGAGTATTGGAGATTGATTTGAGAAGTAGAGAAGAAACTATTCCTTGGTTGTTCCAGTCTTGTCTGTTTCTGTGTTTGTTATTCTTTCATCCTTTGGTGTTGTGAACAACTACTATGGACAATCTGTGTTGTCCAGCCACAAGTTGTCCTCAAAAAAAAAAGGCACATCTTTCTGTAACTGCTAATTGGCAATTGGCAAGTTCCCAGATCATATTATCATCTTGGCTTTCTAACCAGGACTACTGCAATGTGGTAACTGCATTCCTTTTGTTGGTAGACACACCTTTTTTTTTAACCTTTCATCTGTAAATACACAGATATAGTTTTACACTTACAACATAATGCCTACTTATTGTGGGCTAAGCCCAGTAGGTAGCCAAGTCCCACATGGCTGCTTGCTCACTCCCCTATGATAGGATGGGGGAGAGAATAGGAAGGATAAAAGCGAGAAGACTTGTGAGTTGAGAAAAGACAGTTTAATAGGTAAAGCAAAACCCACAGGCACAAGCAAAGCAAAATGGGGAATTCATTTACGACTTCCCATGGGCAGGCAGGTGTTCAGCCATCTCCAAGAAAGCAGGGCTCCATCATGTGTAATGGTTAATTGGGAAGACAAATGCCATCATTCTGAACACCACCACCCCACCCCCCCTTATTCTTCTTCCCCCAGCTTTATATGCTGAGCATGATGTTATATGGTATGGAATATCCCTTTGGTCAGTTGAGGTCAGCTGTCCTGGCTGTGTCCCCTCCCAACTTCCTCTGCACCCTCACCCCACTGGTGGGGTGGGGTGAGGAGCAGAAAAGGCCTTGACTCTGTGTAAGCACTGCTCAGCAATAATGAAATCATCCCTGTGTTATCACCACTGGTTCCAGCACAAATCCAAAACATAGGCTCATACTAGCTGCTATGAGGAAAAGTAACTCTACCCCAGCCAAAACCAGTACACAGGTGAATCACTATGTTTATTTGTTCAACCAGATTTAAAGTCGTGATGTGAAAGCAATGAGACATACATGATCATATAGTCTGGATTCTGCTGGCACACCCTTTACAGTCTTTCTCTTAGGTGTAAAATTGCTATCTGCTCACGATTGCCAGGTTTTGCTTTTACCTTCTATGGGACTTTGGAAAAGGCTCCTAATGTTAATGTTTATTAAGCTTGGTTTTCCATACTTCTAGACATTCACATTTTTTCAGATGAACTGATGGTATTAAGGAGCCTGCTGTTTTCTGAAGGTCCAAAAAGCTGTTCTGTGTCCATTACAAAAGTTACAGATTTTGGTGTGAGAACAGCATTCCATTGCAAGTGTCTGTAAGATGTATGTTTTCCAGAATAGGATTACTTCTGTGAACAGCTGTTTCTCTCTGCGTCTTTGTACTTTTCACAAGGGATATATGAACCATTAATTTTAAGTTCTTTGTTTTTAAACAAGGAGGACTAGTGTTCCATCCAAACAAAGTGTGGAAATTGCATGTGTGATAAAATGTGTATAACTTCAGGGAAAGGGAATGAATAAGATTTCACCCTAAAGCCACAAATACATTACTG
Source organism: Phalacrocorax carbo (assembly GCF_963921805.1). Classification (NCBI taxonomy): domain Eukaryota; kingdom Metazoa; phylum Chordata; class Aves; order Suliformes; family Phalacrocoracidae; genus Phalacrocorax; species Phalacrocorax carbo. Next base: position 84,338,848 of record NC_087514.1, on the reverse strand, counting down.
TGATTTTTAGCTCATCTGGGATGAGAGCCAGGACACTGACCCAGAAGATTAATGCACTAGACCCTTTAAAGACTCAGCCCCTAAGGACCAGTCCACATGTTAGCAATACTTTTGCAGATCAGTCTTTATTGTTGTGGAATTAAGCAGTTACTTTACTGTCTTTAATTGTGCTAACAGGTGTCATTTTTCTAGACAATAGGTTACTATTGGCATCTCTAGTTCTACAAGAAAGAATTACTGGGACACTGAATCTTTTTTTCTGCCCTTAAATTTGTGGAGGTGCTCTAATTCATACACAGCTCTGTTTCTTGATCCACATTCCCTTTTTCCAGTTTAATTTTCTGTTTCGCAAGCTGTCGTGGGTATTGGTATTATTGAGGATAATAATTTCAGAAATGCAGTTAAAGGGTGACAAGGAAACTGCAGTGGCAATGAAAATGAGAGGGATCAATATTGAGGTACTATTCCAGGAGCTATGTTATCTGTCAGTTTGGTAATATTAAGATGCCTGCTTATGGTTGGAGACACACTGGTTATGTATTTATTAAATGGCTTAACTTCTTGTATCTCTATTTTATGAGTTTTTTACAAATATATTGTGTTAATAATACTATTGCTTTAATAATAATTTTGAGTAAGTTCACATTTTTGCCTTTCATATTTTGAGAAATTACTTTTAACTCACACTGGAGGTGGAGAAAAGTCCAGTAGTGGTAAACTTGTGAAAAGGAAATCAGGTAGATAATATTAAGGAATCTGTTTCCTTTAGTAGTGATATATAAACACAGAGTTTTATAATGCACGCAAATCCTGTGATTTTAAAACATAGCAACTCTCAGAAGTAATGCATAATCTATGTTAGATCAATAGATATGCATGCATCTGGTTTCCTCTCAGTCTTCGCCTTTTAGAACAATACATACATTTTCAGTTACTATCTGCATAAAAGTGGCTGATGACATATTGTCTTGTAATAAACCATACAGAACAACAAACCTAGGATGGTGATGAAGCTGTTCCAAAGATTTGTATAAAGACAATACTTCTCAAGACATATTGTCCAGCAAAAATGATTCAACTGCAGTTGAGATACCTCCTAAGAAAACCTGAAAAACAGTTTTATAAAATTAACACAAGCTTCATACCTATTGACGTCTACTTAAAAAACAAAAAAGTACAAGGTATTTATGAACTATTTCACACCAGTTTGAAAATATGATCCCAACAAAGATGACTTTTGGGGAACCTCCATAATTCAACTCTTACCTGAATAGGAAGGGAAAAAGAAACTACCTTCAGAAGCCACTCACAAACCTGTGATCTCTCCAGGAAATTTCACCTTTACCAGCTGTATGTCCATCTGACATTCAGCTCTGCACCCTTCACAGCATCACTGCCTCTGTGAACAGGGAGCAAAGCCTGACAGTAAGGTTTCCCTTAGGTGGTGTTCACCTTTTCTGAACTTGCTCCAGAGTTCGTTTTCATTCCCTTGCTTACTTTGTCAAGGCCAAGAGCAGCAGCAGAAGCAGTACAGTGGGCTTTGTTTAGTCTTTAAAACTGCAGATAGGCTCTGATCAAACACAATAACCAGCAAATTTACCTCATGTCTTGGTCTTTATGGTTTGCTAGCATATTTGTAAATTGAAAATTTAGGAGAGACTATAACCGGATTTCCTGAGACTCTGTAACTTCAATTCTGGGAGAGCATACTGTTCAGTACTAGTGGTTTTTTTTTTTTATTTATCTTTGCTTACACATGAATTCTGTGACTTAATTGGTGAATGATAGTAGGAGACAGGTCTTTTATTCTGAGGGTCAGATTAATCAGCATTTGTCCACCACCATATCTGGAACTGGAATGTTTATGTTCTGGATGAAAGCACACAGATACGTTACCAAATCAAAAGCTTTGTCTTTATTTGCTCTTTCCAAATTTCCATATAGACTTGCCATTCTGCTTGTCAGTGTCTAGAGTCCACTAACAGGACCTCTCACCCTGCCCAGGGCCCAGGACCCCATATCAGCCCCCTGGGTCTCCCCGCACCCTGCCTAGGACCCCAGGTCAGCCCCCCAGGGCCATCAGCCCCTGCCCCAGCGATGCTGCAACAGGGCAGCTCTCCAGCTTCCCACAGCCCTGCCCTGCCCAGCCTTGGGCCCTGCTGGGCCAGGTCCCCGTCCCCGGGAAGCTGCCCGATGCATGGGGCTGGGGCTGCCCCAGTGCCCCCCGGGTGCCCTGCTCCTGGCTGGGGATGGGACCGGCCCTGGCTGCCAGGTGCTGCTGTCACCCACCCAGGGAGTCTCTGGCACCTGACCCCAGGGAGCTGCCAGCCCTGTGGTGCCCTGACACTGTTGCAAGTGTTGCTGTCAACAAAGGTCTGTAAGTTGGATGTTTTTCTTCACATTTTTAAACCCATGAACAAAACCCATACCTCAGGCAAAAAAAGGTTTTCAAATTCCCAGCCATACCTTATACAGTATTTTATACCTTATGCAATATTTTAAACATTAGATAAGGCATCTGTCATTGAAAATTTTCACACTAGAAAAGCGAGGAGGGGAGCTCACCTATGCACTCTACCTATTGCAGAGGAGTGCAGCCCAGTCTGCAGTCTTTAATTTAGGTCCCCAAGGAAGTCTTGTTTTCTTTTCACATAGTTTTGTCTTGTTTTTCTCTTGGTATACATTTCAAGATTAACGCATGACTTTTTGATATATTTGTGGTCATGATTACAATATTAAAATATTCTAAAGATGCTGCTCCTTTTCCTTTTTCCTTAGCTGGTCCATAAAATTCTCAGTATTTCTGTTACATAGTATTTTGAGAGCGTGTTTATAACATTTGCAAGGAAAAATTAAATTCCATCTGTAACATTAGGGAAGGTGTAAGAGTAGAAGCCTTCCTGGCATTTAATAAAGAGCTTGCAGTCCCAGAAGCAGATATAGCTATCATGGGAGCAGTCCTAAGGGAAGAGGGTAGATTAAATGAGGTTGTGCTCTCTCCCAAAGTGTTCTTTCAAGAAATACATTTTAGATCAATAGGTTGCATCTAAAAGTGTTCGGGCAGAAAATGCAACAGTTCCCTATATATCAGACCACCATGCGATTTAGGCTTCACTGTACTTGGGTGGAAGATGAAAATAAAACAAGGGACTTAACCAGCTAAAGCTGTTTCTTCCTGAGAAATCTCTCCTTATGATTAAATTTTCCCTAGGTTTTTGTCTTCAACATGAAAAGGCAAGGACTGGTAACACAATGCAGATCATTTCACTTGAATGTATTTCCTAAGTCTTGGCTTTAATCCATTTGTAATCAGTTCTGATAAAAAGTTGATATCCTAATGAAATGGATCAATCATCGAGCCATAATGTTCTGTAAAAGTAACTGAATCACTAAAAGAACATAGGTGTATATTTACTTGTCTAATCCTTCGCGTTTACTTAAATACAGTACCCTTCTGTGGTGTAGAGAAGAAGCCCCCATTTTCAAAGTGGATGTCTTTATGGTAAATATCTAGCTTACTTTGTACTTTGGAAGAAAACAAACAAAAAAAACAGAGCTTTAAATGAGGAAAAGCAGACAAAACTGATCCTGTCGTTTTTTTACAGAACCTTGCATTCACATATAGTGGCCCCTCTGGATATTTTTTATAAGCCTCTGTTTTATTAAATAGATTAGATTTGTTTCAGGTGTGATACTATGGCCAAGGGATTCTCAATGGTGTTAACAATATATGTCAACAGTTGCATCTTCTGATTCTGAAAATAATTACATAAAGTACTATATAATTTTTTGGCAATTACTCAGAAATTTTGCTTCTAACCTTAAGTTTGTGTAGTGTAGCACGTTCTGCAAGAGTTTCATAATGCTCTGGTAAAACAATAGTTGGAAGGTATACTAAGGTAATAAAAATAATACAGTGTGTTACAAAATGCTATGATAAGTATCTGCAAATTATTTTGTGTAATCACTGCCATGACAAATGATTACTTATAGATATATAAATTGCTAATATAAAAATCTCATCTGTAAACTATGACAAAAGATGAAAGAAAGTAAAAATAAAATTACTGGAAAAATAGAATTTGTTCTGAACGTGGTAGACTACTGTTAGACTACACTATTGGTAATAATTTTAACATAGTTATACATTACAGTAGAGAAAATATCCATTTCATATTCAACATGTAGATTTTTTTTACTTTACTTTGAGACACCAGCTCCTTGTTCAGCTAATATCCTATTAAGTCAGGAAACTAAGAGCAAGTGCAATGTAATGTAAAGTACAATTGAATTTGGCTTGTGAAATTGTTTTTAAAATGCTGTTTCTTGACATAACTTCTGGATAGTCATCATTCTTTTAAATTCTGACTTTCCACTTATCTTCAGGTAGAACCTTCTTTTTTCCTGGTAGTTATTTCCATGATAAAGATCTTGCAAGTGGATTTTTCTTTTATCTGGAGTGCTGAAACAAATGAAACAGATGTACATAACATCAATATCTGATAATTTTTAAAACTTTTGAAACATTCATTTCTGGAGTTGCTTCTTTTCAGAGAGGAACAGATGCAAAAGGAAATCTTAAATACAGATTTAAACATAGATGATTAGGCTGTGACATTTTGGTGTGGCTTGAAAAGAGTGTGATATGCATTTACCATCCAAGCACTTCTTTCAGGATGTATTGTTCTTTAAAAATACAAGGAGCAATTAATTTCTTGTTTCTCATAGGAGTGGCCTCCAGGAATAGTAATTTTTTCACTGGCTTATATGTCAGATACCCATTACCACCCATCTTCTGTTGAAATGAACACTGAAATTAATGGGATTTACTGTATTTGCCTTGGTCAGCTCTCCATACAAGAGGTGAAAGACCCACAGATATCTTTCATTTGAACATGGTTTAATCTGACTTTGCAGGAATATTTTCCTCCTTTGAATAGAGACTCCCTGGCAGGACTTTAGGAATTTCTAACCTCCATGAGCATTAGTTGTGGAGTATCCGCTGCATTCACTGAGCACTGTATTAGGTTGCTTGTCAAAATCTAGTAAGGTTTTTTTATTTATTCATTTCCAATTAATAATACAACTAACAGCTGTTGCCAGATGACAGCCACAATGTTGCTGTGTTTTTAATATTTCCTTATTTTGACTCTGAAGATCCTTTCTTTCTGACAGGAGTCCTCAGGGTGAATTTCAAGGCCTTGAAATTAAAAATTATTCATGTTGCTGCTGACACATATTCCTAGGCAGAAGCAGAATAACAAATCAAAACCAAATGTCCTTTACATTTTCTCGCAAGTCAGCTGTTTTACTTAAAAGAGCCTAAATTATTAGTGAAAATTTCATCTTTACTAGGGCTGTACCACACAGGAAGAGTATAAGTAATAAGTTAAAAAGAAGCAGTGCTTTTAAACTCATGTTAGGTGCTAGGGTTTTTAAATCTACCTCACCTTTTCACTGCATTACCATCTATTTTTATCTATAGTTAAGAATTTTCCTGCATGACAGATAACTTCTCCCTGTAGAACATATGAATTGAAGTACTTATTGGCACAAACTTATAGAGGAAAATATTTTTTTATTACGGGAGTTAGGACTTAGAAGACTATCTGGCCAGATGTTTTTTCGGGACTTGCAGCTTTTACGGTACTTGTAGAAGCCAACCCATGATGTGGTCTGGGCTGCAAGCTACCCGTGGCTCCAGAGGACATCAGAGCACCTGCCTCTCTAGTGCCATAGTTAGCTCAATTTGCTTTATATCTGGAGCCTTCTCCAGGGATTGCTCAATTTGCTTGTACACTCCAGCATATTCTAACCTGCCGGTGTCCCCTGCCTGCATGTGTGCTGCCTGTCCTCAGGAGCAAGCAGGGGCTGAGGGCAGCTGTGCCATCCCGGGCTTTGCTGGGTCTCGTGAAGGGAGCAGCCAGCCTTTGAACTGGTGTTCCCTGCAGCTGAGGGCTGCTGCAGGCATGCTCTGCTTGCAGACCCTGCCTGGTACAAAGTGAACAGAAGAACAGAAAAAGGCATTGTTGGCACTTGTCTTTTTGAATAGTCAAAGTGGAAAAAGACAGGCAAGTTTGATGATCCTAAAGGTCTTTCTAACCTAAATGTTTCTATGTTTCTGTGATAACATTTCCTTGTGCTGGCCAGTTTCTTATATCATGCACACTGAAACTCTCATACATCAAATGGCAGGGAAGTCTGTCGGAGGATCATCAGTCCTAATATTTATTACAAAAATGCTTTTCTATCTGATGGCAATCATCGTGGTGCCTGTGCAACATTGTAATGTCAGCTGGTTTCACAGGAAACGTTTCTGATCTTCTACTCCAAATCAGTTTCATATAGATTTAATTTTACGAGCACAGCAATATATATATATAATTGCGTTACTGTTCTGAGAGAATGGCTTAGTGGACCATAACAGGCCATAGTGCAATCCGGAATATAATATGATGGCATTGCTACTTTTTCATTGCTCAGTGATGGGCTACTTCGGTGATTTAGGGATAATACAAGTCAGTTTTAGAAAATCTGATTAAACTCTCTTCATTTCAGAGAGATTTTCTTTTACTGTTCAGTGAAATTTGTATTAAACTTCTGAAGTCTAACATTTCAGTATTGAATCAGAAATTAAGACAGCAGCATAGCATCTAAGTGTACTTCACTGCCTTTATGCGAAGGTTTGTTTTCTTTGTGTCAGGTTGTCTTCTTTTTCCCATTAGAAAGACCAACAGATAGGAAAAAAATCAAGTCTATTTGAAGTAGAAAGGAATTTTTTTAAAAAATCCATTTTTTTATCCTCTTTTAAAATATCACATGATAACATAATTAAAGGTTTATTATGGAGTGTTTTTTATTATCCTTATAGTTTCAACTGAAAAGAATTGATTTATTTAATAAGCTGAGGATACTTGAAATAAAAACATTAAAAGAAGTGTTGAAAAATTATATTTTCATTATTTTTTCTGAATCAAGATGAAATTGCCAGTAATATCTTTAGTAAGTATAAAGTTTCAACTAGGAAATAATGACATAAAGCACCTCTGATTCAACATCAAACCTCTAATTTGCAAGAATCACAGTTCAAATTGATAGTCACAATGGTTTTTTTGGATAGTTTAGTGTAAGTTAAGGGATTCCTGTATGGCAGGAAAAGTGAGGAGAGAGAAATTTTCCTGCTCCACCACCTGCCACACCCCCTCCAAGAAAAAAAACACAAACACCCTTGTATATGAGGAAACTGCATTTATCCCCGAAAAACAATTTCTACTGAAAATCAACCAAACTCATATTTTGTCTTTTGAACATATTGTTTTTGCTACTTGTCAGTTTAGACAATCCATTTCCATATATATTGATAGTTTATGTTCCGTGATTCAGCAACTGTTTATGAAGTAGTATGTAATAGTCTTATTTTGCTATTCTGCTTGTTGAAAACGTGGGTGTAGTACTGAGAACACAACATAAGAAGTAACATATTAAAAGTTTGAAATTGCAGTTGGCAGGTGGTAGGTTAGACTGCTGATAACTCTCTGAATTAATTATGTAGACCACAGATTCTGCTAACTGGAAGAAAATACTAGCTTTCAGAAGTTGGGGATTTTTTTTAATATATTCTGGGCAGAGCCAATAGCAATGCCTATAGTTAAGGTTGAATAACAGTTTCCATTATAATGCATATAGACTTTGCTAGAATTTATTATTTAAGCTACACTGATCTGTAATATAACTGTTGTTATGTCTAGTTATTATGTTAGTTCAGCAAAAGCAGTTTGTAAGAATGTGACCAATAAAGGGAATTATTTTTTTTTTAGTTTTTTGTTTTGGTTTTTTTTTTTTTTTGCATTTGGTAACCATTTCTGGTTTGAAGTGAGAGTTTGGCAATTGGGAGGAAGATATTTCTGGAGCTAAAAAGTCAGTTTGTTTTCATAGTAAGGTTACATGAAGGTTTGAAAAAGGTCTGAGCCTCTGAAGAACCAGCATTTGCATGTGTCCAAAAGCACTTTTAAAAAGATTGTCATTAGATTTCCTGAGTGGGCTCCAGCCACGTTAAACAGGGCTCAGTATAAGTGCTAAGCCATTGTGCTGAGGCTGTATAAGGGAGTTACAACAGTACAGTAATTGGTGTCACTTATTTGACTACAAAGGAGGGAATGGTGAATCCCAGTTTTAGTCTTTTAAAGACACTTAGAAATTTTGGGCTCCAGAGCCGTACTATTGAGCAGATCTACAAAAGGCTATTCCTGGAGGCCTTTACAGGTAACATGACTGAGAAACAGCAGTAGGTCAGCTCTGGGAATCTTGGAGATAAATCTAAGCAATTGACAAACTCTGCCCAGTGTGAGCATGCTCAAAGCCTGAGATGCTCAAAGGATCTCTCGGGCCACTGTCAAAAAGAAAAATACCAGGAAAGGCACCAGTTCAGACTCCTTCTTTTTATTTTTCTTAAAAAGCATCAAAATCTAAACTATTATTTAACTAGCTTCTGCTAGCGTCTTCTATAATAATAGAATAGATATGTCAAAAGTCGTTGTCTGTGGAAAAACTAGCTGTTTCCATGTAATACTTTATAAGTCTATAGGCTTATGTCTACACGTCTATATTACGTACTCTTCATCAGCACATGATGGACTTTTGAATAACATTTCACGCTGCTTCCCCTGTCTCCATATTTCTGGAATGATGAGGTGCAGTTGTCATTGCACACCAGCAAAACAAGCTAAGTGATGCTGATGCCAAAATAGAAACTGTTCTTTCTGCAATTTCTTGATTTTGTAAGTATTTCTACCATGTAGAAGAACACTTTGTTTGTCTGCAGTTAAATGAAAATAACAGTTACCTATGTGTATCTGAACTGGAGCTGCATTTTAGGCATTCAAGACAATTACTTTTTTTTTTTTTTTGGTGTCAGAAAGAATGCTGTGATTATAAAGGCACACAGGACAATCTCATACAGAGATTGACTATCCTTTATACTAGGTTCTTAAAACTTATGAAGAAATGTTTTGGTTTATAAAAAGAATTTTGAACTATATATGAAGAATAAATGCTTGCATTACTAGTATATTGTAGTATCTTGGATCCCAGTTTCAGTTAACTTCCCTGTTTATCTCTCCAGTCATCCTGTGCAATACAATATAATACCATTATAACATCCACTATGAAATCTCTATCTGGAGCTACTCTTTCAAATGAGATTGTGTGTTTACAGTTACGCTCAGCATGTTAGAATAAATCAACAAATACATTAATCAATAGGTCTGATTATTAGTAATAAGGCAATCATAGTTCATGATTTAGATAATCCAGACCTATTTGAACTGATAGATGTAGGTTTTTTCTGATTTGTTATTGTGTGTATTTATTAATTTCTGCCATACCAAGATAAAGCCCTGATCTTGTAAACAGTTGTACGGGTGCTTAGTTTTAATACTAGCCTATGTCTACATTGGCTAACGCACTAACATATATGAAATAGATTAAGATAACGCAACCAGATAATTTTACCTGTTGCAATCTGGAGTGTAACACATGTAAACTCCTGCACTTCATACGTATACACAGTCCTGATGTCTTTCCAGGAAAAGGAGAAAAATATTTTCTTGTACATTAGGCTTAGAATTTTCTGCTTTCTTCATTACAAATAGGGGATGAAACACTGTGCATGGGTTTATAAAATTAAGAAGCCATGAGGTACAGAAGCATGCAAAAGCTTCATTGCATATTATTAGTAACAGAATATTAAAGCATAAAAAGGGGTTTGGAAAAATACGAAGGTAGAAAAAACAACTAATGTACTTTTTGAGAAAGTTAGGAAGTTATTATTTTCAGGATTGCAAGAACAAAAACTATTTTCAATGTGATGTTGAAGAAGAATAAGAATTATCTTGGGGATGGATATGAACTGTGTATATTTCAGGTATCTGCTTAAAAAATGGGATTTTAAGAAACCGTGAAAGAACTAACTGCATTAGTCTAGGCAAGACAAAATGAAATAATGAATGAAGATCTTACCTGAAGTAGAATTGAAGTATTTCATTATAATAGCTATAATTTGTCGGTCTGTGAGGCTAGATACACATTCCCTTAGGACTGTATTTACGTAAGCAATACCTTTCTTTGAAATATATATTCTCCTTTTTTCTTTTTTTTTTTTTTTTAACCATATACACTGACAAAAATCTTGTCTGTTAGATCTGTTACAAAACTAAACAGTTCTGGAACCAAAAATTTTATTGTCCCCGTTTCTGGGTTTCCTCACTTAGGGTTGTGAAGCAGGCTGTGGGTCATACCAAATGTTCTGGTATGATATTTTCTGACATACTCTTATTCTGTGATGACTAGAAGTACGTTTCATATATAGCCTAACTCCAGGCACTCCTTTTTCATTACTACTGTGTGAGTGGACACTGTTGTGTTGGTTGTGTAACATGGGTTGGCTCATGAATCACACAGAATCACAGGTTGGGAGGGACCTCAGGGATCATCTAGTCCAACCTTTCTAGGAAGTCTAGACAAGACGGCCCAGCACCCTGTCCAGGGGACTCTTGAAGGTGTCCAACGTGGCCGAGTCAACCACTTCCCTGGGGAGATTATTCCAATGGGTGACTGTCCTCCCTGTGAAAAATTTCCCTCTGGTGTCCAATCAGAATCTCCCCAAGAACAACTTGTGTCCATTCCCCCTTGTCCTCTCCATGTGACTCCGTGTAAAAAGGGAGTCTCCATCTTCTTTGTAGCTACCCCTTAAGTGCTGGTACATGGTGATGAGATCCCCTCTGAGCCTCCTTTTCTCAAGGCTGAACAAACCCAGCTCTCCCAGCCTATCCTCATATGGCCGGCTTCCCAGTCCTTTGATCATCTTGGTGGCCCTTCTCTGGACCCCTTCCAGCCTGTCCACATCCTTTTTATAGAGAAGGGACCAGAACTGTACACAGGACTCCAGGTGTGGCCTGACAAGCGCTGAGTAGAGCAGGATAGTGACTTCTATTATGTCTGCTGGTGATGCCCTTTTTGATGCAACCCAGCATCCTGTTGGCCTTCTTGGCCACAGCAGCACACTGTTGGCTCATGTTGAGCTTCCTGCCCACCAGGACCCCCAGGTCCCTTTCGACAGAGCTGCTCTCCAGCCAGGTGGATCCCAGTCTGTGCTGCACTCCTGGATTATGTTTTCCCATGTGCATGATCTTTCACTTCTCCTTGTTGAACTTCATAAAGTTCTTGCTGGCCCACTCCTCCAGCCTATCCAGATCTCCCTGTAGACCAGCTCTCCTTTCTGGAGTGTCTACTTCCCCCCCTCAACTTGGTGTCATCAGCAAACTTCATCAGGCTACACTTGATGCCGTTATCCAGATCACTTATAAAGATATTGAATAACATTGGGCCCAATATCGATCCCTGGGGGACTCCACTAGTGACAGGTTTCCAGTTTGAGAAAGAGCTATTTACCACCACTCTTTGGGTGTGGCTTGTCAGCCAGTTCCCACCCACTGCACAGACCACTTGTCTAGGCTATAATGCATTAATTTCTCCAGGAGGAGGCTGGGGGGGATCGTATCAAAGGCCTTGGAGAAGTCCAGGTAGACAATGTCCATGTCAATGCCCATGTCAACCAGGCGAGTCACTTTGTCATAGAAGGCCACCAGGTTTGTCAAGCACAAACTGCATTTAGTGAAGCCATGTTGGCTTTTCCCAATCATGTGCTTCATTTGACTTGTGATAGCCCCCAGGAGGATTCGTTCCATAACTTTCCCAGGGATCGAAGTAAGGCTGATGGGTCTATAGTTACCCAGATCCTCCCTTGAGCCCTTCTTGTAGATAGGGGTAACATTTGTCTTCCTGCAGTCCTCTGGGACACCCCCCGTTCTCCACGACTTCTCGAAGATTATGGAGAGCGGCCTTGCAACGATGTCAGCCAGGTCTCTCAACACCCTCGGGTGGATGTCATCACGGCCCATTGATTTGTGGGGGTCAAGCTCCTGTAGTAATTCATGTACTAACTCTTCCTTCACCAATGGTGGGTTGGTGTTTGGTTCAATCGGCAATTTTGTTCCCAAATCCTCGGACCCTACAGTGCTGGTAAAGACTGAGGTGAAGAAGGTGTTGAGGACCTCTGCCTTTTCAGCATCCATCATTTTAGTGCAGACACTTTACTTATGCATGGTTGTTGACAATTCCAGTACCTTTTTTGTTGAGAAAGTTATATAAATTCTTCCCTTTTCTGTTATTAATAATTCAAATATTAGATCTCCAAAATTGATCTTCGTTGGACATGACATTAATTTGCCTATAATATCTCTTTGGTGAAGAACACTTACATACTTTTTCACATCTCAGAAGTTCATTAAATGTTTCAGTATGGTTGGTGACACAGTAGGTCACATAAATGATATCTTAACCAGGTAGAAATTTCATCTGACATCTTAAAAACACACTGATTACTGATTTCTTGGAAAATGTGTTTGCACATCATCATTCTCACTATCACTTTTGTGCAGTTTTTGTGTCAAGTACAAAATGCTTTACTTTTCTTGCACTCAAAATAGTTGACTTTGTTTCCTTTTCACATGGACAAATAGGAAAAAAACCATACTACTACGAAAGTAGTAGTCATGCTAATATATCATAAGCAGAGTCTGACTATTCTGATTTTACAATATTTGCTGTCAGTTATTCATTGTACATATGTTCCAGTAAATCCTTGTGTCAGCTATCATCTTTATCATTTATGTTTTATGTTATTAGTAGGTCATTTCACCTTAGGACTCTTTTTAATGAGACTGGTGAATGTCTCATAGTCTTATAAATCTAATGAGACCAATGAAAAACAATTAACAACTTGGATTTTGAGGTTGGGGTTTTTTTTGTAGTTTAATGTACAGATATATTTGTCTTTAGCTTGACACTTTGTTAATACTTATCTCACCAAGGTAAAGACAAATGTTGTTGTGTCTGAACTTTTGCCATCTTTACATAATAGAGGATACATTTGCTGTTGATACCTGTAACATGATGAAACTCTTCCCCTCTGCTGTGGAGCACTTTGACCTCAGTGATTTTGCCTGCTATCATTGCATGTTGATGAAGAAACCTCGTTACTCTGGGATGTACATACAAGGCAGGGGTGGAGAGGGGGATGTCATACTGACACAGCCCTAGCTTATGTGTTAAATAGTAAATATTACACCAGTACAAATCAGAGCCTAATCAAGCCTTTTCTCTCAGCCATAAACTCACCTCACTTTCAAAATCCTGTGCAAATACCAAATATGGAATTGTGGCTATGGGTGTTTTGCAGAGAACTGCTCTTTTTCCTGCTGTTGGAGAATAAAATAGCACTTACTCTTTTTTTTTTTTTTTTTTTTTTTTTTAAATTTTCCTCTTTAGTGTAGCAGATTCAGACGTTTGTGTATATAGACAAATCCGAGTACAGGAAGTGTATTCAGTGGTTGGTTCAGTGCCTCTGTGGCTCTCTGCTATTCCAGATGATATTACTGCAGTATTACAGTTCAGAAAATCTGCAGACTTCTGAAGAAAGCAGATGCTTTCTTGGTTATAATCTGTAAACCATCCAAGGGCAGGGCTTTGTTTGCTTGCTTAGAATGCGGTATTTGTGTATTAAAAAATGAAGTTATCTTCAGGTGTTATGTATGGAAAAAAAAAAGATGTTACTTAAGCAGATGTTGCTGACAATTTAGTACTTAAGACTTCCTTGGGAATTGCCATTTGAAGTGAAATTAGAGTTGAGAATAAAATGTCACTGCTTTTTGGGGGGAAGAGACTTGTAGGTTTGGTTTTGTTCTTCCCCCCTCTACAAAAAAAAAAAAAAAAAAGTGCGTAATAATTTGGAGGCAAAATTACTTCCTTTTAAAGTACTATCCTTTTATATATTTCTGTGGATGCCATCTGGCCACCAGACTGAAGTGGTTCAGAATGAATATCAGTTCAGGTTCCCATAGATGTGTTTGTATGCTCTGTGTGCCTCCCAAGTAATTAGATTAATGGATGCATGCAGTGTTTAGATTATTCTTTCCTTAACTAAGGTTTTCTACCTTTATTTCTTGCCACATTAGTGGGAAATGTACTTATGTGGCTCTAAATGTAGTTTATTTTACACCTTATTCTTTAATAGATAATAAAATGTATCTTCTAAAATATATTCTGAAATATATACAATATAAAAGTATATATGTAGACACAGTGAAAGTAAAGCTATGATGGAAATATAACACTAATTTTAAAAAATAATTTTTGAGATAAAACTTTTCTTTTGACATAGAATATTTGCATTTCAGTTGTCTTAAGGTTACTTTTGGCTCCCAGCCTCACTGTAAAAAAAAAAATCAAGAAAAATGAGTTACATATTGGTACACAGTTGTTTAAATTATCCTCTCATTGAAATCAGTGGATATCTTGAACAATTTAAAGTAAAATTATTATAGTTTAACTGTTAAGTGATGCAGAAAATAATGTAGAAAATAAGCTTACTGAATGGTTTCGTGCTGTTATACTTGTTGGCCTGACTGCTTTGTCAATAGCAATCAAATATTATTTGTTCTATCTTTGATTTAGCTGCATTTTTGGTTAATTTTGAAAAATATCGCTTGCAATTAATTCTTAAAGAAGGAATTAAATACTTTTTTTCACTTGAATATATTGTGCCTCCCTGTTTAGCTCCTTGGAATTATATCAGTAGAGAGCGTAGGCATCAGTGAAACCACAAAACATTGCATCTGATCTTGAAAAAGATTAGTCCTTTCAATGTTGATAATATAGGGTTAAGAGAATAATTTATTTTGTTTGATTGCCAGATTAGGTAGGAAAAGGGTGGAAGAAATTAATGTCAAACTGATTTTTTTTTCCAATAGCATCCTTCAGTGAAGACAAAATTGGAATAAAAAAAAGAAATGTAATATTTCTGTTCAGTCATTTGTTCAGAGACGGTGAAAACAAAGTATGCAATTTTGATGCATTCATAATGAAAAAGTTGAGAAATTAAAGACTAGATTTACAGAGCTGCCAGTAGAAAGATGCTGATTTCATAATCTGTTTTATTCAATAGGCAAATATGTAGGAGATGGGGTTTGATATTTCCAGTTGGTTGGAGTGTCTGAGCCTATTGTTCCTACATGAAGAATGCCATAGGTATTCCTAGATTATTATTGTTTAACTGCACTTTATGTTTAAAGGAATTGAAGCAGGAATGATTACATTGGCCAGAAATGAAGGGAAATTCTCTGCAGTGTAATATTTTTGGTTTAGATATTACAAAATATTTTATTTTTATGCCTTCAGAAAGAAAATATTAAACTCCATTTGGAAATTATCTAAAAGTTGGTTTACTAAAGTTTGTTTGCTGTTTAAATTGATTTAGCAGGATGAAGAAGCATGGCATTTTGAGGTTTTTCTGTTTATAAATTGTGTTGGGTTTTTTGTTTTGTTTTGTTTTGTTTTGTTTTAATCTACACCATGTCCTTTGCCTTTGCACCAGGTTTTGGCTGCATTTCTTACAGGCCATTACAGGCATCCATATTTGTTCAAATACTTAATGAATACTGTTGCTTATTATTGTGAAAGCTTTGGTATATTTCCGTGCTAAAAACTGAGAAATTGTGATTATGTTTGATATATTAATCATGTTTTCAATGTATATGGCAATTTTGAAAGTGTAGGTTCCAATATTATTAGCATTCATTTTTGATCCTGTTATATTGCCATATATAAGGCTTGCATTCATATTTTTATAACTTACTTATCTCAGGCTATACCAGTGTGGAGTCTCACATGCCAAAAAAGGAAGGTGAGAGACACAATAATTGAGCAGGAAATGTGTCCTCATTCTGGAACTTCTTCTTCTTCTTCTTCTTCTTCTTCTTATTATTATTATTATTATTATTATTATTATTATTATTATTATTATAATAGTGGTATGTGCCATACTTTTTATATTCATAAAGAGTACTCAATCTTCTGATATTAATTAAATTGGTAATAGTTGCATTTTAAATGAATAGTTTGTTGGAAATACTTTAAATTACTGAAAATGGCACTGAAACGAGTGGTGAGGTATTAATAATTTATTTGACACCACAATAATGATATAGCAAATTGGAAAACCTTTTTTTTAACAGAAATTAAAAAAGAAAAAAAAAAGTACCATGACATGGAGCTCCAAATTTACTTAGTTTTAAAGCCTTCCTTCTGGAAATATTCTTCTCTTCATTTGGGAGCTACATTTACTTTGTATCCTTAATGGAATTGTTTTCCAATGGATAGCGTTTGTCACTTTTCAGAGTATTGTTCCTTCAAAACGTATCCTCAGGTAAAACATTTCTTCTGAAAAGTTACCCTCTTCAAGTAGACCATATGAAACACAAATAGGCATTTGGGGAAGTGGGGGCATGAAATCTACTGAAGGAAAAGGAGTAAGCTGTGGGCTGTCAAAGGAAGGAGGCAGGGCGCAGACTATAAAGATGAATACTACAGAAGAGAGGGGACTCCAAAGGTTATTTCCATTCACGTTACCTTCATAAGTCTTCTAACATATACGACTGCAGAACTGCAATAGAGAACTCAAAGGCGCGAGGTACAAGAAAACAGCAATTCACATACAGCTTTGTGAAAACAAGTGTTTCTGAATTTTGTGAAAAGATTAAACTCACATGTTTAGGTAAGTCTAGAGTTTAATAAAGGAGTGTGGAGCTTTGAAGTTATAATTATTTCATACCTGCAGTATGGAGTAAATTTTTTTTGTGGTTTATTGGCGGTTACAATGGCTAGTTCCACAGGTACGCAAATACTTTGTAATTGAGTGTTGAGGCTGTGTTATAAGGTGAATGAAAATGGAGCCCAGGCTGTAAAACAAATGTGTAATAGCATAAACTCTTGTGTTACCAAAGGAAAAGGAAAAGGAAGAGGAAAAGGAAAAGGAAAAGGAAGAAAACCAACAATTATATCCAGAGGGAACATGTTCGGTGTTTTTCCTGAGAAAAGAAAATTCTTGTTAGTGGCAATACCCAGATATTCAGCTGATGTGAATCATGATAGCTACACTGATGTCTATGTAGGCAGCTGGCTCCCAGTCTGATACAGCTGCCTGTGAGAACCAGTAAGGTAAAAGGATGAAAGGAGAGCTGCAATTTTGGAGTGAAACAACCTTTTTGTAGCGTGTTCAAGAAGTACTGACAATATTTTAAAAGCTTAATAGAGGCTGCTATATTTTACCCTGATGAAGAACTACAACACTTGAAATCATTACAAACTAATGTTTTTCTTTATAATACAGTCATAAGTTGACATACTGAATTCGCAGTATTTCTTAACTTCTGTCATTAATATATTTTCTAGACTGCAGAATGAGAGGAATCCTAACATTTTGCTGCATGAAAAGATGGAGTGCTACTTCAAGTTATGCTTTTAGCTGTCCCTAGCATCAAAGGGAAATGACTTCAAGAAAACACAGCTTTGAAAATCCAGTCCTTAATAGTAGTGTTTTATTGTACATGTAAAAAGAAAATGAATGTAAACAGAAAAAAGTGGATAGAAGGAGGGAGTACAACTTATTTATTTTTCTCCAACTTAATATCCTTTCACACCCTGACTTTCACCTCCAGCCAAATTAGTTTCTTTCTGACTAAACTGGTTGCTATCTTTTGAGTTGATTATTGACAGAGCGAAGACTTAAATACAGGTGAAAAAATTCATACCTCTTTGCTTTCTTTAAGTGCTGAATAATAACCCCGCTGTGTTTATTGTAATTTTGTGTTGTGTTTTTATTCTCAACTACTCCCGTACCAGCTGCTGCTGCTTCTCAAAAACAATGTTCCTGGCTTATCATTTCATGAGTAGTAGCTGCCCAAGGGAAATGGTTAGATCAAATCGGGTCTACAGATTGTCCTCTATTTCTAGTATTCTGTCCTTTGTTTCCCCGCGTGAGACATACAGATCTTCAATTGTTGTCTCTTTGTATGTGTGTGTGTTCTTTAATCTCATAGCTTGTTAGTATTATTTACATTACTGTAAAACATCACAGTACTTTGGATTCCTGTGTGAATGCAATTTAAAATCTACGCAACTCTTGCCTTTGCCACATGTTGTAAGTTGCAAGTTCTTCTCTTAGAACTGAACTTTCCTTTCAGACCTAAACCTGTATTTTATTAGATACATTTTATTTGATTTTACTTGACTGAAAACATGAATAATTTAGTCTCATTGAGAAGATGGAAAATAGAAAATCTACATGACTACTAATAAGCACTATTGATCAAAGAAGTCTTAGGAAATCAGAATATAATAAAAGCCTTCTGGGTCAGAGTATTGGTCTACCTAGACCCCTCTCCTGCCTCTCACAATGTCAGTGGGGAGATGCTGTTTAGGGGGAACACGTTAGCCTTGGCACTTTCTGTAGTCTGCTCCCCTAATACTTTCCCAGCATCCGCAACCATTGCATTAGGGATATAAGGGGGTTGCACCTTGCCTAGTCCTTACACTATCCATCTATGAATCTGCTGTCCATGCTATCTTATTTCTGAACCTGCTGGTACTATCCTGTGGTAACAATTCCAAAAGTTCACTACCTGCATTTTAAAGAAGTACCTTCTATCTGTTTTAAAGCAGCCCCTCATATGAATTTCATCAGTTGTCCTCAATTCTTGTGTTGTTGGATTTGGTGAATAATAGTTCTGTGTTTATCTTACCTTGCATTTTATTACCGAGAGTAGCTTACTGTCATCTACTGACTTTGAAATTTCACTTAACGCTTCTTTGTCAGAAATACTGAATAACAGTACAAATAAAACAACAAAAACAACATGATGTAACAATCCTACTTTTACTGCAGAAAAATTCACTACCTTCCTGATTCTGTAAACCTTGAGCATGTCTTCCTGCAGTTCTCTCAGTCAATAGGTTGAAGAATGTCAGCCTCCCTAGTTCCTCCTCATAAAGCACCTGCACCAAGCAGTCAATTTACTTGTTCATTTCTGTACCTTACTTAACTCTGCTTGGACCTTAACACTTCTGTTCTTACACTCTAAAGCCAGAACTTCTCTCAGTACTGAAGATGTGGGCATGTTAAGTTTCAATAAGTAGCACAATGGCATCATCTGTCCTATTCTTAATGCCTTTTCCAATGTGCCCAACATTTTGCTGGATTTTATAGTTGCTGTTATTCCTGTGATCTTGAATTGCCAGCAGTAACTAAAACCTTTGTTTTCCATATTTGTAACTGCCAGAGTGCATAGGTGGGGTTTAGGTAATTTTTATCCAGTGTATTACCTTACATTTCTATACACTAAAGCTCATCCTTCACCTTACTGACCAGTTTTTTAAGCTTCTTGTAGAATTTCTTGCTGGTGTTGGTGTTGAACATGGTTTGAGTTGTCTTTCTGATATTTACTGTTATTGTGCTGATTATTTCCCTCTTCACCTTTTCAGAGGCATGATAAATGATGGCTGTTTCTCCCGTGACTTGCATCTGATTGAGCAGGGTACTTTTCTGTGGCTGTCAGCTTTCTTCCCACTCCTAGCTTAAATACTTTTCTGTGACCTTTTTAGTTTCCAGTGTCAGCAGCCTAGCTCCAGTATTGTTAAAGTGTAGCCTGATGGTTCTGTCCAGGTTTCTCTTGTCTCAAAAGGTTCCCCGGTTCCTGCTTTGCCAAAATTCTTCCTCTCTATACCTTGCTGTCATCCACCTAGTGAGACTGTAAATCTCTACCTACATCTCAGGTTTTATGTATGAACCTGGCAGTTTTCTGTGGAGATCTTGGACTTCAGTCTCCTGCCCCTGAAGGCATGAGTCAACCACCAGAGCATCCCTCCTACACTTTTCTACATCACTGATAGCAGCATAAAGTATGCCTACTGAGTCCTCCCCTGCACCTCCCAACTCTTTAGACATATTAGGAGACCTATGTAACCTTTATACCTAGAAGACAAGTTAATCTGTGTCCTCTCAGATGCCACAAACTTAATTACCTGTGTGTCTAATAGTTAAATCTTTCAACTGCCACCACCTGCCTGTCTCTTTCCCTCTTTGAAGTTCCTCTCTGTGGTGGGAGTGTTCTTGGAGCATCCTGCAAGAGAGCAAAGCAATTTCAGCATCAGGGCAGGTCTCAGCCAACGGTTTAGATCCCTTTTTCTCAGTGAGGTGCCCTCCTTTGCTGAGGCTCCTGTACTCTGTGGCAAGAACTTTTGACCACTGCTGCTGTGAAAGAGAAATTGTTGTATAGTATTCATGTAGGCCTCAGCTATTGACCTTTCAGGTTTTCTTAGCTGTTCCAGGGAGGTAGAATGGTAAAAGGTGTCGTCAGATAATCATGGTTGTGGTGGCTGATCTGTTTGCAGTACATTAATGAAAATATCAGTGGATTCAAGAAATTGTGTGATTGCTACTGAATATTACTTAATATTGACAAACTCAGTGGGAAATGATGGAGAGGATGGACCTTGACACAGAGTGATCTCGATTGCTTGAGAAACTGATATTGACCACTGAACATAAAGACTAGAGCATCACATTCATATTTCAGACTTCCTAATATTTGTTACTAACTTTTATGCTCTATCAGTTACTGATACCTAGTTAACCTCATTGGTGAGGTTGGGATCCATCTGTTCAAATAGACCTCTCTGTTAGACCTCTCTGAGTCTGCTAGTTAACCTCAAGTCCTTTTATGGTTTGTTGAGGGAAATGGGAATTTCTGTGACTTCTCATTTAATTGAAATGTCTAAAGCATCCTAGAGATATCTGGTTCTTGTAGTTCAGTAGAAGAAAAATCTAGGCAACCAGCTCAAGCTTAGTTATTGCAGGTATCTAAAGTTAAGTCAGATGAGCGTACAAATGCCCGGTTAATATGGAAAGGGGAATGAATTACCATTGGCCTTAGCATGCACTGGTCCATGACTTTTTTTGGGTAGCAGATTAATTTCTCCTTGAATAACAGATGTATAATATTAATCACTTCAGAATTTCCTGAAGAAATTCAAACCCTGTTTATAAAGAGAATCTTGGGGATGGCCATTAGGCCACAATCCTGTACTTTTCCTTTTAGTAGTCTTTAGTGAGTTTTGTTTAAAAAGAAAAAAAAAAAAAAAGGTTGAATGTATTATTTCCTGATAGATTACTTACTGGATCTCAAGGAATGAACGAGTAACATTGATCTCCAGCCTGCTGCTCTTAGTAAACTATGTTTTAGCAAATGAAGCTCATAGTTTCTTTTTTCTGTGGCTTTTCTAGAACTGTATGGCTCAACTTTCTTCAGTTTCACAAATTTTAACACGACCTAGATGATTACCAAATTAAATTATTTAATTCAGTAATTTAGGTATGAGAGCTCATTGCCTCTTCCATATTTGCTTGTTTTACTTAGGAGAGTGTCATCTTGTGAAAGGTTTTAGAAAAAGCCCATTAGTAATGCCAAGGGAAAAGTTTAAAAGCCTAGAATCTGTTCTCTTTCACGCCCAAATGGATGCATCAGTGGAGCATCCAAATCCTTAAAAACATAAGTCTTTTAGCATAGCTTACATTTTTTGCTCTGAATAACTTTTTTCCAACCCATATAGAAAGTTTTTGTCTTCTGAAATTGTGTTACTTATAAATGTCCATCTATTTAAATAGACCCTTCTGTGTCTGTGCTAATCAGTCTCAACTCCTTTTATGTTTTGTTGAGGCAAACAGGTACTTCTGTCACTTTTCATCTCATTGAAAAGTCTGCAGCATCCTGGAAGTGTATAGCTCTCTTCATTGGTTGAAAAAATATTTCATTGGTTAGAAGGCAGTATGACTGACTTACATGAATGAGAACACAGAAGTTACCTCTTATCACATCAGTATAAATATCTTCCAAGATGCTGCATTTAATTAATAAAATTCTAAGTTGAAAGTTATTGTTTAAAACAAAAATATATATAATCAGCACTATGTGTAGTACAGAGTTTGAATAACATTAATGTAGTAGGAATTTAAAGTAGAATAGTGATTGAAGGGTAGCTAGGACACTGTTGGAAGTGATACATAGGAACACTTCCCCTACCGAAATCTTTCATTTAGTTGATATAAAACACATGGTACAATCTTTCTACTTCATTTGACCTTGATGTATCCTCAGTTTGAGTATTGTGTCAGGTTCTTGGTACTCAAAAAATGATACAGAATTTTTGGAAGGATCCAGAAAAGCTAATAAGAATGATAAGGACTTTGGGAAAATTTTTTTGAGAAGAATGTTGAAACCATTCTCCTTGTTTGGTCAAAAGAAAAAAAAAGTGACTGGGAAAACAAATTATAAGAGTCCTCAAATATCAAAAAAAGGACTGTAGCAAAAAGAAAATCATTGTTTTCTGTATCTGTTGCAGATGGAAGTGTTAATTAATTTAGATTGTCAGATTTAATATAATGCCATCCTTTATTTAAATTTAAAATAAACAAACAGAAAAAACCCAAACCAAAAAAACCTCCAACACCTTAGGTTTTACAGATGGAAAAAAGAATCCTAACAACAGAACTGTGCATACTGGAGTAGGTTATCCAAGAGAGTTTGAAACCTCTTACCATTGGAGGTTCTAAAATCAGGTTAAATAACATCTGGTAAGAATGCTTGATGTGAGGTTCTTGAATTCACGTGTGGGGACATAGGACCTTACAGGTGTGTGGTGGTGTGTAGGGAGGGAGGGAGGAAGAGCCAAATGGCTGGAGTGTGCGAGGCTGCAACTGGGAAGGCCTAGATCCCTGGCAGGGCTGCTACCAGCATGGAAGGCAAACCTTCATCTGCTCTGTTAGCCCAAGCTCAAAGTGATGTTAGCGGGTGAACTGCAGAGCAAGCCAGCTTGTGCCTGGAAAATAAAGGAGTAGCTGAGAGGCACTGTGCTACAAATATGAGAAATACAGGAGCTGCAATGGGAAAACTATGGAGAGCTTATGTGTGTACGTTTTGTGATGAAAGGGGCATGCTCTTTATAGCAGTATTTTTGACTGGCATTTGGATAAACTTGTTTAAATTTATCACTGAATATGACAGTAGCAGCAACATGAATAGAAAAGCAAGACTATGAACAAAGTTCGGGAACAAATTACAGGATAAGATTTTAAAATTCTAAAAGAAATCACTGAGAATAGAATAACAACTACGTTAGTGAATTAAATTAATTCAACAAGTACATTATTTGTTGTATGCAGTTTGAATAAACCTTGCTGGTAGAGGTGCTTTTTTTTTTTTTTTTTTTTTTTTTAATAATGAAGCAGCATGTGGAACAGCAGCATTAGAAATGAGAAGCAGGCGACTCATATGTGTAAAGCAATACAGTGCACCATAGCTCCATCAGGCTTGTCTGAGCTGTCTTAAGGAATGCATGGAATACTTACTGTGAATAAGCATTTCAGCTGTTCACAGTATGAGCAATGTCACTGTACAGTGGGGGTTTTTTTTCAATATTTGCAAGAGCCCAAGTTTGTTACTGCACAGACTCTGAAGCCCATCAGCCTACAGTGATACACACCTTACCATATTGATATAGTGGTAAAGGCAGGCTATGAGGGGAAAGCTAAGATTGTTTATGTCTCCATAGGCTGCATTTTTATTTCAGTTCTACAGTATAGCTGCATAAACATTAGGATAGATGGCGTCTAAGAAAAATCAGTTTATTCTATTAATAGGTATTGTAAAAATAGTTCATAAATCTATGTTTGTTTCAGCTTAGTAGTATTTTGTGTTCACTGTTATAAAATAATTTTTCATCAGCATAGTGGAAAAATCAAAGATCCATCAATTACTCTTTCACCATGAGATTGTCAATTTGCTGAATATCTACTAGAGAACTGATGTCCATTAACAAAAAGAATAGGACCAGCAAGCCGTACTCTACTTTTCAGCTTACATATCCAAGATGCATGTATTTGCCAGTAATAACAGCACAAAAACAAAGGAGAACCTGGTATTTTAATATCTGAGTTGTTGCTCCTTTACATCAAATGAAAGCATTCAGATTCAGATTTATTGCCTGATTTTTCACGTGGACATCCCTGTGTGTAAAGAATTCATTCCTGGTCATGAAAGTGTCAAGTATTCAGTTCTTAAAAACATTGAGCCTCAGCTGACCTGAAAGAGTGTTTTATTAAGATAAAGTTTCTCACTGTGTCAGTTCATATCTTGTCCTGGCTTAGAAAATTAAAGGGGAAAAAAATGAAAACAAAACAAAACAAACCTGAGAGGCATTAGTTCTCTGTAAACAGGAAGATCAATGCAGTACAGCACTTGTCTACCAAAGAAAGAGGCTGACATAAATGTGACTTGCATGCTATTTGTACTAAGAATAGAGTTACTGGCAACTGTTGATGTGGGTGGCATCCACGTCATAGTTAAGCAATCAATCACATAGACTTTTCGTATCCCTTTCTTTTGCATAGCTGCATATGTTCACATAGAAAACACAAAAGACTTAAGAATTTTAATCCTATGTGGTTTCTCACAGTTATGATTTCACATTTCCATGCTTAGGTAAAGGTTTATGGAGGGTACTTGCTAAAAGCATCAAAAAACCAGAAAAAAAAAGTATGTTGTGGCTTGTGTGTATATATGTATGTAAAGAATAGACACAGTAGCTCTGAATAGGATGGAATGTAATTAGAGGATTTGCATGTGAGAGTGATTGGTACTGAAGGGGATGAGCAGAGCTTGTGTATAAATGGAAATGCATTATTTGTTTTATTGCTTCTTTCAGAATAATATTATTTTTGATAGAAATAAAAGTCCAACAAAAAAGTCAAAGAAATATTTTCCTCCTCCCTGTGGCACTGCAGCAAAACCCCCATATTCACTACTGCAGAGGAACCAAATGTACCCTTGGAACTTGAGAATACTGTGTGTCATTCAGAAACATCCTTTTCTGGCAGACACCTGAAGTTGCATCCAAGCTCTTTTAGCTAGGAGGATGGTCACAGTTATATGGGGCCGCTGAGACAGAAGGAAGGAGAATGAAGGAGGCGTTAAAGGCTTCCATAAACCATTGTTTATTTTTCAAGTGAGCCAAAAATGGCACACTTACACTTCCTTTGGATACTGTCCTTTTCTTTCCCCTTGTGACATTTTTTAAGACTATCTAATATTGCCAGAATTTTTAATTTGTGTTTTGGCTCTGAAGATAATTTCGTTACTGGGATAGTAATGTACCATCTGCACAGGGGGAAACTACACCAAATACACAAATGACATATTCAAAATGAAGACTATACAAAGGCTCCTGAAATCTGCTGTCCTTTATGTGTTTATCTATGTGCTAAATTTGTAGCTGTTTGGATGCTATGTATTTTTGAGCTGTATCAGGATATTTAGATTTGAAATTATTTCACCATTTGAAATGATTTCACCATTCTGTGAAACACCTTTGTTCATAGTTTAGATAATGCAGGTGAGGTAGTTGTCCTTTTAAAAATATTCATTCAAAGGTAGACTGGTTTACTTCCTTATTCAATAATGAAATTATGCTTTGAATTTAAACGTACAAAATGTGAGTGTATCATACATTAAAGCTAGCCCCACGCAGAGCACTTAGGGGCCTAGAAGGGGAAATAGATCTTAATTCTATCCGTTGCCCCAGCTACCAAATTAAGAGATGAAGCAGTGGTATGTCTTTCTGTTTAAGATGGGGTGAAGGTTGAAGAACATCACCCTTGAAACCTGTTGATGATAATCTCAGAAGCGTTATGATATAGAGTGACTTCTGACAAGAAGAAAAAGTGTGGGCCCTGTAGGGAGAAAGGAAGGCAAAGAAGTCCGTGTTCAGGTTTCTTATTTCTCCTTCTGCACAACATAAGACTGGTCTGCCAGTGTAAATGAGAAATCTGTGTCATAGATCAGTTATTGCACAAGAAAAGTCTATGTAAAGCGGCTTTGCAGCATTTTATATGCATCAGCAAAGCTACATTTGGTTCATGCAGTTTTCAGTCAAGGATCTTCTACTGAAAATTGCCAGCCTTAAACTCCAGATGTTCATTCAAGTTAGTGAATGCTATCTTAGATCATTTGGCAAACTGAAATGGTAAATGAAAGCAAGGTATTCTTTATGATTGTCAGTACCTACGTTGTGAAGAGTTACAGCTAAAAATGAACTGCTTGATTACCATTCAGAAGCAGGTGAGAAACAAAACTTCCTGACAAAATTGAAAGGAAAATAGAAAGGTAAATAGAAGTACCTTCATGTTCAAAAGGAAGTTGTGTCTAAACGACTGACACAAGCCTACAGTGAGATACCAGTAATACAGCAGTAAAAGAACTTTCCTGCCTTTTAGGCAGTTCTTTTTTCCAGATGTAATACCAATCCTCTTCCACTTACTTTGAAAAATACTGTTTTTCCAAACTGACAGAAGAAAGGGAAGAGGGTTTAGTGTTAGAATGTGATATGGAATGTGAAACTTGGATACACTGTCAAGTGAATTTTGGCAAAATGCTGTGAAAAAGGAACCAGACATCTACTTGATGCTAAGATGATTACTCACATTTGGGAAATGAAAACAGAGAAAACAGTGATACTGAATATGGCAATGAAATATCTGTGCAGATTTGTTTACTTGAAAAAACACTGTGTGGGTTGACATTCTCTTCAAATCCATTTAGAGGCAAGGTCAATTCTACTGTTTAAATTATATGAAGCACTAATGCATCTAGGCAAAGTTACTTTACATAGAAATTACACCTCAGTTAAATACTCCTTTGTAAGATCCTCAACCAGAATTTCAATTACACCTTGGTTTGTCCTAGCAAGCCATTCAGAACCTTTTTGAAAGGCTTGTGGAAGAAAAGTGACCTGTTCCCTTACATTGTGAACATGTAGAGAAAGGGTCAATTTACCTACATTCTAATCCTAAATGGAAGAATAAATTGCTTTTTGGAATATCTGGTGTAATTTGTTTCAGGCTGCCTGTTAGATAGCACTTTCTGAAGATGATAGAAGACATTAATTGATTTTGTAGTTCAGTGACACTAGGATAAGTGATTCTCTCAATCACGCAGCTTGGCTTTGAGACTTGTTTTCATTTTTCTTCTTTTTGATTTGAAAGGTTTATATCAAATATGTAGGAGGCACTTGATAGGAGAAACATACCATGCAAGCCATAATTAGTATGATGAATGTATCACCCAGTGTTTGCCTTTGGTTAACTTACTGGATTTTAGAGTAAATGCATTACTGCCCTAGGAGGAAAAGCAGAGCGTAGATGAGAGACAGAGAGAAGAGTAAATAAAAATGTTCTTCAGTGTAAAGGGTTAATTGGCAACTAGCAGTTAGGTATTAAAAAATGAAAACCAGTTTGTTTACTAAACAGTGTTAGTGTAAGCATTGTTTATTAACCAGTAGCTGATATCATGTGTTATCCAAATGATACATGTATAAGATCATATAAGATCATGTATAAGATCCATTATCTGTTTAAGATTTATATATTCTATAAACAAATACCAAATACTTCTTGCCCAGGAATTCAGTCCGAAGAACTTGTAGAGAATGAATAAACTCACTACATCAGCCTCTTTTCCTTTCTCTCCTTTTCTCTCATAAACATGCACAGTTAACTACACTGTACTGAGGGCAGTGGTGTGACCTGATCCTTGGGGAAGCAGGGGTGGCTGATTACTAGCTGGTTTTAAAGAACATCTTCTCTTGCTGTGTGTTGTGACATTTAGCCAATATGTATAGTCCTTTCATCCCTGCCCCAGTATTGAAAGAAAAAAAAAAAAAGCCAAACAAAAAACATGTTCTGTAGATACAGTTCTTGTAAGAGAGATGGGGGGGAAACCCACTAATTTCCTTGTTAGTGTTTCTCCAGATTCTAATAAATAACGCGGGGCAACCACTATTAAAAGAAAAAAGAAAAAAAATCCTGACAGTTTCTACCAACTGCATATATTAGCCAAGAAAGTTAAAATAAAGCCAAATGTTGCTGAAACTAATCATTATATAATGGACTAATCAAGATAAGATGGCTTTGCAAGTCTGTTTCCTCCCACTTCAAACCTGTACATGGTTTAATTTCCACAGACTGTATTTAAGTTGATCAGAGAAGAGTTGTCTTCTGCATTTGTAATGCACTTCATGGCCAGATCTGCAGCAAGCTTATACAGTCCCTGAATTTTCATTTTGTTTCATTCATCCCAGGCTTATATTGTCCTAGGTCTGTGCACTTACACTGGATTTATTCCTGACAGAGTCACTGAGAAGAGTGCTGCACAAACTTTGCTTTTAACTGTGTCTTGGACCTCTCTCTTTGAAGTGTATTTGTTATTGGAGACAGTAATGGGATCTAGGTGCAAAACTACGATCTGGTTATATATTGATATTTCTCCAGTATTGTGTGTCCCAGTGCAACTGCTATTTTACCTCTAGTAAGAAAAATACTTTTTATTAACAACCTATCCCTATTGCTTTACTAAAAAATTTAAAAGCTAAGCAAAACTGGCAATCAGGACACTTCAGTGTCAGAGAAGGCTTATCAAAAAATACTGTGGTCAGTAGGGAAAATTATTATAATTGTAAGATGAGGAGGGGTGAGTGGAAATGGAAGTGATGGGGTGATAAATCTAAGCAAATGTGGCAGCACAAATAAAATCACCTGTTTTAAAGTAGGACATCTAGCTATGATCTGTAAAGACGAAGTTTATAGAAGCATAGTCACCTCTCAGGGCAAGACTCAGGAAGGAAGTCTGACAAATAGCTAGAGGCCATGCTATCAAAGGCTTTTAAGAAAAAATAACTTTAACAATATAAAGTTAATCTACCACCTTCTAGGCAGCCAGCCTGAAAGACAGGCATGATGATTGAACAGTTTTTCAAGCCAGCATACTATATTCTGTACTAGCTGTAAAAACTCCTGTAAAGCTGCCAACAGTCACCTCTGGCAGAAAATTGCAATACTCAAGCATTTTAGTAACACGCATGCATGTTTTTCTCACAAAGTCATCAAGGTATAAAAATAAGAGTTTTGTGACTGAAAAAAATCCCCCTCATGCTTTTGAATATAGACATTCCATGACAGCTGACCTTAATTCTGTTAGAAAATATATTCTTGTTGGAAAATCTTGGATAACTGAAATTAAAACATTTCGCGCAGATAAGTAATTTTAATTTTTTTAAGAAGGTCTTTGAAATACATTTCATTTTTATAGGTGGGAATCAAACTCAAAATAAAATTACTAAATTACTAAACCAACATCTTCATATTAGTGGTTTTTAGAATCTTTTTTCATAAAGATTCCTGAGGTTGTTCTACTTTCATCCTGACTTTGAATGAGGAAATATTTTGCTATTTCAAACTTCTACAGACAAAGTAAAACATTTTCAAAATATACTTGAGGTATGTCAGAGATAATGTCCTGCATCTTAGGCAGACTCTTTTTTCCCCATGTCTCTTCGTGTCCGTGAAGGAATAGCATCAGTAACTGAAGTATGGGTAAATGATACTGTTCTAGCAATACTTCTGTTTGCACAGTTTTCAATGTATCTAGCTAATAATGTCATGCAAACATACTTCCATTGTTGAGAACTAATTTGAAGGTTTTAAGAGAAAGGGAGATTGAATCTCCTCCGTGTCTGGGAGCAAACTTTATTCAGTTTTTCTACTGAACAGAAAATAATTAAATTGGACAGAAGAGAAGACAAGTCCATTTCTATTTTGCAATTATGGTTTAAGGAGCAGGAATTAACTTCTGGTTTCCTAAGGGAAACCTATAGTCATAACTGTGAAAAGCTACTGAAAAATATAGCATGTTTCACATGGACAACTGTTCAAATGCAAAACAAGTTGGAGATCGTACCTGAAACTAGCAATAGCTTCTCTTTGAAAGAGTAAAATCCAGAACTATGTGGCACCAAGGTAGTCAAAGAGTGGGATTTTTGACTGAACATTATCAATAGAACCTCTTACTTAAAAATCATACATTTAAGTCATATCATATGGCTTATTTCTCATCAGATTGTAAAGGCATTATAGTATTATGATGCACAATTCATACACACTTGCATCAAAGATGAACATAAAACTTCACTGGTTGAGGATGTCCTTTCCCTTTAATTTATTGCCAGGAATTTTATTGCCGCACACACTATATAAAGCATAAGACTGGGCATTTCAGAATTTCTTTTTTTTTTTTTTTTCTTAAACTTTAATAAGCTTTACAGTATTCCCTAGAAATAGGCCATTATTTCTTTGAAACATTTTATGGATCAGTTGTTAGATAGGCAAGTCCTCAGACCTGTATAATGCCAATTCAGTGTACAGTGTCCCTGCCTGTCCGACTTTGTTTCCTCCTTTTTTCTCCTTAACTCAGACATTTTCAATACATGTCTTCAAATTTATTCATCAGGCATTTTACCTTTCCTGATTTTATGTAGGATAATGCATGAAACTGGGAAAGATAAAATGCCTGACAAATTATATATGAACCCACAAATTAAAAACTACTAACTTAGTAGGAGTAATCTGTTGGGTCAAAATAAGCAACCTCACTGCTTATTTTAGTTTTCAGAAATTTATACAGTGTTTTACATTTTCTCAACCCAGTCAATGTGAAATTGTAATTAAAATATTTTTAACTGAAGTGTTTTCACTTTTAAGATGGGCCTCATCAGCTTGCCAGTTCAGAGCACAAACCATTGTGGAGAAGGAGGATATTTTGTCCTTTATGTTGAAACAAACTGAAGTTCCTTTGCTTCTTTGCTACAATAAGTAGATCAACTTTTCTTTGGAAAAAAGGAAAAATTTGCAAACTGGACAGAACTAATCTACTGGATGTGGAGGTCTATGCTGAAATTGTAAGCAGGTTCTGCTGTGATTTAAGATTGTCTGTATGATCTAAATGCGAGGCTTAGAAAGAATAACGAAATGATGCGATAGTTGTGAGACAAGCTTACGAACTGCAGTGCTGAAATGACACCCAACTCTTGTAGCACTGTTTAACTGTGCTTTTTCTAAATAACACAAAGGTTAATAAAATAGAAATACACATAGAATCATCTAGGTTGGAAAAGACATTTAAGATCATCAAGTCCAACTGTAAACCTAACACTGCCAAGTCTACCACTAAAAAATGTCCCTAAATGCCACGTCTACACATATTTTAAATGCCTCCAGAGGTGGTGGCTTACCACTTCCCTGGGCAGCCTGTTCCAATGCTTGACAACCCTTTCAGTGAAGAAATTTTTCCTAATATGAATCTAAACCTCCCCTGGTGCATCTTGAGGCCATTTTCTCTTGTCCTATCCCTTGTTACATGGGAGAAGAGACCGACCCCCACCTCACTACAACCTCCTTTCAGGTAGTTGTAGAGCTCAAGAAGGTCTCCCCTCAGCCTCCTCTTCTCCAGACTAAACACCCCAGTTCCCTCAGCCACTCCTCATAAGACCTGCTCTCCAGACACTTCACCAGCTTTGTTGCCCTTCTCTGGACACACTGCAGCAACTGAATGTCCTTCTTGTACTGATGGGCCCAAAACTGAAGAGTTTTGGTTTGCTGCACCCTCACCAATGCCAAGTACAGGGGCACCATCACTTCCCCACTCCTGCTGGCCACACTATTCCTCATACAAGCCAGGATGCTGTTGGCCTTCTTGGCCACCTGGGCACACTGCTGGCTCATGTTCAGCCGGCTGTCAACCAACACCCCCTGGCCCTTTTCCTCCAGGCAGTGGAAGGCATAGTACCAAACAAGGGTGTTATGGCTACAGACATTCAATACAATTTATTTTTTAAAAATTTACACATTAGAGGGATTGGTTTGGAAGTCTCAAAAAAAGGCTTATGCATAACATTTTCACTATTTCACTTGCTGTGGTATCTGTTGCAAAATAATGATTACAATATTTTGCACATGAATTACAAAAGTCTTCAGAAATATGGGGGAATATGTAATTCCCCCAGTTTTAAAGACCTGAGTAGGTGCTGTCTCTGAGAATGCTTGTCGTGGTTCAGCCTCAGCTGGCAACTGAACACCACGCAGCCGCTCGCTCACCCCCCACCCCACCCCTGTGGGATGGGGAAGAGAATCGGACGAGCAAAAGAACTTGTGGGTTGAGATAAGCACAGTTTAATAACTACAATAGAATGATGATGATAAATGATTATTATAATAATGACAGTAATGTTAATATAATAAAAGGGAAAAGGAAGGAAAGGGAAAACAGGGAACAAAAACGCAGAAACACGAACGATACAACCGCTCACCACCCGCCGACCGACGCTGCCCGTCCCCGAGCCGCGATTGCTCCCTCCCTCCCCCGGCCAGCCCCTCCCAGGTAGCATACTGGGCATGACGTTACATGATATGGAATATCCCTTTGGTCAGTTTGAATCCGCTCTCTCGGCTGTGCCCCCTCCCCTCCCGGCTTCTTGTGCACCCAGCAGAGCATGGGAGGCTAGACATGTCCTTGACTAGTATCAGCGCTGCCCAGCAACAGCCTAAACATCTGTGTGTTATCTCAATAGGTTTTTTTTTCCATGCTAATTTCAAAGCACAGCACTATACCAGCTAGAGTGAAGAAAATTAACTCTATCCCAGCTGAAACCATGACAATGCTTCAGAGGTATTATGCCTTTGGGGATTTCTTACTACTCATCGTTTCGGACATACCCAAAGTTGAGCTCTGCTGGTTCATTTTTTCCTAAGTGTACATTTCAAGACATTGTATCCTTTACATGTTTTGAATCACTGCAGAGACGAATAGAGATAATGCCACAAAGCTGTGACTGCATGAAACAAATGGTTGTCATTTCTCGTTGAGTTCCTTATTCATTTATGCATGTAGACATAGTCATACGGTTTATACCACAGAAACCATATCATTTAGCTTTGAAAAAAGTGGTGAGTCCTCTTTCCTCTCTCTCCAGATTTCCTTGCTGAAGTCAGATTATTTGACCAAGATTTGTTTCATTTTTTTGGCTCTGCAAATATTCTGTTATTGTGGGGCAATAGTAAGGGAGCAGCACAGGAGAAATATATACCTGTATTGGGTCTGGCTGAGATGGAGTTAATTTTCCCTATAGCAGCCCTCATAGTGCTGTGCTTTATTCTGGCTACTGCTGAGCAGTGCTCACACAGCATCGAGGCTGTCTCTCTAATATTTCCTCCCCTCACCAGCAGGCTGGGGGTGGGCAAGACCTTGGGAGGGAACACAGCCAGGACAGCTGACCCAAACTGACTAAAGGGATATTCCATACCATATGACGTCTTCTCAGCAATAAAAGCTAGGAGAAGGGAGGAGAAATGGGGGGGGCATTCATTATTTATGTCATTTGTCTTCTGGAGAAACTGCGATGCGTACTGAAGGCCTGCTTCCTGGGAAGTGTCTGGACATCACCTGCTGATGGGAAGTAGAGAATGGAATCTTTGTTTTCCTTTTGCTTCTACACGTGGCCTTTGGTTTTGCTTTTATTAAACTGCCTTTATCTTGACCCATGAGGGGTTTTTTTTCCATCTAAGTTTCTTCCCCACCCCCCTCATCCTGCTGAGGAGGGGAGTGATAAAGATTCTTGGTGGCACCTGGTGTCCAGCCAAGGTCAATCCACCACAATATCAAACACAAACATTGCATTCAAGTAGAGGATTTTAAGTGGTGATTGAAAACCCATTATCCTTGCAGTGTTTTGCCATTTGACAGGTTTGCACCGGCATGTACTTGTTTGAATTAGCTCTGTGTTATTTTCAGCATCTCAGTCTTTTAGGTGGGGAATGCACCTAATGGTCTGGAAAATTATTTCAGTGTTGCTCAACAGCTATATGTGAGAATGTAGTGTGTGGTACAGTTAACTCTTGTCAGTTAACACCACTGAGAAGGGTGAAATATAGTTATAACTGGCACACTGCAAAATAAGGTATCAAATTAGTCTTTCTTCTCATTAATTCATTAAAAAAAAAGCCAAAGAGGATAGCACTATCCTACAATAGCATGTTTGTACATAAATTACTTAAGATATTTGTCTTAAACTTGGGTTCTGATTATAAATGGTCTGACTGAATCTCTGCTTAAATAAAAAATAATCCATAAATAAGCAAGCAAAACAAAAAAATACATTTATAGTCAGTGATGTATATTCTGGCCCGTCTGTATCTCACTAAATTTTGGTTTTAAGGAAAATAGAACAAGAAGGAATGAGTTTGTACTGTAGCTAGAAAAATTCAGGCTAGTCATTAGAGAAAATTGTAATGGGATTGTTAAACAACTGGAATAGATTGCCTGGTTAAGAAATGCCAACTTCCCTAAAGGATGTCTTTAAAGCATGTTAGAAAAATGTGTCAATAATGTCTCAAATGTAGTTTAACCTAGGACAGGAAGACTTGTTTCTTTGTGATTCTTTTACTTTATACTTGGGCAGATTTATGGCAGTAAGACTTGGTGTTTGAAACTGATATTCTTGTAGATTGTATCCATGTAGAGATTAAAGAATAATTCAGGTTACTAAATGTGTTGGAAGGAGGGATGATAGAGATTATATTATTTTCATTGCTGCCACAGTGATTTTCGTGGTGGAATACTCACTCCTTAGCTCATAGGAAAAGTTAAACTATTTTTTTTTCCTGGAAACATACTATGTTCCTTTAAAAATTGTAAAATTCAAACTTTTCTATTTTTTAAATCTATTACATAGCAGACAAACAATAACCCAGAGCTGCTGAGGTGACTAAATGAGTGTTCTCTTGAGATGCAAGATTAGCCTAGCCAGGAATGAACAAGCTTGCTCCTGAGCTGTCTTTGGATGAATGGGCTGAATGGATTGCTGGGAAAAGTAGGTAAAGAACAAAACATGGAAACACTAGGAGACAGTAAACACAGAGTTGACTCAGTGGAGGAAGGGGTCTCATGTTTCCATCTGACATTTCCAGAAATATATATTAATCTGTGTCAGACAACTACATATACAAACTGTAGTTGCCCTGAGCAAGGTCAGTAAGTTCATTACTTTCAGGATGCACCAAACTATGGGGCATGTAAAGACTTAATTTACAGTGGAAGGTCTCTTTACTCCCTGGATGCATGAAACTGGCTGTGTAGGTTCTTACTATCTATGTAGCACATCCATAGTAAATCCAAAGCCAGATGTATGAGACATCCCATTGGAATCATCAGCTGGTTAGATTTGCTGTGTGTCTGGAAAACATGCAGAATTCTTAAAGCCTGTCTAGATAAAATTTCAGACAGGTATGCAGAACATACCTGGGAAAAAACCCAAGATGGATGGCAGCCCTGGTTAAAAATCTGCTCCTTTTTTTCTAAGTTTTTGGTTTAGTTGTGCAGCAATGTTATCAGTGTAAGATTCTCATATATGTTAATTTGAAAATTGGAAGCTAGAATATCATATGATAATTGTACTCCTTTCATGACCCTTCTTTCCACTTTTCAAAAGGAGAGAGGAAGGAACTGAACATAGGCACACACACACGTACGTGCGCAGCATGAAAGGAGCTTGGAATATCCTCATCTTTTCTTTCCCTCTTCCTTTTTTTTGCATGAGTCCTTCTTTTTGGATGAGTTATTGATAACTCTTGCATTGTATGCTGTACCCAGTGTTCCTGTTGCTCAAAGAAGCTCATTGTATTAAGCTAATTGTATTGTTCTTAAGCAGGGAAGTGAGAATATCACCATGCTGTGAACTAAGATAGATAACCACAGAAGAAAACAAAACAAGAAGAAAAAGTGCCCCTTTTAACAATGCAGAAATATTCACAGTTGTTGACCTGATGCAGTGTTTAAGTAATCTAAATATGAGTTCTTACGTGAAGAAAAATCTATACTAAAGTGTTTCAGAATATTTCAGTGGATTTCTTGAGATGTTCTGTGTTCCTGAATACGCTGTTCACAGATGACCCTCTATTATTTAGAAATACTCAGACTAAAGCTGAAGGACATTGAAAATTGGCGGAAATTCTTAAGCATTTGCATAAGCACTTCTAGAACATCAGAAAGCATCATTTGGTTGGTAGTGCGCATTAAGATGTATGCATAGTATAATAATATATTGGGGGTGTTTATATTTTGCACCACTAAAAATAGACCCTATTTCCTACAGAGAAAGTGTAGCCTTAATAATGAGGCACAAGTCAAAAAACTGTTGCATATCTTTCAGACTTAGGGTTATAATTGCAGGCCTGGCAGTTTTAAAAAAAATATTTTACTGAAAGAAAAATAATACACACATCCCTGAGACAATTCTATGATACAAGTTTTCTGAAGTTTTCTGAAGGAATAGATTGTATCTATATGGAGGACTTGTCAAGCAGTTCTCGGTTTGCCTTCAGTTTGCAAGCGTGCAGTGTTTGCATTTTATGCTATTTAATGCCTGCACTGCTCATGGAAGGGCTAAAGTAAAGCTCTGGAATTCAGCGTTTAAGATATTATAAGCAGGTGGAGAAAAAATTTAAACTCTTTTTGGAGTTTGAGAGAATGTTAAGTTCTCCATATATTTTCTTGCTGTTTGCTCAGCATGTCCCTTTGAATATTGCACTCAGTAAACACATCTATAATTACCATGATGCTCTTTATGCCATTATAGAATATGGTTTTAAGTTATAAATCCCAGGTGCTGACAAGTCAGTCCTTTTGTGTGCCCATATAATAACAATAGTCTTACAACAGAAAATTAAAAATTCCATTTTGACAGATTTATAAGAATTTATGATGTTTATGCAGGACTGTCATACACAGACATGTCTTCAGTCCTTTGCTAGAAATAGCTTTTTAAAAAGTTTCTAAGGGCACATGTTGAATTGGGACAACTTTAAAAAAGGTTCCTTCTGTGTTAGACATAAAGCTCAAATAAATAGTAAGAACTTGTAAAATGCACAGAGCTACAACGGCAGATTTTACAAGGGAAGACATTGTGTATCTCTGGACTCTGAAGTGTAGCACTTTTCCTGAAATCAAGATATAATGGTTTTCTATGTATGAACTGGAGCAATCATACTCTGAGCAGCACCTTTCTACAGCTTGAAAATGCAAAGCGCAGATAGCTGTGGGTCAAAGGGGTGGCTTGGGAGTCAGTTGGCCAGAGATGCTTTCTAATCATCGCTAAGTATTTGCTGTACATCATGACTGTACTGCATATAAAAGTTAGAAGGAGCTCTGGGCCAGAAGCACGTGCAGCCATAGTCAGTTCGTCTAGTGCTCTGTGAAGCACTAGGTCTGTCATGGGCATCCATTTGGTCTCCAGGACAAGGGAGTCCCAGTTTATGATTCTTACCTGGCACTGATGGGGAAGTTGGACTGACTGCTAAATGATAGGCCACCACTGATCTGTTTGGACTGTTGTCCTAAATGTTCTGCTAAACATTTGGTCAATATTACTTATGCAGTCATAAATTATCAGTTGCTAATAAGTGGTAACGTTATCCAAGGTATGACATAGTAAATGATGAAACCCCCGTTTCTCCCATTTTCTACTATCAGGTTTAGCAAGGCTAATCGCTTTCCCCTGTTTTACACAGCAAGACTGAATCTTTAAATATGTCCTTTGTGTTCTTTTGAAAATGAGTTTTTTAGAAACAAGAAATTAATGGTGAAGTCAATGTTTTGAAATATCATTGCCCAGTGTTAGGTATGAATTCTCAGGGATAAATGGACACACTTAGTTACAGGCCATGTTTTTAAATGACTGTTTTCAGATATTTATGTTTGAAAATTACACCTTTTATCTATATTGTCTTGCTATCATGTAAAGAAAACGATTTTCTAGGGCTTTTTTTTCTTTCCCAGAACAAGACCAAAAATAGAAGAATTAATGGTTTGAGACAGCTTTTAGAAACTTTTAATATCTTGTTCTTGAAAAAAAATAATTTGTTCAAAGCACAGCAATATAGCTGTGTCCTTTGCAAACTATATATATGTAAACCATTAAATTATCTGAAGATTCTGAGGATATATGTGTCATTGTCCATTTGATAAATGACCTCTTTTAAAAAGGTTAATAAAAGTCTGTTCTCCAATCTTTCTGTAAATGGCTTCTGCAACACAGTTTATAAAAAACCCTAAGTGATATTGTATCACT
The DNA here is from genome assembly GCF_963921805.1 of Phalacrocorax carbo. NCBI lineage: Eukaryota > Metazoa > Chordata > Aves > Suliformes > Phalacrocoracidae > Phalacrocorax > Phalacrocorax carbo. The sequence goes on along the minus strand of NC_087514.1, from coordinate 84,300,835 downwards.
GTAATGGATCACCATGTGAAAATTTTATGTATGTCAAAATATGTTTTTAAGGTTTACTGTTCAGATGCCAACAATCAGAATGCAACTTTTTAATAAGTCTTTGAAAGTATTAAAAGAATTTATTAGGATAGTATATCTTCTGAGGCCGAGCTGGCAATTGTCCTATATACAGGAAAATGTTCCTCACTAAAAGTGAGTTTTACAAGCGTACAAGAACTTCTAATCAAAATTAAGAAGATATTGTTGACATAAATGGGCAACTTCTAGTGGTGCTAAAGCAGCTACTGTGCACCACCGCCACTTTCTGGTCAACTCTATGTATTGGAAGTTATGTTTCCTAATATAACTAGCAGAGCTACTCAAATACTGCAGAAAATAGCTGTATCATTTAATCACATATGAAAATAACTTAAAATATGGAAATTTTTACTTTCCTGAGAGTTACAACAAAGTTTTGCAAATAACTGTACTAACTCCAGGAAATACATTGTTCTTTGTAGGTACTTCCTGACTCTAGACCTATTTAATTTTCAATGTTTGGGTTAATTTACAACAACTGAGCTTTAGGGATTCAAAATTTTCTTTCAGTTACACTCCCGCTGTGGGTTTACATACAGCTTGTCTCAGAAGATGCAGTCCTAAATTTCTCCATAAGGGTTTCGTTAGTAGAAATACACTGCTTATAAAGTCTCTTTCTATAATTCTTGCTCGTTATATATTGGAGCACCACTTTGTGCCAGTAGTAGGTAATAGGTTTCACTTGTATGCTGGGCTTTTGCAAGTAAGACAACACGGCAAAGACTCTGGACAGTCTAAAATTTCTTTCATATTTACATGAAAGAAAGTGTAGGGTTGGAAGTAGAGAGATTTCAATTTAATTGTCGGTTCCCAAGAGGAAGCAAATGGCCCAAATAGGCATGCAGTCTATGTTTCCCATTCCTGACCTTAAAATACAGATTCACAAATACATATTTTACTCTTCAGGTGTGATTTTAGAAACATTATGATGTAAGCAAAGTGTAATTATCACCAGATTCTCAGGAGCTGTAACAACAACCTTGCTCATGTAAGACAGTCTTCCCTGATATGAGGTCCCCTCTCCGTTAACACCTGCAGAGCAAAAACTCATCAGTAGATTGACAACTTAGCCCTAATTATGGTAAGAAGCTTTTTGCCTAAAAATAAAAGATAAGATTCTTTACCAATGTAAATCAGCATAGCTTCATTATCTTGATTTGAAGTATGTGGATTTATACCAGACCAAGATCAACAATGTGAGGTCCTGCTCACCTTCATCATGTGTGTACTTCAAGAAGATCTTAAGAAGAGTGGACAAGAAAAACACCTGACAGTTCCAAACATAGCAAGCCATAATTGCTGCGTTTCCTGTACAAGGAAAGCTCCCGTCCACTCTGATTAGAATTCCTTATGGCTGGCCTCCTGATACCATGTATTTTTATAGGTTCTTGCCTGGTACATAAGATGAAATGCTTTTTTTTATTTACATATCAGATACTGTATACATAGGTATATGTAAATTGCTTCAGGTATACTGTCTCATATTACCTCAGGCCACTCTGGAGATTTAGAAAACTGAGCTACACATACAGAGAAATGCTTGCTATGGTAGATTAAATTTAGAGGAAAAACTTCCTCTACAGACATAGAGAAATAAAACACTGGGCAAATAAGTTTCTCTGTTTCACTAGGTTTAAGAAAAATGGTGAAAGAAATTCAGAGTGAAAACTGGTATACTGCTCTGAATCTCTGTTTCATTCTGTCATAATAATTGGAAACAAATAGTTGTATATAGCCAGTGACATATTGTTCAAGAAAAATTAGGTCAAGAATAACAGTTTAGCCTTGGGATAGGTACTTCAACAAAGTGAAGGATTGGACTTTAAATAGCCTACTTCTTTAAGAAATTTTAAAAGCATTCCTAGTCCTCCTAAATGTTAGTAGAAGAGTGAGTCATTTATGTTTTTGTTTCTCATTCATATTCAAAAGGTATAGTAATAGCCTACTTTAAGGTCAACCATGTTACAGAAGGCAGCCTTGCTTGTTTTTATTGAAAGTTTATTTTCTAGTGATCATTTTACAGCTTCATTTGAATAAGTTTGAATGAACCTTTACATCATTAGTTAGAATATACATTTGGTAAACAATCATTGGCTCTTTGTACCAAATTGTAAATCCAGGTACCCTATTATCTTTTGTCTATATTATCCTACTGTGAGGTTTTGATATGAAATAGAGAAATTAGAAATAATTTTAGGAAATTTTATGTCCTTTAGAAAGGGCAGACAGAGGGTATTGCAGTCCACTTTTTTGATTCATTCCAGGTCCTCGTGAGGCAAGTGTTTACACTAGATAGAACCCTAGAGAAGGGAAAAAGCTTTTTGACACTGCTGTTGGTCTGTTTTCTTGCACTGTGTAGATCACAAATTCATTATCCAGACAAGTAAACTCATTGAAAGTATAATTTTTAGGCAAGTCTTATTTAAAAAAGTAGGTAGAATTTTGCAAGCATTTTTATTTCATTTGTTACAATTTCCAAAATATTTATATCTGTAAAAAAATCTGTATTTCAGTTCTTCATCTTTGGTCATGCTGTTTTCCAATACTGTCTTTCAGTAGTACCCTAAAATATTTCGGCATGTCATTCCAGTCAGTAAAAAATTCCTTCTGGAAATTTTCTGGAAGATTTAAACAGCTAATGTTGGTTCAGTGCAAGTTTCAAATATTACAGTATGTTGTGTTGCCAATGCATAACCAAATCGTATAAAAGTTTGAGACACTGGAAAGTTACACAGGCTCACTTAATCTTTAATCAAATTGCTGTGTTTTAGACTGAGCTTGAAAAGGTGCATTTGTACATTTGTTATGCAACTATATAAATATTTCATTCATCTGACGGGGTCATGTAGATTATTGTAGTTTATTAACTGGTTGCTGATTGATCAGGGAAATCAAGTTGTTAGTTGATAGATTTCCTTATTTTGTCAGAGAAATAATTGAAACCTGAAGGTACAAAACAAAGGCTAATCTTGCATTTTTCAATGCTTATATATGAGAATGGTAGGTAGGAAGAGGAAAAGGAAAGAAGATCTTTTTTTTTTTTTCCTTTTTTACAGAACCCAGCATAGAAGTTTGTGATTTATGGTGTATAAAATTGTGGTCCTTGTGACTGGGTTCATAAAGTTGTATAACTTTCCTCACTGTGGGTGGGACCTGTGACAAGGTCCTGGCTTTCCCAGGGCTGATGATAAAACAAAACGTATGTGGAGTTATTTCTAAATAAGTGTTGCTCTTGTAAGAGCTATTAAAAGTCAGCACTTGTATTTTCAAATTTGTGCTTTGTCTAAATTCAGAATAATTTCAAATGCAGACAAGCTTCAGTTTCAAATCCAGTGGTGTTCAATGCTAATATGTAAAGCAGACACTGTCCACCTTACAGGATACTGAATTCAGTCAAATCAAAAAGAGAAGCAAATTTATAAAATTGTGTCCTATCATGGACTGGTCATATTTTATGTTTTGTGTGACTTTATTGTGATGCCTCTTTTCAACAAGCTACACCACTTCACTAATTCAGTAGTCATTTTCTTGATAGCAGTGCACCTGTAACAATGGAATGACACAGACTTCTGTTTTCAGCCAACTGTAAGATTTATTGTACCTCTAGGTAGAGATTTATCTTTTCTCTGACTAGATCAATATCTAACTCTCAGGTCAATAAATCCTGATTGAATCTCAACAGAAGTCAATAGCTACCTATTATGTCACCTAATAGACAACGATTTTGTGGCTGTTGGGTCTAAGAAAGAAAATAACATTTGTGAACACACATATCAGAAGTTTCATTATAGGATTTCTTTAAATTTTATTTATATAACATCATTTTTTTTTGTGCACCAGAAAGTTATGAAAACTGTAGCACACTTAATACTACCACAGACACATTTTCGGCATTCGAAAATATCTGTTTTTGATCTAGGTGGTTCCTTAGTCAGTGTTCAGTTTATCCAGAATGCAGTTCATAGACACTTTTTCTCCTATGTGGAGTTTGAACTAATATTTTTCATTGTGCAAGAGAATTCAGATTTTGTTCCAAGTACTAAGATTTCAATGAATTTATAAATTTTTCTTAGTTAAAATGTTTTTGGTTTTGTTTTTACAGAAAACATTGCAATAATATTTTGTTTCTAGGGTTTTTCTTTCAAGGACCTGTAAGAAAACCAATAAATCATATTTGTAAGGTAGTTGTTGTAACATACATACATATATATGTATTTACACTCTGGTGTACTAAATCTACCACTAAAGCACTTTCCAAAATGAAGAATTTTTGCTGATGGTATTTTGCTGATTGTTGAATGTGATGATTTTGCTTTGAACAGACTTTAGCTTGCATAGCCACTATCATAACACGTCAAACAGAAATGGTTTCATTGTGATTCAAGTAGCTAGGATACATGGGAAAAGTGTTTCACATTTCCATATTGACACCAGCCTCATTGTATTTCATTTGCACTTTAGAGATAAGCATACTTAAATGCTGAGTAAGGTTGGACTCTAAATGACTTATAACAATTATAAATTATGCTATACTGCTATAAGGTCCTTAACGTGTTACGCATGGGTCAATGAAGCATTGCGGTTAAGTGGAATGCCTATGGGTGTGTAAAGCGTAAGTATCATAGGGAAAAAAAGAATGCAACAACCATATAAATGCTTGGTCTGTTGGCTAAACAAGCTTTCTTACTAACATGATCTGAATTATATATCTTGACCTTGTCTGTCAATTGTAATTAAATTAGTCAGCACATGAAATTTTGTCCAAATGTGGAATCTTTTCAAGATTGTATGTTGCATTCAGCTTTTTTAATTAGCTGGACACCATTTTGACCCTCTTTAAAAGTTTTTTTTTGTCTTACCTAGAGTCATTGTCTCTCTTCTGGTCCCTCTTATCAAGGTGATCAGCTCTGAAAAGAAACAACAGTATATTCAACATAAGGGTCAACTATGTTAATTAACTCCAATTATTTAGATACATTATCATGTACTTACTAAAAAAAAAAAAATTGCATAAAAGTCTAATTTAATTCAAGAAGATGAGAAACATGAAGTTAAGTCCATGGTTCCATCTTTATTTTTCTTTCCATAATAAATGCAGTAAAAATGAGCTTTGAATTATGAGTGAAATATTAGCAGCTTTAACTTTCAGCTGTCTATTATTTTATCGTTTTCATTCAAACTATAGATTAAATACATTTTTATGTAGTCTGGAAGGTAAGTGACATTACAAGAAGCAGTGTTTGATACTGGCAGTCAACACTATTTCTGTTTTAAGAGAGGGGTGTTTCCAAGATTGTAAGTATAAGTAGTTTTCAGATAGTTTTAAGCTCTTTCTAGTCAAATGGGATTTCCTTTGAGAAGATTCCTCTACTTAATTCCCATCTGCTGTGTTCAGAGGTTACTGAATGCATCCTCTTTTTACTTAATTGTTTTGTTTGTCTCGTGACGTAAGGTTGTTCCTTCTCATCAAGGATTAAATACACCTATAAGAAGTTTAAATCTGAAGAAATCACACTTAATGAGTAATTTCCTCCTTTCCAGAATTCTTTGCCCTTGCCTTGTCTTCACACTCACATCATTTGCTTGGTTCCTCTTATCACAACAAGTAATCTGTTGTGGAGAAATCCTCAATATTTAAGCAGCATTAAGTTATCCATTAGTCATGTATATCTGTATCTAGGTACATTTCATAGCTGCCTTGAAAATGGAGAACCTGATCATTTAGCCCTGTTTGCTCCTAACCATATGTTTCTTCAGAACTAAAGAAATGCCCCTAATTCAGTTCCAAGGAAATCACGAGTCAATGCAAAGCCACTGAAGTGTCTTCTGTTATAAATTCAATTATTTCATCATGCACACTTATTAAGAGAACTAGTATATAGTGGCATGTTGCTACTAGACATAAGAATATTTTTGTTTAAGTCAAAGTCTGTCTTTAAGGCTTTTTTCTACTCCTACATACCTCACTTCAACAGTTTTGTGTGGAAAAAAATAAAATCTTCAATAATGGATAAGCAATTTTAGGAGAGGTCAAAACCACTCAGATAGGGGATTTGCTTGAAAGAATGTTTAACTCTGTTTTGCTGCCTGGAAATTCATAGGAACTTATGTGCAATTTATACTTCAAAAGAAACAACCTGCACATTTTCAGGACATAACATATTGATAAACGATTTCAGAAAATGGAGGAATTAGCCCTTTTGTGAACTCTTTTCAGAATCTGCACATCAAAAAAAATCGCAGAATTTTCCTGTTTTTCACCCTGAAACGTTGACTCTTCTAGAAACAGTATTAGATTAATGGAGAACTATATTGTCCAGTGCCCAGACTAGGAAGTGTGACAAATTCTCTCTGAATAAAGAATTACATAAAGAAATTTGAAGATTGTAAATGTGTGTCAGTTTTCTGAAAGGCGAAGCAAAAGGAAATCTGTAACAGGAGGTTGGCAGATTTAGGCAAAAAGAAAAAAATAGAGGAGCTGAGAAAGAATTTAGCCAATAAAAATATAGAAATAGCAATAATGCATTTCCTTGTGTTTTTCTAGCAAAAAGGTCATGGGAAGAAACTGAATTTCTTTGTTTTATGAAATGGCAAGTTATACTGAAAAAGATAACTGCCAAGTCACATGCCATTCTTCTTAAATAGGTAGCGATAAGTAGTAGCAGCAAAGCACATATTAAATGGCTATGAACTATGAAAGGAAGAGATTCCACCGGGGCTCTCCAGGGATTAGTGTAAGGCCAACTCGATTCAGATTCTTTCCGTGTGGGCTAAAAGTAACCATCAGACTACTGCTGGTAAAGTTTTTGGATGACACAAAAATGACAGAATGATGAACAACCATGAGAACAGTGCATTCTACAAAACAACCCAGATTGCTTGATAACCTGGGCCACTCAATGCAATAAATGCAAAGTCTTACAGTTAGAACTGAGGAGGGTAGGCCTGTATCCAGGAGAACCATAACTATGTAAACTAAGAGTAAAGCAGCTCAAAATGAGTTCCCAAAACACTAATAAGAAAAACAAAAACTCACAAAACAAAATAATAACAAAGCCCAGTGCAACTCTCAAATAGATTATTTATATGTTGTGAAAAGATTAGGAAAGTTAAATTTACATCAGAAGTTGGTACTGGCAGATAGCATTATTGAAATATCAATATTAATTTCATTCATCTATATTTTTACAGAACGTTGAAAAGCTGAAAAGAACAAATAATACTAGGAGTGGGAGAAAAGGCTTTATAGTGACAAATTTTTTAGTATTTAGTTTTTCAGAAAGGTCAGCTTCATGAGAATATGGCAGTACCTTTATAAGGAGAAATACTGGGAACTAACAGTCTGAAAGAGGGTAACAGGAGTCAATGGTTGGAAATTAGAGGTGCACACTGCCAAATAAAGGGCAGACCTTTGATTTTATAATTCACGACTGGAATATTCAGTCAAGGAAATAGGTGATATTTTCTACCTCATGACTGCATGCTTTTGGGAGCATGTGCTTTAGTCAAAATCAAACTGCTAGGTTCAGTATACTGCTAGGTCAGTTAATGGCCTGAGTTCTGTGGGAGGTCTGGTGGTCCCATCTGGCTTTTAACAGTGAATCCATTAGATAAAGAATTCACCATTAAGTTTTAATATCTTATTCTTTTGAAATAATGTATTTTGACTGTGGATGCATCAGGTTGCATAAACCATACTAAAAATCTAAGCTAATCTTAGATTTCTTTCCAAGGTGAGGATTGTTTCTTAAAAGTAGTCTTAAATTTCGAAGATTTGGATGATTGCAAGCACTGTACCTGTTTAGGTGTTAAGCCATTTAATGTGTTTGGTAGTAATGTCTTTGGGAAAAAATATTGTTTGGTTAAATAGAAAAAGAAACAGCCAGGTTTCTGGCTTCCAGTGACTCTGCTGCCCACCTCTTGGGCTGCCAAGTGGTGGCTCCTTGCCACTGAATTCCTTCAGAGAATCTGAAAATATTTTTGGAAGCTGAAGACCACTGTTTTCTTATAGTCCAGTTCATGCCTGTTTTGTGTAGATGGTTATGTAAGCTGGTTCCCTTTGACTAGAAAATATTTGAAGAATTGATGCTGTATGTCTTACTGGACCGAACTTTATCTAATGTCTCTGTATTTTACTTTATTGTTACGATGACAGCAACACCTCATTCTGTTCCATTTCCACTGACTGTTTCTGTTAAAATATATTTCCATCCTGACTGTACCACAATCTAACAACTATTTTACTCACCATCATTTACTCTTCTCTGCTACTTTTAAACACAGAAAAAAGCATTTATACACAGTAACTCAAATTGCAGCCATACAGGCTGCCAGATACCGCTGGAGTTGTGCATGTAAACTCAGGCCTACCATCCAACTTGCACAGAGGTTTTCAGACAGTAGAACCATGTCTGTACAGCTACAGAACAAATGAAGAACAAAATGTACCTTTACAGCCATTTAGAGCTACACTGGACATAGGTTTGCTAAAAGAGTTTGGGTTGTGATTAGATAATGACATCTGCATCAAAAAAAGTCAGTTTTGTTTAAATGCTCAATTAGCTGAAAAGTTTGATGCAGACATCTATGCCAAAGTGAAAAGCTGGTGTTTACAGGAATTACATCAGTCACAGTAGAGTAAACCAAGAATCCACTACCACTAAATCCAGAAAATATCTCTTCCATATGTACTGATTTTGGATAGGGTAGAGTTAATTTTCTTCAGAGTAGATAGCATGGGGCTATGTTTTGTATTTGTCCTGAAAACAGTGTTCATAACACAGGGATGATGTTTTAGTTACTGCTGAGCAGGGCTTACACAGAGTCAAGGCCTTTTCTGCTTCTCGCCCCACCCCACCAGCGAGCTGGCTGGGGGTGCACAAGAAGCTGGGAGGGGACACAGCTGTGACAGCTGACCCCAACTGACCAAAGGGATATTCCACACCATATGGTGTCATGCTCAGCAATAAACTAGGGGCTAGGTTGGCTGGGGGCTGCTGCTCAGGTCTGGCTGGTTGTCCGTTGGTTGGTCGTGAGCAATAGTTTTCATTAGCATCACTGGTCTTTCTTGGGTTCTATTTCTCTTTGTTATTTTCCTTTTAATTACATTATTATTATTATTCAATTATTAAACTGTTCTTATCTCAACTCATGAGGTTTTTAACATTTACCCTTCCAGTTCTTTTCCCCCCATCCTGCTGGGAGGACCAGAGTGAGCAAGTGGATGTGTGGTGCTTAGTTGCTCACTGGGGTTAAACAACACCATAGCATAGTGATTTGGAAATAGTAACAATCTGAAGACAATGGGACAGGTACAGCACATCAGTGGAAAACAATGCTTGATAATAATGTCCTGCTGGTTAAACCAGCCTATATGAGGCTGAGAGAAATGTACTTTAAAAAACTGTTAACCATACTGTCTGAAAGAGGTGGCAAACCTGGCATATGTATACATATGCTTTAACTGTTCACAAGAGAAAAAATGACAGCTTCCTGCTCTAATAGGGTGGCCACTTGAAATGGTATTTCTATAACATTCCTTTGATTTGCAGCAATTGCATATGGCAGATTAGAGTTTCTTGTTTTCTTGTCTGCTTTCTGGGAGGCGGAATGGCAGCAAATTCTTAATTTAATTCACTTGAATATGCTCTGCATCATGAAAACAGTGAAAGGTGCTATAATTACATCTGGCATCCATGCAATTGCCACATAAATTGGTGTATTTTCCACTCAGTCAGTGAAGCTTTCTTCAGATTCCTTAATTCAGGAGACTTCGGCACAAGACTTTTTCTTTTCATAAATTCAGGCTGTTACTGATAGAGAGTTCTGAGAAGGCTTTACTAATTTACAGTTTAATAATAAATTGAATAGTTTTTGTTGTGGTTTGGTTTTTTGTCTTTGGTTTGTTTTGGTTTTTGTTTGTTTCCCGGGGATATCCACTCTAATTTAATTAGCCTGGTTAATCTCCTCCTTCTTTTACTACCAAATAATACCAAATACTATTCTAACCTACTTACTAAAAATGATTACTCTTTTATTTTAAAAATACACTATTTTTTCAGCAATTTCTGTTTAATTACAGCAGTTGTTTTTCAATATTGGATTAATGTATTTTATTTTAATGATAATTTTCCTTAAGAAAGGGCATAGTGTTTTTCAGTACTAGAATCATGATCATAGAAGAAAATTGGCCACTAATTGTCATTTCAAATGCTTTGACTTTTAACCAGGAAGTGTCTAGTGATGTCCCTGTAAAGGAAGAAAATGTATAATGTTAGTTATATAAAACAGATCTGACTCAAAGGCCTAGATAAAAATATCTATGTTATAGAAACATTCAGAATGTGGAGGATGACCACAATCTCTGTACTGCACATTTTCTTTACAGTTATAGTTTAAACTAAATCAGAAATCCAAGTCAAAGTCTACTGAGAGTTCTAAATTTGAAGTCTATTTTGAAGTTTTAAGAAAAGAGAATTCTTCTGCTGGCTTATACTTGCTCAGTATTTGTCTTAAAACGCAAAACCTGCAAAACCCACAGAACCCGTACTTCTTTCTTTTAAAAGGGACATGGCTAATTTTTTCAAGATATAATAATATTGGATTTGAAATGAATTTTAATATATACAATATATTCACAATATTAAGTTACAATAAAATAAGCTAACTACATGTCCTAAAGCAGTGACAAAAATAGAGCTTTTAGTCACAAAGTTAAAATAATATTAATAAAATTACCATCTGCAACAGTTCTCTTCCCTCAGTAATTAGTAAAATCACACATTTAATTAGTTATTAAATATATATTTAAAATTATATTTGAACCATTTAGTGGTTGTGATCATGACAAAGACAGATATATAAGAAACTAAAATATGGGAGATCTAGTATGACTGACTGGCCCTTCCTAAAATCTCTAGTGACCAGGCTCATATTACAACAACAAAATGGAAATTTTCCAAACAAAGAAAATTAATTTGCCAATGACAAACAAGTTTGTCATGAAAGTGTAGGGTTTGGGGTTTTTTTCCCCCACTAGATAGAAAACCTTTGAGCTCAAAATGTTAAAATGAACCACGGTTTATTCTGGGAAGGTTCCATTCACACATCATGCAGGAGTAGGCTGTAAGATAAAGCTGACTAAAATTCTGCAGTGGTTACTGAATCTAAAATATATTCTTATTTTGTGTAAGTAATAAGATAAATTACTACAAGTGTACCAAACTGTCAGGTAAGCATATAGTTAAACACTTTAGGTAAATGCATAGTTAGGCACTTGGCTGTGGAGGACATTTTCTTAATACTTGTCTGCACTTGAATTAAAAAGTCTTGGTTTTTTACAGTCTCGGTTACAGTTGAGCCTTCTGTTGTAGCTTCTCTTACATGCAAGTGAAATGGTTCTTTACAGAATGCTAAAAAAGACAACATAACACATTGTCAGATGCCACAGAGCATAGAAGTATCTTAAAGAAAACTTGAAAAAATAAATGAATTGACTGCAGTTCAGTATCAGGAATGAATTCAGAAAGTCTGAGAGGAAAAGGAAGTAAAACTTGCCAAAAATAAACTTACTTTCAGGCTTTCTCAAACCCAGAGGCGTTGGGTAAAAGGAAAGAAAAGGAGCTATCCACCGTAGTAGATATATCAATCTTTAATCTCAGTGTTCTTGGTCAGTTTTGTCTGATGTTTTGAAGACAAACGCAGGACTGTCATGAAGAAATCTGATTGCAAAAAGGTGTGATAAAATGTCTGTACAGAGGAAGAAGCTTGTCTTTGAGGGCAAGGGCAAGAAGAACATCAGGAAATTTTATTATATGGTAAAGACCATGTTGGGGACTAATTGTAAGACAATCTGGATGTTGTTTTCAGTCATATTGTTTAGTTTTAGTTAGTCCTGTGAGGAACAGGGTGTTGGACTCAATGATCCTTATGGGTCCTTTCCAACTTTAGATGTTCTATGATTCAACAATTACCCTGGTCTCATTAATTTGGAAGTGTCATTGGAGGAGAATATCCTGGGTATATTATTAAATCGTAAATTAATAACCAGTGTGATGCAATCTGGAAAAAAAAAAGTTGTAATTAGAAAAGGTGGTGATAAAATCTCATCTGGAACATAGGTTTAGTTTGTGGTCATCCATGGTCAAGGAACATAAATTCAAATTGGAAAAAGTGCTTTCCAAGACTGTAGAAATTGTCAGCGAAAAAAACCAAGAACTGGTGTGATTTAGAGGTGAATAAATTTAGACAAGAATTTAGGATGAAAAGTGTGTTACGGGAGAGTCTTCCATGTGGGAAAACACATCTCACATAATTTTAAGATGGAAATAGGTATGACTAAACTCAGCAGGCCAGAGGTCCAGAGCTGTGGGTCCTTCTCAATTCCATTCCAATAGATCTAAACCTCCAGATGTTGTTGTGATTTTTTACATAGTGGTCAAATTTCTGTAAAAATTTTTCACTTAATACCAGAAGCAGGGTGGGGTGTCCCCATAATGATGTCTACATCTTGTATTTTTGTTCTTGCTTTCCTTTCTTAGTAAAGATGAATAAATACTGAACATAGCTGAAAAGTACTCACCTTACAGGGTTGCAGTGCTGCCTAAAAATTATGAGGCAAAATTAAGGCTGTGTTTAGATTTAAGAAGCCTGTGACAGTTTTCTTTTTCAGTTTCTTTCCTCACCATTTTAGACAGGGAGATGTCTTCCTTAATATGAACTTCCTGTCTTCTTGTGGGATGTATAGGAGCCCCTGCCAAGTAAATTAAAGATACTCAGGGGCAATTCCCACTTTAAAAGGAACTGCTGGAGCATTTTGTATTATCTTATTGGAAAAGGCAGCCAAGAAGTTCTCCTTACACCTTTTGGGCTGATTAGAGAAATGTGAAATTATGCATCTTTAATGCTATACTGCTAGAACAGTTAGTGGAGCTGCTAGTGACAAGGATAGAGCATTAGGGTCCTCGCAGTAGTTACATAACTCATACTAATGATATAATTTTAGGATATATGTATGTATATGCAACCAAAAAAAAAAAAGAGAGGAGTAAATCTTCCCTCATCTCTTGTCCCTCAGCATATCCCAAGCTTAAAAACAGTTTTCTTATTCTAAACTTTGGTTACAAGTTTTTGGAATTCAAAACTTGCCCATTTTAATTTACTCAGTTTTCAGAAAAGAAGAATCTGATCCAAGTGGGAGAGATCAAATGATTAGTCATCCACAAATCCTTATTAACTGTCTACAAGCACTGATTCAGTACCACACCCATTGAACAAAAAAAAAAAGTAATTGTAAATCAGAGGAATTTCTGTTTGTTTAAATTAGTTTAAAAATGTACATGACTAGTGTATTTATGAGGATTGTACAGAGGACAAATGTTCCACTATGTAAAATTTGGTCTGATACAAATTGAAATGGAAGGTTTTTTTAAAAAAATCCCATATTACCTCCATGCGTATACATGAACATTAAATGTTCCAATAAATTTGGGTTCAACGTGAAAAACTGAAACTGATTTATTTTAAATATGTCAAGGCAGGACATTTTTAATTTTAATACTTTTCTATCTTCTTATTTTTCAGTAAAATAAATTTTCAGAACAGTAGTACCAGATATTGTGAATCATATTGATTTTGATGAAACTGTATATTTAAGTTATATGAGTTCCTTTTATCCAAACGTGTCTATGCCTTTCTGTTATAGTATGTATAAATTGTGGTTAATTTCAAGGATATCATGGTGAAAGTTGTGAAAAAAAAAAAAAAAAAAAAGACTGTTTCTAACTCTATCATTTAAAAGAAAAGAACACTGATGAACTAAAACAGACTGATATATTCTTTTTAGCCAGCTTTTCCAGAATCTATGCTTCAGATTAAAAGGAACTGTGTTAAAATAGTTCTGAATCTCTCTGGGTACTTTAAAACAGTATTCTTTGTGGATGGTTCTACTTATCTATTTGAGATTTGTTTTCTGAATAGAATGCAAACAATGGTATAAGCTACATGAATATTTCTATTTTGTATGGAATAATGTCTAAATGGTTTTACTGAAGAAATGCAAAGAAAGTAATTTTAAAGTACAAGAAAAGTAGTGTTCTGGAAATAACTTTTTGCGTCATCTGAGACTGTTGGAATTGAAAACCTTGTGAATCACTCTGTACAGCAGGTTATCTAGAAGAGTTGCTTTGTGTTAATGGCTATTATATGTTTAAAATTTACCTAGAAGAAACATCTGAGAATGCTATGGTATATTTTTTTAGTAGTTATATCAGCCACTCAGTTTAAGAGTCCAAAACCAAGATATACTAAGAATTTAGGTTTCTGAAAAATTAATGATAATAAATGTAGCATTTCACATATTTATTTATTTCTATGTAATTCACTCTGGTCTATCAATGTCTTTTACGTACTGGAGAGCCCAGAACTGGACCCAGCACTCCAGATGTAGCCTCATCAGTGGTGAGCGGAGGAGGATCCCCTCCTTTGACCTGCTGGCAATACTTTTCATTATGCAGACTGGGATGCTGTTGGCCTTGTTTGCTGCAAGCGCACATTGCTGGCTCATATCAAACCTGAAGACCCCGTAGATCCTTTTCTGAAAAGCTGCTTCCCAGCTAGCCTGTCCACAGCATGTACTGGTTCCCTGGCACAGGACATTTTCCTTTTATGACCTCCATGAAGTTTCTGTCACCTTGTAATCAAAGAGATTATCAGGGCCTAATTTACAGGCATCATCATAAGTGAAGAAAGTCCCATAACTGAAACTGAGCCCACAGATTGACTCTTCCTCCTTTGCTGTAATCTTTGCTTCTACCTGTGTAATTGACTAAATGTTGAAAAAAAATCTGATGGTGATGGATAAAAATAAATAGAATTTTAGGGTCATGCAGTTCTGGTTTTCTGTCAGGACTGTAATAAAAACAATAATAGCTTAACTTTCACTTTGCAGACAAGTATAAAGTAAGTCACACTTATGAACATAAATGTATTGATTGACATGTATCAAATTAAGTTTTTTGAGATTTGTCAAATAAGACGGTTTAGCTTTTGGGTAGGTTTATGAGGTATGACATATTTTAATTCAGAAATTAACTTCTCTTAAAAGGAATTTATGCCTTCTTCAGTGGGGTAAGAGTTCCCATTCGTTAATATTTCTACTAAGTAGCTATTTAAACCGTTGTAATATATTAGAAAACACTGGAAGTTTGGCAATGTACCTTTTGCCTAGGATTGTTATATAAGTTGGGCTAATTATTTAGTAATATAATAGTTGGTTTAATAGATACGATTTTAATTTCGTCATATCCTCAAGCAAGTTGATTGTCTAGCATCATCTGGCTAATCCTGATCTTTCGTTTGTTTGTTTGTTTGTTTTCTTTCCATTACAGGAGTCATCAGAACTGCCTTGCACAACATGGACAGGGAAGCCAGAGAGCATTATTCTGTTGTCATTCAAGCCAAAGATATGGCTGGGCAGGTCGGAGGGCTGTCAGGGTCAACAACTGTAAATATCACACTCACTGATGTCAACGACAATCCACCCAGGTTTCCTCAGAGTATGTACAATTTCACCATGTAACTGATTTGAAAATCGTGTTGATTTTCAGTGAAGTAAGAAGCTATTAGTGAAATCCATTTAGTATTCAGATTCTCAAGGGGAGATGGCAGCTTGAGAAGTGTTTGGCTTCACCAACGTTTTTCAGTTTTCCAGCATTTTCAGGTGAAGCACAGAGATGGCGTAGCTAGAATATTGAAACCAGTGAAGATTTCTTTCAATTAAACACTGAGTAAGAGTGAGATGGCTGGCAAAGGAATACTCTTGTCATATGTGGGTTATTCGCCAGTCCTTTTTGAATGTATATTTCAACAACTGTGATTTTGATCCCACAAGTGAATTACATTGTTCCCATGGTAGACAACACAAAAGGTAATACATTAAAAGACTGAATCCAGCATGCCTTTGCCTGCTTCCATACACATCTATCGTTTTTTTTCTTCCTCTATACCCATGCAGACTTTCAAGATCACTTTTTACATTACAGATGGTCAAAACCTAAGCTGTTTCTCACTGTTGTTGAGCTACAGTAGAGTCTGCCTTTATCCTAGTTAAATGAATTGTTGATGTTGATGTCAAACTGAATGTTGTCACATGCATATATGAAACGTATATGCTAGAAGTCTTAGAATTTCTTAATATGACCACTAATAGGAAGTTCATTTATATCTGACTCATTGGGCACACGTTGATCTGACACAGCAGCTGGAGTCTTGTAGGAATTCTGAATTCAGTTGACAATTTATTTAAAAGTCTTCTGGAATGTAATTGCATAGCTAAACCTGCTTTCCTCTGCAGATTGGCTCAAGGCCAAAAAGAATATTGTAAGCTGGACTCAGACATTGTGTGAGCCCTTGTAGAACATAATAGACTGGTAGCTGTAGGTACATCCACCGGGAAATGCATTAAGCTGTTTGAAAGAGAAGATTTATAAACAATAATAGAGATCACAAAGCTCCGGGGCAAAACAAAGCTCCCTGGCAATACACATTATGTAAAATCTGGTCAAGCAGTAAGAAGGCTCATTAAAAGTGTTGTAGAAATGAATATTTTTTCTGTGCCTCACAAACACATAAGAACTTAAAGCCTTTGAAACACAGCCTTAAATAAAGTATATTTGGTTTTATGTTCCACAGAATTGTCATTGCATCCCTCACTCTATTTAATACTTCCTAACTATTGGAAAGGCAAAAGGTAAGGCATATCTTTGAACAAATGTAACATCTGAAATAGTTGTCCTAAAGTGTCCTAAGTTTCCGGCAAACTCAGAGAGAAATGGATCCCTACGTATCAGGTTTCAAGAATTGGCTTCTTTTATTTCTAATTGAAGGTTTTGGATATTAAGCTGACTGGCAGGCAGAACTTTATGTTGACATATGTATTTCTTTAGCTCTATTAATATTTTTTTCAGAAATGGAAGAAATATAAAATGTTCAGGTTATATTCTATACATTTTAAAGGATTCTATTAATTGCAAAAAATAACATTGAAAACTACAAAACATCATTTCACATTTAATGAAAACTCATTATTTAACAAAGCAAAATAACTTACCATTTTTAACAGAAGATATTAGTCCTAGAACAAGTCTTGTAGAGTACCAACATTTGCTTTATCTTTCCCACAGGATTCCTATGCCACAGTTATGACTGTAACATTGCTTTTTTTACTCCTTTTCAACAAGTATAATTTAAACCCTTTGCAAAAGAATGGTAGCTTTATGTTAGTAAAACAGAACAAAAGTGTAGATGATCTAAAATCAGGCCATCTTGGCATCATAAATTATTACAATAATACATGAGTATTGCACTAATAGAAATAACTTCATTGTTTATTTTTCGTCTCTTTTTTTTTTTTGTATGCCATGATTTTCAGTTAAATTTCTCTCCAATTTCCTTATTAGACGGAATGCTAAATGAAACTTACTGAGGCTTGTCACATTCAGAATTGAATTCAAGGGATGTGCTAACCAAAACTGCATATATCAAGTGTATAACCCTTGGGACAGGCTGAGCCTCAGCTAAACCACAGACTTTCTTTTGGTTAGTTTCCTTTTCTCCGTTACCATACTTGTGAGTTTTGAATCTGACTCTAACTGTATGAGTACTTGAGAACATGCTGGGAAGGACATCTGATTGATGCTTTTATAATTTGTTTTATTTATAAGTATGCTTTATTGTATATATTTAAAAGATCATATCTTTCTGCTTTTGGTAGTTCAGTGTTCATTAGAGATGCATGTGGAGTCAGGTATGCAGGATTTGTACCCCTTAAAGAAATACCTTAAAAATCTATTAAAAACTTAGAAATGGAGGTTGTAAATATATCTGCTTAAATGAATTTGCTGTGTTTTTTCTTTGCACTGGCTCTAAATATAGCTGACTTTCTTTTGAAGAAATTACTAACAGAAGAGCTACAGTTTTCCAGAATATCAAAGAGTCTAGGAGGAAGAATATGAAACATTACTGCTTAATTTTATCAGTCTATCGGTTGCAATTCCAAAATATATGGTAACAATAAACTCTGGAACAGGAAACATAGCTGAAAAATTCTGCTTGCAAAACACAGTGGTGTATCTCAGGAGTAGGCAAGGGGTTGTGAATTCAGCAGCAGAATAACCTGAAACCTCAAATACGTTTTGCTTGTCAATTACTTCAATGCATCTTGTACAATACTGATTCCTTTTTCTTCACCACCACAAATTTCCTTTCTTCAGAGTCCAGTTATAAATGAACTATCTATTTAATGTAAGCTGACAAACAGTGCTCTGCATGAGAAGATTTTTGCTTTTCAATAATCAGCATCTCTCAGTTCTTGTTAGTTTTACCACTGAAGGATCCACTTGGTTGATGGCTGAGGGCCCTAATTTCATAGTCATAAATTTATTTCAGTAATCTGATAGAAAATGTTCCATCTACTGATGACACTGTTATCAGCCTTGAGTTACATCAGAATTTTCTGTATAGTTTTCTTTCATTAATTCTCTCTGGTCTTGTTTAGGGTGAATAGATTCTGCATGTTTTGCTTTGTTTAGGATGAATAGATACTGATTGCATCAAGATCATCACACTAGGCAGATGCTTTCACTGACATGTTTTGTACATCAAATGCTAACGATAACACTCTGGACAGTGTGTAGGAGATATTTAGTTATTTTGTGTAGAGTCTAGTTTTACAAGGAAATTATTTTCCTGATACCCCATTTGTAGATTTTATTGTTTGATACATCTAGCTCAGTTCCTTATGAAAAAACAGAATTTTAACACAAGTCAAGGCTTAAAACATTTTTTATAAAGCTTGATTCTTGAGGCTTTATTGTTTCATGGCAGTATATAGACGTAATGTGAAATTATGTATATGCATAATCAGTTTGGCCTCACTTTTTATAATGTAATTGTATGAAGAGTACAGAGCCATGTTTAAGTAGGATTGTTGTAAGAAGATATTCCAGCTAGTTCTGAAAAAGGAAGATCATGTCCCAGAAGTAGACAACAACTCTGTTCTGTGCTGGTAAGGTCTTGTTAATGTAACTCATTAGCTAATTAAGTGCAAAGGTATCTCCTGTTCATTTTCTTTTGGAATTTATTCTCAAATATGGTCCTTTCAGTACCCCCACTTCCACATAGTGCATCCAGTTACTATGATCCCAATCAATATGTAACCATCAGCATCCTCTCAGTCCCCACTGCCACGCACTGTAAAGCTGTCCTGTCCTCCTGTGGTGACTAGTCCAGAGCTATCTGCCTGCTGATTGACCACTTGGCTGCTGCCAAATGAGATGAGTGAAGCAGAATTTTCTCTGATTTTCTTTTCGCAGATCTTTCTCCTCTATTAAATAGTTGTTAAGAGGCCTGTAGAATCATAATGTATTTGAGGCCTCTGCCCTTTTGTTAGATATGCCTGAAATTGGACAGGGGTTAAAAGTTACTGGAGACTATTGAATTAAAATGATTACAGAAGTTGTGTCCTCAGGAGACTCAGATTTAAAACAAAAGAAAAGGACTTGATAACTGGTTTGGCTTAAGATTGCTGACATCTGATCAACTGCACCTTTGTAAATTAGATTTTGTTCATACCCAGTAACCTAGTTTCCTGTTCATTGTGTTGTTTATTTAATGTTGATGAGTCCAGCAATGATCCAGTGTCCAGGGCGTATTAGGAAGCATTTCATTCCAGAAATTGTTCTACATTTAAATGATACTTATTTAATAAGATTTTTTTTTTCATTATAATTGGAGGAATGCCTTTTTCATATTTCACACTACAACACTTACTACCTTTGTGACTATTCCCAATAGCACCTAGCTGTAATATACTGAAGGTAAAAGGTATTGCAACTGAATAGTCCCAAGTTATTGCAGAAGAGTTGCTTAGGTCTTTTAGTAAGACCTTAAATCAGGTTAAAGGGACATGTAGAAAGTTGATTTAAAGCCAGATTTTCACAGAACCCTAATATTTTCTTCTTCAGAAGGTATATTCCTGCAAATAACTTCATTCCATTTCTTCAGAAGTGAAGTTGCCATCCTGGTAACTTAATATTATTCTCTTCTCATCTCATTCCTGTGTTCCACAGATACGATTTTTGTACTACCATATTCATTACTTGTTTCCACAGGTGGTTCACAACTTAGGACATGCTTTTCTAGAATTATATTTTACATATTAACAAGAATTTTTATCATATATGTGTTCCAGGATGCCTAAAGAATTACAGATTATAATGATTTGAATTTTTTTCCATCTATAAGATTTAAGGAGGTTTGTTCTTCCATCCTAGCAGTTAGACAAAGTCGGCTTCAGAAACAGCTCTTTGTGTAAATAGCAGGCAGGATAGCCCTGGTGTGCATGATCAATCTAGTATCTCATTAAAAGATAAAATGAGTAACATATATTCATGTGCCAGGGGAAATGCCAGGAAATTATGTATTTCTAGATGATAAGGAAATACAGCAGCCTATATTAATATATTTTATGTCCAAAACAGGTATTACTTAAAAATTAATTGTCACTTCTTTTTAGTACTGTTGTGAAATTGAGTCAACATAATGAGATTTAAAGGGTGGACTCTCATGAGAAAATTTAAGGGCTATTCAAAGATAATTCCTTTTGCTGTGTTTTTAAAACACCTCTGGTTAATACTGGGAGTTTTCTGCAAAACTGAATTCTTGCCCAACATGCTAGTCTCAGCTAACTTGAGACATAAAGATTAATCTAGAACATTTTAGTATCTTATTAGGAAATTTTATAACAGGGGTATTTCAATATAAAAAAGACATGGAAATAATTACTTGTAACCTAGAAACTCTAGCTGTTAGTGCTGATCAGATGTAAACAGTATCTCTGTATATTCTTTTAAAATTATAATGGTATCTACATAAATCAGGTTTTAGTTATATGTGTAAGGAAAGAAATGTGGCAAGATTTTCTGTTGTTAAGAATGTTGTTAGGACTGTGTTTAAGTTTGATGTAAAAATCTGGCAATGCATTTCATGGGGTGTATAGGTTTTAGAAGCTGTACTATTTGTTAAAGAAAACAGCTATTAAAATTGATTATAGTACATATTCACATAATAGTCACATGGTATAATTCTACTGCTAATGAGAATTTTGCTTCTCTCATATTCTTAAAGGCAGAGAAGTTATTCAATTAATTGTCTTTATAAAGTGTGTTCTCAGGTTCCAAAGTGAATGACCAGTGAGTGACATTTCCTCTGTGAGTATGGTTCAGTATACTGATTTTCTGCCTTTACAGAGAATCATCACAAGTAAATCTCCAAGCCCCCTGACCTTAATTATTCTTTGTTTAGAAGTGGCTAAAGTGTCACATCAGGAACTGAATGTGGGGCAGGTAAATATGAGCTAGCAAGCTTCCATTTCTGTCAGTTTTCAGAACATGAGTTTGCTTTTGACTGTGACAGCCAGGAGCACATGTGGAGGGGAAAAATCTTACTATATGCTTTTATTACCTGGTGAAGCTGTGTGACTTGCATGTGTCAGGCCAAGAGACAACAACTGTTGTCTTAAACGTAAGAGAAATATGGTGCTTTTTTGATTCTCCAGAAGAAGTCTTTAGTACCACCTGCCTAGCAAGGCTGCTGCACAAGGACAATGAGCTGTTTAAAAAGCATCTAGCATCAATAATGTCCTGAGGAAGCAGAATGGTAAAGGCACAAGCCTCAGTGATCTGAGTGATTTTCTAAAATTCCTCTTATGTTGTATCTTTCTAACATGCTAGAATCAATCATTCATCCATGGTATGCTTAAAGAGATGGATATGTGAGATGAGGAATACATTACCTAAGAGATGATGTTTATTAAGTACCAAAGAGAGTTAGAAGATAAGAAATAAAGTACATGTGTCTTAGAGTGCATGCTTCCATAGACTGGAAAATACTGTGTAAAGTGATATGTTTAATTGTCTTCTTATTCCATTCCTTTGTGAGAAGATTGAAATGCTCTCATATTTGCATAACATTTGAAGTTAAAGCTACCAAATTGTTTCATTTATCACTGAAATCTGAATAAGTTGTTTAATGGCATTTGATCACATAGGAAGTCTCATGATATTCTGTTTCCTGAGCAGAATAAGTGTCATTCCTGTAGTGAGATTTTTACTGTAAAAATTAAAGGACATCTATGTAATACATTTAAAGAGTATTTAAGTATCTGATTTTAAAACTCTAACAAGAATTAATGACAATAAAACTTGATCACAGAATTGTTTATGGAATTCAAATATAAAGGGAAGCTGGAAGGGGCAAAAATACATTTATGTTGAGGTCTGACTAAATATTTGTAGAAAATACGTGTTCTGTATACTGAGTTTTAATGCCAACTATGTGCATCAACTTTACTTCTAACAGTAGGGTGGTGCCTAGCAGTGGATTTTATTTTACTTAATTGGGTATTGTCTACGAGGATTTCTATGTAAAATGTAGAATATTCATTATGTGTATCATACATATCAAAATAATTTTGTAATACTCTAGACAGAAAAAAAGGGATTTTTTTTCTATAAGGGTTCGAATGAGGCAGTAATGGTTTTGGGAATGAGGGGGGTTTGTTTTGTTTGCTTACTGAGTAGAGAATTGGGAGCAGGACCACTCCATTTTAAGGATTGTTCTTCAGAACTGCCTTCATTTTCATGTCCTTTATAAGGGTAAACCACAATGGGAGCACAATCCTAGCTGTGCTAATGCCAGGGAAAAAAAAACAACACAACCAACCAACAAAAACAAACACAGTCGAAACAGAGCATATCCCTTTTACAGGTGTTGTGATTGCTCTCTGGTGACCCAAGCTGCCTGATGTAGTCATGGTCCCTCTGCAAATGGCATAGAATATGCTCAACACAGCACCACTCCAGAGACTGCTGCACCACTCCCAACCATTGGTTGCTCATTAGTGATGATTATGGAGCGTATGCGTTGGTTTTTCCCACAATGTTTGCATTAAAAAATCTGCATTTGGGTGTTCAATACCTGCAGGAAAGTACTGAATCTGAAAATTCAGGAAACCCAGTTTTCTTTCTGTTTCTGCTTTTACCCATGAGTGACATAAACTTCACACTATTTACAAGAAGTTGGAATACTTTTGATCTCTGAGAACTAGTCAGAAAGTTCTCAGGTACTTTTATTTGCTGTCTGTGAAGGTAAAATTGCATGGAACAGAAATTAAACTCATCACTGATTATAATCTTAATCACAAACATAATTCCAGGTTTACACTGATATGTAAAAAGCAGAGGCGTGGGGATGCACAAGTCTTCTTCCAGCCAAAGGAGTCTATTACATCTAAGAATGTTTTTTTCTAGACTGACCAGAGAACACTATGTCCTCCAGAGTTTCAAGGCAAGCAAAATGTCTGATTTTGAAGGTTGTTTTAGTGTTGTATCTGCAAATAAGAAATAACTTCACTTGCGCTTCATATATTATTAGAAAGTGCAAAAGCATTGTTTTTTCGACAGGGAAGAAGAGTAAACCAAACACACATCTTAAAAATTTATTCCTTATTTTAGCTAAGGAACAAAAACAGTAACAATAACAGTAGATAGAGAATTGACTGAGCTTCAGGGATCATAAAAATTACTCTATTCATAATGATGATGGATTAAAATTGGTTTTATTATATAAAAATAAGCACAGTAAAGAAAGATGTAACAGATGTCCAGGACATATTGTGAGAAATGGACTTCTGAAAAACTGCAGTCTCAAAAGAGAAATCCAGAGTAATCTATTACATTTAATGAAAACAAGCAGTTCTGTGAATGAAGAATAACTTTGTAGTAGTAATCCACCAAGCAAGACTGAGCACAATCCACAGTTGGAGCTGCACTTTAGTGTTATCAAAGATGGCTGGTAGTAAAATATGAGACATGGCTTCATGAATGCCAGGAGCATAGATTCATGTGGGACATCCAAAAAGTCATTTGACCCAAACACCTGCTTAAAGCAGGTTCAGTTAGCTGAAGCTGTTAAGGGCCTTGTCTAGTCACGTTTTGAAAGGCCCTTTTCAGGTCTTTTGCTGCAAAGCCATCCAGCATGCTGACCACTATTTGCCAAGTTGGTATTGTCTGCTCGCTTGCTGCAAGTAGATGCAACCCATCATTTGGGTCATTAATTAAGACATTAAATAGTTTTGGTCATAGTTTTGAATCCTGAACAAATACTGTTAATTGGCTGCCAGTTAAATTTTATGCTCATAATCTTTGAGCCTGGCTCACTGTCCATTTGTTCTCTGTATCTTATCAGTTTGGCTTGTAACTGAGTATTTAGTCAGTTGTAGGTTCAAGCAAACTTTCTTCACATAGCACTTCAATATACATTTAGGATATGGTGGTATTTTACATTAAGGCAATCAGTTACTGCATTTATCAGTTTGCTAGTAGATAAAGGCATCAGTGCATACACTGTGCTGTATGAATGAATGCATCTGTTGGTACATTATCAATCAGTATTCATCCTCATGTTACTAAAACTATACCTTGGATAAACAAATAACAAGCAGGCCGAATATTTACTTATCTCTCTATTAGTTCAGTATTATGCCTCTCCTCCCTTCCTTTAAGTAAGGAAATTCCTTCTGTTCAAGAGGACATTGTAAGCTAGGAAAAATAAGTCAAAATTATCAACAAAATAGATTAATGAATAAAATAAAGTGCATAACACGCTTGTTGAGTTGCATTAAATACTGTCATACTTCTTTTTCTGAGAGATTCAGACAGAGAAATTGCTTTTCTAAGAGTAAAACACAGTGTTATAGGTTGCCTGGAGGCTAATTGAAATGAGAAGTGAATTGTTCCACAGATGAAGGGAGAGCAGTAGATGTTGTTTATCATGACTTCAGTAAGGCTTTTGACACTGTCTCCCATAGCATCCTCACAGGCAACCTAAGGAAGTGTGGGTTAGATGAGAGAACAATGAGATGGATTGAGAACTGGCTCAACAACAGAGCTCAGAGGGTCGTGATCAACGGGGCAGAGTCTGGATGGGAGGCCTGTTACTAGTGGTGTTCCCCAGGGGTCTGTGCTGGGTCCAGTCCTGTTCAACATATTCATCAATGACCTGGACGAAGGGATAGAGTGTAACCTCAGCAAGTTTGCTGATGATACCAAGCTGGGAGGAGGGGCTGATACACCAGAAGGCTGTGCTGCCATTCAGCGAGACCTGGACAGGCCGGAGAGCTGGGCCGAGGGGAACCTGATGAAATTCAACAACAGCAAGTGCAAGGTCCTGCACCTGGGGAAGAACAATCCCATGTACTAGTACAGGTTGGGGGTTGACATGCTGAAAAGCACTTCTGTTGAGAAGGACCTGGGAGTACTGGTAGACAGCAAGTTGATCACGAGCCAGCAACGTGCCCTTGTGGCCAAGAAGGCCAATGGTATCCTGGGCTGCATTAAAAGGAGTGTCGCCAGCAAGTGAAGAGAGGTTATCTTCTCCTTCTACTCTGCCCTAGTGAGATCACATTTGGAGTACTGTGTCCAGTTTTGGGCCCCCAAGGACATGGAACTGCTTGAGCAAGTCCAGCGGAGAGCTACCAGGATGATCAGGGGACTGGAGCATCTCCTTTATGAGGGAAGGCTGAGAGACTGGGGTTTGTTTAGCCTGGAGAAGAGAAGACTGAGGGGGGATTTCATTAATACCTATAAATATGTGAAGGGTGGGTGTCAAGAGGATGGGACTAGGCTCTTTTCAATAGTTGCCAATGACAGGACAAGGGGCAATGGGCACAAGTTGGAACATGGGAAGTTCCATCTGAATAGAAGAAAAAGCTTCTTTCCTGTGAGGGTGCCAGAGCAGGGGCACAGGCTGCCCAAGGAGGCTGTGGAGTCTCCTTCCCTGGAGACATTCAAAACCCACCTGGATGCATTCCTGTGCCCCCTGCTTTGGGTGTCCCTGCTGAAACAGGGGGTTTGGATGAGATGATCTCCAGAGGTCCCTTCCAACCCCTACCATTCTGTGAATCCCTGTTTCTGTACTATAATTACAACTAAGCCGTATAGTTTACTGATAGAAAGCTGAAGATCACCTATATGTATTTGAACAGTGTTTCAATTAGCATAGAGTCGTGCAAAGTGGTGTGACTATCTCATACAGTACATTACCTGTGAAAGAGTACTAATTTACTCATTTCATGAGTTAAGTGAATGCATCTGAGTGAATTTTAACTAAAAATTGAGAACCAAATCAACCTCGACAATCAGATCAATCTTAATCCATAAGCCACCGGGCAGCTCCTCTAGAACAATTTAGAACATCTCCAAGACTGTTTGAAACTTCTGCTTTACAACAGCTCCTGAAAGGCTGTGATGCTGGGAGCATAGGAACAACCTGTTCAAGTTGGGCAGGTTTTGTGAAACAGTTTTGATACAGACTGGTACCAGATCCTCAGGGCTCCTAACTTACCAACCAATTTTTAGAGTGTTGGGACAGACTCATAGCTCACAATAAAGAATCATAAATTCACATATATGCATCCCACATTATTTTTAATGTCCTATCAAAATTTATTCAATGCCCAAGGAAATGTTTAATTGAGCCTTTAGTTGGTTCCTTTACTGTCTAGCAATAAAGTTCACAATTTAGAGTTTAGTAAGAATATTTCAAATTTCCACCGCTAGTCTAAATAAATGTCTATAATATATTTTACCTAACCTTCATGTTGCTGAATTTTATGCTTTTATGCATTTGTTGTTTTTAGATAGTATTGTTTGTAATTATCTATTAGGCTCATGTCTTTATGAGACATCTACAGGCTTTGTCTGTGAAGCAGTGATTAAATACTCATTGGAAAAACATTTCTGGCCTTATGATCTAAGAGTTTTTATTTTTTAACAGTTTTCTTTCCATCCATTTTCTGGAAACATTTTAAGTTCTACAAATACTGACAGATAATTAGTGAGTGATTTCAAATATTTGTTTTGCTTGAAGTTTTAGTATTTTAGATGTTTGAAGTTGGTATCAGTAAAATGATTTTCTGAAACAGATGGCCAAGACTTAGGGTGTGATTATAAAGCAAAGTGTAGTGTTATGTGGTTATGTTTGAACTAGCTTGACTATTTGGAAGTGTCTTAATTAGTTCACCCTGTCATGTGGGTTCTAACACTTCCAGTTCCTGAAGTGGCTTGATTATATAACATATTCTTTATGGCCTCTACATAACATATTCTTTATGGTCTCAACCTTTTCCTTTTTGGAATGCATTAGTCAGAGCAAAAGTGTCAAAAGACCACATTTCACATTTATTTTAACAATAAGTAAATTCCAAAATGAATCTCATCCCTTCACTATAATTTATGTATGAAATAAAGCAACAAGCAATATGAAAGTGTCAGCTGACATCATCTGTAAGCACGAAGCATTGCAAAAGAATACATGGCAGAGCTTTTATTTGAAAACTTGTGAAGATGGATTTTATATGAATTTCAAAGAATTGTATCAAAGAATTAACAATGTATTTTAATTGAAACAACTACTGAGCAATTTCCTGTTACATCAGTGTTGGTATTTTCTTTTTTACATGGTAAACTATACTTTTTCTTTTGTTCTGCTGGACATTTCTTGTTTCAGTTGAGATTTCCCTAATACATGGTAATTTGTTTTTTGTTTTCCCAGGAAACCTCTCTTTCATTTTGGACTAAAAATGTTTAGTGCACCCATCCATCCTCCTCACACTACTATTTGTTTATTAGTATTACGGGCTGGTATTACGAAATCAATTCAAGACTATAAAATATGTTTAAGAACCATTGTGCAAGGAATTAGTCAAATTTATAATAAAATCTTCTATTTTCTAACAGGTGTCTAAAGTTAGTTGTATTTTAGTGATAACATCCGTTCCCTCTGCAATTGCAACTTCTGTAGGTTCATCATTTCTTCAATCCATCTAACAAATAGTCATTTTCAACCATAATGCAGGTTTAATCTCTGAATTAAATTTAAATTTTACCTTTATACATGCTTGCCGAGGGCACCTCTGCAGTCATGCTAGCTGGTTCAAACTCAGCCAACTGTTAACAACACGTTAGCTTTGATGTGTAGCATCTTCTGATCCACTGTCCTGCACCTCAGTGTTGCACTATTGCATTCACTATTGCAGAATGCCTAAGAGGAATATAGGAGAAATGCTGTAGAGTTTCAGGAGATATGTAATAACAGAAGTGGTTATTTTGCTCTCTTTTCTGTGTTGGTGGTTGGCCTGTGACGTAAACTGTGCAGAATGTTAGGGAGGGATTTGGGTGGGGGGTTGTTTGGGGTGGGGTTTTGTTTGTGCACACCTACTGAAGGTGTATTCTCCTTTCCCGTGCTGGTAGATTTCAGCAGCCCTGCTGTGTTACACCACTAGCATTACTGGAGAAAATTTCCTTTAGCTGTCTTTCTGGCCTAGTTTCAGACAGAAATTGAGGCTTATGTAGTCACATTGTGTCTGCTTGCCACTTTTTTCTCCTCGTAGCAACTTCCTGTCCCCCAGGCAACCTGTTAGGAGATTTAATCCAAAAGGATTAAAAGGACAGTTAAGAAAATTATTTTAATATTTCGTTTTTTAATGATTAACCTAACAGGTCATAAAAACACTGAAAGGAGTTCATAGTTATTATGGATGCTTTTTATGGGCACAATTGTGTAATACTTCTATGTACCCATTACATTCATTTCCCTTTACTGAGGATACCAATTAAAATTTGTGTGCAAAGTGTTTTGTGCTGCAATGAGAACACTACAAAGTGGTAATGGTAAAATATTAAGATTTATTACATTTTTCTGTAGAAAAAAATAAGTGTTGCTTCAATGTTGCAAAATATGTGTTGATTCAGTGTTGCAAAATGTTGATGCAATGTTGCAAAACTGAGCAGATTTCAGAAAAAATGAATTATAAATATAAATTACAAAGATTTTGTAGTTCAAAAGTACTCATTTAACCACTCTTTTGATAGCTGGTGAAGATAAATCTATTTTTGCTATGGAAAAGATAAACTTTAAAAAATACTGGTGTGAAGTAAGCTTCAGACTTCATTTCTGTGTTACGTCATGAACAGCAAAAATAACTGTGAAAACCAAAATCCTGCATTAGATAATTTGGTTTCTGAATAGGGAATTAAAGCATCCCAAGTAAAACACAATTCCCTTTTGAATTCTTTCAGGAACCTAAATAAGTCCATAGGTTTATTTGTCAGTTTTGCTTGTGAACTACTCTTCCATTTACTCAGAAGTGTATCAAGCACATAACAGTTCTCGGAGTTAGTTTGGCTAGAAAATGTCCAAGCTATTGTGTTTTTTTCCCCTCCTCAGAACATTATCAACTGTATGTTCCTGAATCAGCTCAAGTTGGGTCAGCAGTTGGCAAAATCAAAGCAAATGATGCAGACACTGGTTCAAATGCAGACATGAAGTACACAATTATAAATGGTGATGGCTCTGGGGTGTTCTCCATATCTACTGACAAGGAAACAAGGGAAGGAATTCTTTCCCTGAAGAAGGTAAGCAATAGATTTTGAAAACTCCCTGTGTATGTAATTAAAATATAATGATGAATGCTGAATAAGAAGACACCATGATGAAAACATTTTACTGTGTAAACCTATTGAACCACGAACTTCAGCAATATAAGCTTGTCCACGTTGCTACCTGAGACACTTTAAATCTTTACAGGAAATGCAGAGAGAAAGAATATTCAAGGAAACAGTTATTTAAATCTTCTGAGCTTTTTGAATGGTCACATCTAAAATTTATAATAATCTAAATCTTACTGAATTTCTTATTAAGACAATTTAATTTTTCTGCAATATGTGTTTGCACATTAAATTTATTTGAAAGAAGTAAAATCTGTCTGGAAGTTGTGCTGTTGTTCCCAAACTGCATGAATCTTGATGTAGAAGGTTTATCTGTGGCAATGAATGTATAATTCAGTTTCCATAGACTGTTATTCTTTGACTAACTTGCCAGCTGGCTTGTAAAAGGTCAAGTATTGTGCACAGTGTAATGTAAATACTGACTTGCTTATAAAGACTTAAAATGTAACTTGGCAAGTCATCACCTGGTTATCATTAATATGAATTTCCTATATTTATCCTAGTCTATTTAAACTATTAACTATAAAGTGTTCTTGCCATTTAGTTTCATTCTTAACTGCATTCCACGCACGAATCTAATTCCATAGATAATTTCATCTCCATATTAAATCCTCTGAACTGAGTTCATAGTGAAGGTTTCCTGAAGTGCCTGCCAACTTATGCCAATATTCTATGACTAGATTTAATTTCAATTTAATTTTATAATAACCCAGAGAGATGGGGTTTTATATTTAAGTAATATTTTTTAAAAAAACTTTTCCAATAAAGGGAAATATTTTCTTGATTTCAGTTTTTACTTGAACTCACAGACATCAATTAGCAATTCTTATGTGGATTTGTTGTTATTGAGTCTTGCAGGCATCAGTTATATCCATACAGCCAGAAAAAAAAAAAAAGCAAATTTGTATTCATATTTGGTAATATGGTAGGAGGACTGAGAACCAGAAAAAATGTGGGAAAAGAGAATTAAAAAAACTATAATAAAGAATATTAATTTTTTTCACCTGAATAGATATGCATGTATGCAAATTTTTGTCACATCTTTAAAAAATTTTTGTAACTGAAGTAAATGTTATTTTTATAATTCATAATGATTTAAAAAGGGTTCCTATCTGTCCCAGTATCTTAAAAAGATTTATTTCAGGTTGCATAATGCCTACCTCTTTCAGCCACATAAAAGTAAACTCTGTCTTTTTTATACCATTAAATTATTTCCTAGTGGCCTTGATGTAGCTAATGTCATAATCTGTTATTTCTTCTTCAAAATGGGCATTGTTCTCTGTTTAAAAGTTCACCATGACTATTGTTCATTAAATACAACAGTTATGCATATTGAGAACATGAAGCAGAAAGGAAGAATTTGCAACAAAAATGAAAGAGTCCACACATAAAAAATGTAAAATCACTTTTCTTACTGGTTTTGGCAGACAAAATAGCTTCAGGGAGATTTTCACTCTGTTTTGGAATATGACAAAGGCATATGTTGCCTGTTCTTGCACATACACATGACAGTGTTTTGAGTCATTTTCCCATCAAGACAAGAAAGGGTACATTTTGCTTAAGTAATGGTATAATTTCAGTTGAGCAGAAATTCAGCACTTAAAGCTACATAAATTGGTGTAGAATACCTCCATTCTTTCCTCGCAGAAGTTATAATATCCTCTTGTACAGTACAAAAAGGTGATGTCGTTTTTAAATTTTTCTTTCTCAGATCTTGTATGCGGTTTAGTAAGTATTTTATATACTGTGCGCTGTAATTACTTTTAATTTAGATTGTGTTTGGAGCTGAGTAAGTTCGATAGCCTACCCAAAAGAGATCATCTCCATTAAGAAGAGGACTGGTTTTGTTTCATATATCAGATACCAGTGCCTTCTATAACAATAGAATAGAATGATTTGTCCTCTAATACATCTCTGGAAGAATGTATAGTAGGCACATCAGAAAAGCCAGAAGTAAATATATTGCTGTGTCTGAAGATCTGAAGTCCTCAAAGCTTTTGAAACTTCACTTATTTGAGGTTCTGATGCAAAAATCAAATTTCTCAGCACCTCCCTGCTAGGCTGTTCAACAGGCGTACAAAGCCTGTGAGTGTTGGAAGGAATCTTTTCTAGTCTCATTCTGGGCTGACCCAAAACATCCATTATTTCATTATCTCCCCTATCGACAAGCCCTGTGGAGCCACCCTTCAGTCTCAAAGATCCTGCCACAAAGGATTGATTGCAAACCGTCATAAGGATTTTCCCTTTGCCTCATGCAACTCCTTGCCTGAGTGAGAGACTAGAGGAAACCAAAACAAAATAACACAGTGAAAGGCATTACTCCTGGGTCCTTCAGAGAATGACTGGTCAGCATGTTCACCCCTTGTGACTTTCAGAGAAGTATGCTAGAACTTTCCTGACTTCAATGCAGCAAGTATCATTCAGGCTTCCCAGAAAAAAAATGGTCTGAACAGCCCATGTCTCTTCCATTTTGTATAGTGAGACTGGAAATGTTCAGAAAGCAACTATTTACTTCTCATAAAATTCTGCTATTCCTTTTGGGAGGCTGGTCTTTGAAACACAGACTGCAGTATAATGAACAGAAGCATTTTCCAGTTAGCCCTGTGACTGCTCACTTGAGCTACATTTAGTATTTTCAGTTTTGCATGAAAATCAGAATAACCAATGAATACATGTGGATAATGGTCATGGAAAGACATTGTACTTTGGGAAAATAAGAAGCATGAACAAAGATTCTGTTTAGGCCCATCTAAAATGTAAATGTTTTGTTTTCTTTCCAGGAAAGAGTTAATGATCTCCAGTGTTAAGAAAATTTCAAGTAAATCTAGAAATGATCATCTAGATTTCTAGAGAGAGAGGACTGTGCTGCCTCTCTTACCTAATGGCTACAGCTAATGACTGAGATAGGTGACTGATATTGAAGGCCTGTCTGTGAGTTAAATGAGGGAGAATTTAAACTTCGGTTTTACACATTGCAAGTTAACATCTTTACAAGTAATTTATTTGAGTATTTGCTTCTCTTGGAGAGAGCAAAGGGTCAGAAGGGACAGAGCCACATCTTTCTGTTTGGCTGTTTGGAGTTACATGAGTCCTATTGTAAATCTAAGGGGATAGTTGAAATATTTCTTTTGTATATGTAAATTATTTTGCATTATCATTTTTATGCCCACTCTTGCTGAATTAGAATACCTTAGGTATTTTAAGCTGAATGTTATGATTAATAAATCATATATATAAAATAAAAAAATATGGGAATAAACCCCACGTACCGGTAAATAGCTCAGATTGCTTGAAATAATGGATGAATCTATGAGCAAATTTCTTAACACAGCATTAGGCAGGCCCAATTTGTTCTTCAAATGTAGGATAAATGTCAGTTTCAACACATACACAGTGTTTAAGCAGAAGCCTAGCAAAATACAGTTCTGTAGGTTCATATTGCAACCAGATTTCGGTTTTTTAATGTTTTGTCAAAAATAAAAGCGAAGTAACAACTGTACTTGTGAGTTGTTCAAAGATATGGAATAACACAGGGCATGCTTTTCTTGTAAATTACCTTACTTCTCCTCAGAAGACTACAAGGAAAATAAAAAAAAAATATTACTAACTGTGACCTCTGGTAATAATAATTGTTAGGACAGTATGTGTCTTTTTCTGTCTCAAATAGCTCTGTGTTGAGAATAGTTGTGTTTTACATCTCTGTGAATCATCGTGAAAGGGAGTAAGCTCTTTTTCTCTTATGTCCCAGTATCTGATTCTTTAATTCCGAGGCATTATGAGGAGAAAAAGAAAGAAAATGGAAGTACAAAACTGCTTTGGCTGTGCTTGCAATTTCAGCTCTTTCTGATTATCTGAATGGATTGTTCTTGTATTTCTAGACAAAAAAAAAAAAAGTGCTGTTATTGTCTGATTGAATAACTACACAAAAGAGAAAACAAGACTTTAGACTTCATATTATTCCTCGTGTGTTTTCTGGGAGAAATTAATCTTCCTGTACAACCTAATCCAGTCATTGTCAGTATAAACTTAATTTTCCAAAAAGGCATCATAGTTACAATTTGCAATCCTATTGTAAACTTGTTTGGTCTTAGAATATATATGCTGCAGAACAGTGCAAAATACTATTTAATATTTCCCTGCTCATAAATAAATGAACAGCAGCTGAGTTAGAATTTACTAAACGTATATTTCTTATGAATTGATTTAAATGACTAGCATACTTAGGTCTTTTTTTTTTTTTTTTCATAATAATTGATTTATCAGGCTGTGGTAAATCTCCATGCCTTTAAAATTTTTACTTTTACAGAGAAAGCAAAGTACAAAAAAAGTTTCATACCATTAGAGTTAAGAGAATGAATGAATTGTCCTTCAATACACGGGAGAAATCAAACATATATATAACATGTATAAATCTTGTACTATTTTTCTTTTACATCATCAGTCAAATTTACTGTAGATTTTATTTATGAAATGCATGCTGACATTGACAAATCACACATTGAGTTCCTCGTATTTCTTGCCTTAAGTACTACTTTTCCACTCTTTGGGGTGATAGGAAATACCAGTTTAGCCCTGGTTGAAGGCCTGAGTATTGTACTGAGTTCTGTTCAGGCAGGCTGCCAGGCCCACACAGAATGATACTGGTCATAGTGGAATTCTGCCATACCATAATGTCATAATAATTTTGATTTTTAGAAAAGAAATTCCACGCATATGCAACTTCTTTTAGTGTTATGCCTGGGTCCTGAGACTGTTGGAAACTTAGTGGTAGTGTATATATATCCGTACAAACTACCTGCTTTGCTCAGTATGATAGTAAGTATTAACCTCCCTAAATTGGCTGAAGCCAGAAATTTGTAACCCAGTAAGTACTGAGGTGTCTATTCTCATGAATGAGTGCTTTTGCTCAACGTAGAAGCACATTTCAAAAATAGCAGTCTGAAATTTGAAATCTGTCCTATGACTGCCTGAAACTGAACTGGTGTTTTTAAAAACCTTTTTCACTAATTAGAACTAACAGATAATATATAGAAAAACTAACTTCTCCCATGAAATTCTCAATGTCTATGAAGTATCCTGTTATTTAGTGAGACTGAAGAAACTCAAAATAGTTGTTGCCCTGTAAACATGACTTCCAGTAAAAACATTGCTTAATTCTATATCTGCTAATGGAACTTCATTACTTGCATACTTTTAAGTTAAATATCCTTTTAGTCCCCTATACTACATAACTATCTGACACTGGCAGAGTTGAGAGTTGGGTGTGTCATGTTTGTCCTATATCTTGCATAAGACAGTGTACTACCATGCTAATGTATGGATAAAATAAATTTATCAGGTCAGTGAAGTTAATTCACAATACTCTGAAAACCCGCTGGTAGGGGGATGAGACTTTCACATGTGTAAATAGCAAGCTAGAAATGGGACTCCTAAGAAAGACAGTATCTATGCTGTGTGATATGAGTCAGACTCCCAGCTTCTTCATTCCTAGTATAGAGGTAGCATTCCTAGCAGGAATCTATTGATTTAAATAACCGGGCAATGCTAAAGTGGCAGCACACATCTGGTGGATGGTACAGCTGGGGATGTGCAGTCTATTGGGCTTTATTGGAACATTAGGCTCTGTAGAAGGTGTATCCCCAGCTGCAGACTCTCTTCCAATTTATGACAGCATACTCTGTGTGCAGCACAGCAGTACACGGTAAGGGAGTCTGAAGAGTTGTCTCTCTCGTTGTTGGTGAAGAATTGAAAAGAAAATAGTTTAGAATATAGGGATGCGCCCTTTCTGATTGGAAAAGCACACAAGCACATGTTGAGGCTATTCTTACACATTTAAGTTCCTGTCTCTTACGATAACTGAGTGTTTTCCTGCAAAGAATTGCTTTTTTCGTTTGAGGATTTAAGAGAAGAGATGCCCAAAAGAATTTTAGTATCGCTATCACTGTCTATTAAACATGTTAATTAAAGATATGAAGTTAATTTATTTTGGGATACATCAGTCTACCTTTTTCAGTACTTAGCATTGACCAATAAAAATCAAAAGATTATAAAATCCAGAGACTTTACATTATCATGCAAGAATCTGAGGCTCATTCTAAACCCTGAGTTTTTGCAGAACTGGTTCCTTGCCCACAGTTCTGTTGCAGAGAAAAACCTGAATCCATCCTGCTTCATGGATATCCTTCTACTTACAAGGTATGGCAGTGGCTGACAGAATGTTACTGAATATTGTCCCTCTCCGGTAACATGAAGAAAAGTGGTTTAAGTTAAATGGAAAAGACGTAGTTAGCTTGCTAGAAGGCTAAACTGAGGTACAGAATTGCATTGATAAATCTTTTTTTCTGCCAACAGCCACTCAACTATGAAAAAAAGAAATCATATACACTTAATATAGAAGGAGCAAATACTCACCTTGACTTCCGCTTTTCACACTTGGGACCATTCAAAGATGTAACAATGTTGAAGATCATTGTTGGCGATGTGGATGAACCTCCGCTCTTCACTATGCCTTCCTACGTCATGGAAGTTTATGAAAATGCGAAGATCGGGACTGCTGTTGGCACAGTAACGGCACAAGATCCTGACACTGCCAACAGTTTAGTGAGGTAAGTCCAAATTATATGGGGTTGAATTCCACTGAATAAAGGGTTAATGAGGTCTGGGATGTATGAAACTATGTCTTTTATTTTAGTACGTGAAGGGAAACATAGGTCAGAACAGTGTCATGATCGGTCTGTGTGGATTAGATTTAATAATGTACTCTTCAGCCTTTTGATTGTTCACACTAAAATTGCCATCTAGCCATTGGTCTGAGCAAAGGTCTGTGTGTACTGCTTCCTGTAACAGCACCTCTCCAAATGGCCCACTGAACAAGGCCAGTATTTGTTACCACATCATATAAAATGGTGTGCTTCACTGGCCTGCTGCCAGTCAGTACCCTGCCACTAGCTGTAGATCTGTTCAGAATCATAATGCTGTTTTTCCCTGTCACGCCGGGGTTGTGCTGGCCCTTTGCACACGTGCCACGCGTAGTTGTCCCAGGTGCTTATGCAAGACAGGAACTGGTTTAGGTACGCCTTTCCTCACAGACATGCAGTAGAATTTTTGAAAAAAATTGTGTTTGAGGACGAAGCCATTATTTTGTAATATGCTTCAGTTTTAGCGGGGTATCAAAAGAATAGAATGGGTATAATCCATCACCCCACTGATGCTTCTAGGGGTATGTCATGTCATCTCCAATTGTGACATCTAGGGCAAAGAGAAGTACTGAGAAGCAAGCACTTACAGCATTAGCTACATAATTTGGAAACTAAATATTAACATACTAGGAAGGAAAGATTTTGATAGTCTTTTTAATGAAATTAATTCTTAAAGAAAATGTTCTTATTTAAAAAAAAAAAAAAAAAAGGAAGATTTCTGTGTTGCTGCTCTGGCCAGAATACTTGTAATAACAGCACTGGCTGGGAAATAGGTCATTCTCTGAACTAAGAAACTGAAATCAAGCTGGAAATACCCCCCCCAGCAAGCTTGGAAAAGCATTAATGCCAAAAATAAACATATGGATGTTAATTTGACTTCTTCCACGTTTAAGAGCATTTGGGTTTAACCTTCAACGCTCTGGAATTGGGGTTTGAATTCATTACGGGTTTAGAGTAAAGTTTTCAGTTACATATCTTCAGCTGTAATAGGGTCCAATGACATTTTTTACTGGCTTCATTTGTGGGATGAGTTACTTTCTAAACTGACATGCAGTGTGAGAATGTTGTGGAACAATACATGAATGTTTGTCTCAAAGGTGGCAGTGGATTTAAAATGTTTTAGAAAAAAAATTCTTCATGAAAACATATTTGATTCTTTTCCTTTTTATAACATAATGGTATAGCCTTTGTGGAAATCATATGAGTATATACTTGGAAAACAGTTTTTCTTAAGCTAATTGGGCACTTTTAGTCTCCTGACTGAGTTGAAATCTGCTGGGTATGTGTAATAGTCTTGGTAAGATGAAATAATTTTTGCAGAACAATGAAAGCATCGAGTTTTTATGGTTCTGTTGCGCTAATAGTCTAAGATTCAGAATGTTTAGTGTCAGACAATCAATATGTACAATTTCTTAGTGGCAAGTTATTGCCTTTGAAAAATTGCCACTATGGTATTTGTGTCTAAATCATTACATAAATAAGAAAATTTTGCTAAAAATAACTGCCAAGTGCCTGTGGCTTTAATACTATAATTCTGAAACAACAGCTAACACAGTCAGACAGGTTAGACATCATGGTACTTTGGGAGGAGGAAGGGCAAGTGCAGATTTAACTAGTTCTTCCATAATTCAACTGTCTGTGGCCCCTAAGAGTTTTGTTTAGAAAGCGGTAAGACAACTGTGGTAAAAGGGAAGCAGCAGCAGTTTGTACAAACACTGGGAAAACCAGAAATAGATTTTCTGGGTGAAATGGGAAATAATTTGGAGATAAAGTGATTGGAAGGAGAAATATTTCCAAATACTTTGATTTTTTTCTTGGCCTTTTTTTTCCAAACAAGAATTTGTAACCAGTGATTGAGGCTAGAATATTAAATATCCACATTAATGAGAAGAATTGTCCTTACTCTTTTCTATCCCTTTTTTTTTCTCCCACTGGCATTTATTTTTTCACTGTTCCTTCCATTTCTTTGTTTTATTGGGGAAAAAGATAAAGTGCTAGCAAAACACAACGAATTGTGAAACTCTGACAGGAGCTAGCCCTTAGTTATGTGTTGGAGGGGTTCAGCAAGGGCAGTAGCAGCTCAGATATCCTTGCTGTATCATATTGTGACCAGGTTCACGCTTTAGCCAGGCTTTAACCATCTCAGTTGAACTGACAGTGAATGTCATTTATGAGCACGTAGGGTTTTTATGAAGATGCTGAGCGTCTAAGGCCTGGACTAAGACGTTGGTGCATGGGACGCTGAAGAGGCATCAGGCTGGGTTGGTGTGCCCTCTGCTTCTCCTTGGGCTTCCTGCTGTGGGAGGAGGAAGGTTGCTCTGGGAATGGGCAATGGGCGACTTTAACGCCCCTTCCCTTCCCTCACTTTGCACACAAATACCAACACAGAAGGGCTTTATGCTGTTTTAAGATTTGGCTGTGGCTTGGGAAACTAAGGTTTGGAAGTGGTGCACGACCTGAGGAGCGGGCCAGGCTGTTTGGGCTGACCTGCTCTGCTGAAGGCAGGGTCCCGCCCCACGCTCTGCTCAGAGTGGCACAGTGGCAAAGGAGCGGCTCAGAAGAGGCTGTTTTTCTCAGAAGCATGCACACAATGCACTTAGTGTCCTTCTGTGCTGGTTTGCAAGAAACACCTCCACTGTTCATCTGAAACCCTGATAAGTCTGAAAGATAGTCCGAGGGTAATGAGATCACTTCTCCGTTTCCACACAAGTCCTCTTTCATTCAAGATAAAACTAGTGATTGTAAAAATAAAAACAGGAAGATTCAGTGTAACTTTCTTAGAAAGCACAGATCACACAGTCTCCAGGGAAGATAGCTACAGATAGGACTTGCATAGCTGATCTGTATGGAGCAATGGAGTAATGGGTCAGATACATCTCCAAATGCTTTTAGTCTACAGGACAAGCTACAGAGCAGCAACTTGCTTAACAGTTTTCCTAATCCACTTGTGAGTCCTTTCCACTTTATGAGGACACTGGTTGTTGTGTGTGAGATTGTCATGGTTTTAGCTGGGATGGATAGACTTAATTTTCTTCACTGCAGCTGCCATAGTGCTGTGCTTTGGACTTAGCATGAAAACAATGTTGATAACACACAGATGTTTAGGCTGTTGCTGGGTAGCACTTATACTAGTCAAGGACATGTCTAGCCTCCCATGCTCTGCCAGGTGCACAAGAAGCCGGGAGGGGAGGGGGCACAGCTGAGAGAGCGGATTCAAACTGGCCAAAGGGATATTCCATATCATGTAACGTCATGCCCAGCATGCTAGCTGGGAGGGGCTGGCCGGGGGTGAGAGGCAGCTATCACGGCTTGGGGACGGGCAGCGTCGGTCGGTGGGTGGTGAGCGGCTGTATTGTTTGTGTTTCTGGTCTTTTTTCCTTTTCCATTTTATTATATTATCATTATTGTCATTATTATCATAATCATTATTATAATTATTATTTTATTGTAATTATTAAACTGTGCTTATCTCAACCCACAAGTTCTTTTGCTCGTCCGATTCTCTTCCCCGTCCCACAGGGGTGGGGGGAGTGAGCGAGCGGCTGCGTGGTGTTTAGTTGCTGACTGGGGCTGAACCACAACAGAGATTGATAAAGCATTAGGCACACACAGTTACAACCATATCACTTTGCTGTCCAGCTGCTAAAAGAGATGCAGTGCTGTGATTTGTTTACTGCCCAATTAAGTAACGGTTTACTCTGGTGGCAGGAACGATTCTTACAGCCAGAATAATGGTTAGAGGAGCAGTTAGAGTAATTAACAATGCTGAAGGGAAATCTTTTTAAAAAATAGTTATCTGAGCTAAACCCAAAAATAAATAGCAACCTCTATTGTTATCAGTAGAAAGGGAACTGAAGGCTTTTTTTAGTCCTTATTTCCTCACTGTGATTTCATCACAGCGATTTCAGCTCATTCCTGAGCTGAGCAGTCTTCAGAGTGCACTGACTTTGTGCCAGTGCTTGTACTAGTGTTTTAGTATTTCAACCCCAGCAAAAGAACCTCTGTAATAAGAAATGTAGCTATTAGAGGTTTCTTTTATTCAGACATTATCTGGTTGGCAATTTGGGCTGCTTTAAAGGAATTTTCTTTTTGAGTTGATTTTTTTTTTTCTTCAAATAGAAATGCATTTTCAGGGAAACTTGAAAATGCTATGTTTTGAAATAAAAGTTTATTACTGTATTGAAATATGAAAAGCAAACAAACATAGGCAGCATAAAAAAGGATATTAAAACTCCATCAATTATTAATTTTAAAGATAAGGATTTTTTGAGTGGTTTGAAAAGCAGCTATTTACTTAAAAAATTGTATTCTAAATCAACAGAAAACATCCTAAACTGTAATTCATTCACAGGGATTACTGCCTTGCTGGAACATATATGAGAAACTAAACCCCTTTCATTGCATTACATTAAACAGACTGCTTCCATACCAAAACCCTTTG
This sequence comes from Phalacrocorax carbo, assembly GCF_963921805.1. Classification (NCBI taxonomy): domain Eukaryota; kingdom Metazoa; phylum Chordata; class Aves; order Suliformes; family Phalacrocoracidae; genus Phalacrocorax; species Phalacrocorax carbo. The sequence continues at coordinate 84,259,994 of NC_087514.1, read as the reverse complement.
TTGCTTGAAAAGAACAAGGTTAAGTCATATTTTACAATAAAATCCAGTGCACAAACGGGTCTTGAATGTTTCCCGTACAATATGGAAGACTATTAAATGCTCTAATTATAATTTTATTTTAGTATATTATTCAAGTGTTTCCATACTAACTTAGAAATTATTTTCTTCTTCCTGAACCCATACACATAAGACTTCTGTAGGGACTGGGGGTGAAAAAAGCTTTTCATTGGCAAGTTGCATATGTGTATTGGGAGCAGCCGTAGGCTGCTAGTACTGCCTCAAGGCTGCGGTAGCGCCTGTTGAAACCCTGCCATCTTCCTGAAGGTAATTCTTGGGTGGTGAGTCCATCTAGCCACAATGCATACTCCTGATGATCCTTGGAGCTTTCTGACTGCATCTGGTCTGATTTTCAGTGGAGTGGACTCTGATATAATAGTGAAAATAGTTGCATGACACGGGCAAGTTCCCTATATTAACTTGATCCCAGTTTGATACTGTCTTATGAGGAACTGAAAGTCTTTATTAACACTGTACCCCGGTAAGAGTAGTTTTTGAGAAACAAGTCATGCTATTGTAGAAATACAGCAAGCACATAGTATAACATCAGCTCACTCCTTTTGCTGCTGCTGTGCAGTCTTTGTCACACGGTGGTACATGGGGCTCATGCATGGTACAGGAGGCAAATCGTTGTTTTGAGCACTAATGACAGTACCTCAGTCCCCTCTGGTCATTTGTTACTCCCACTTACTATGTTTGACTTCGGTTGTTTGCATTTCTGGGCAGGAATGGTCTCCTTCCAGTTATTTAACAGAAGGCTCCTGGCAAACGGGGTATGGTTACTGATCAGCACTCTGCATGGGACGATAGTCTCAAACAGTAAGAAATATAAGCACCTTCCCTTTTCAGAATGATGTCTATCATGGCTTGGTTAAAAATAACCTTAGATTTTGTTGGATACTGGAAGGTTTATTAGGTTTTGTTGTATTAATACATTGGAATTCAAATCATTTTTGTGTTGGACCTTAACCAGTCTGCAATCTACCTCACTATAATGAATTTTATTCGCTCGGACTGAAATTGATTATAGGAAACTGAAGTAGTCTTAGTGCTTTCCTAGTAAATGAACTTCTTTCTTCACTGTGCTCTTGACACTACTGCTAAAAAAGCAGTAAAACACAGAAGAAATAAATATGAAACATAAAGTGCACATGGTTGTCTTTTAGAGAAAGCAATGGTTTTACTTCCAGGAAAGGCAGAACCAGCCAACCAACAACAAAACAATAAAAACAAAGTAGCAAACAAAAGTAACCAAGGAAAGTCAGAATATGCTTTTTTTTTTTTTTGGGGGGGGTGAGTATCAGACTTCATTTTGTGCTAAGTTAGTAAAGAATACAAGTACAGTCTCAGCCCTGGTTCGGGCTTCTCACATTTCTAATGACCTTATGGTATTGCCTTATAATGGATGATGTATGATAATGGTTATGATACATATACATACTAATGAGTACAAAAATGTGCTTTCCAACACCATAACTGGTATCTAGAAGCTATAATAAACTCAAAGTTGCCTTACCCTAGTTTGATTTGAATTGACAGCCTTCTCTTCCTTTCTTTCAGATAGAATACTGAAAAATTAATGAATAAGTGTATAGGATTACAACAGTTAACGTGGTGTGAGAAATTGTTCTTCAATTCCTGCATCAGGCAGATAAACTTATTTTAACTTTTGCTGCATTGGTCGTAAAAGATAGACATAAGTTCAATAGTTTCTGGCATCAGCCTTTAGAAAGTCATGTTAATTTTCAGTAAACGGTATTTTATGAGGAATGCTCATATGTAGATGAAAGAACATACCCATGGAGTTTCATGTATTGCTATTATTATTTATGAGAACTTTAAAGACATAAAGTGTTGCAGAGGATTTCTGTTATAGATTATTTTTCTGATGCAAAGTTTGTATTTACTACAGGTAGAATAAAACCTGAACTTTTGATTCAAACTCAGTCACTCTAATTTTGTTCATACAGTATCAGCATAATAAGAGAAAGGAGGTGCAGGAGAGAGCTGTGTGAGGGGATCAGGGAGGGGGTGAAAATGAAAATTGTATTTTAAAATTTGTTTTTTTCTTCCTGTCCTCTGAGATCAGTATCAGTATCTACACAGCTCCCCACTACTGTCAGTAGGGAGAGAGGTTAAGGTTGATCCCCTGCTGGAAAATATAAAAACTTCTTCACCTAATTGTATTCGTTTGTCTTACTTGCTCTTTGAATGTCATATAAGTGGAATATGGTCAGTTTGCTTTCTGCTATTCTGTGCACAGGATGCTTTGTTAGCTGTACTTAGGGCAGCCTGCTGAGATCAGGGCTGTCGTGTAGAGTGACTGTCCCTCCCTCACATGCCTGATGGGGGAACATCCGTCCTCCACTCTGCTCAGAGCCTCAAAGCACGACACTGTCATAACCCCTGTGATCAACACCTACAGAGACACACTAATATCTTCCCAGGGTATGTGAAAAGCTCACAGTTAGTTAGCAGAGAGGAGCTGTGTCCTCCTCCTCCATCTCACCCCCTTCGTTCGTTTGCTCTCTGTATTCCTCCAGTATTATTCTTCTCCAAAATTGTCAGTAAATCAAAACAGAAAACGAACACCCTATTCTGAACAGCTGGAGAAAGGGGATTTTTTTTCCATTTTTTTCTCTGATTCTCTGTGTGCCTTCACAGGGAGGAACCACTTTAAAAGATTTCTTTATAGTGTTGAGGTGGCTTTATGGTGTTGTGGTGGATCTGTGGCTGATTTTTACCCTGAGGCCTCAAATTATTTTTTATTCTTGTCAAGCTATGTGTCCCAGACCTCCCACTAACAAAAATGCCCATCTCTCTGTACAGGAACTGGTAAGCTGTTCTGACAGCTGTTCTGACTAGGAAGCATCCAGCTCAGGTTGGTGGTCAAAATCTCACAGCAATCAGAAACACCTCCATCTCTCACTTAAAGCTGTCAGAGAAAAAAACTGACAGATCATCTTTATATAGTGACTCTCAGAGCCTGATTTTTCATGCCAGGACATGATCTTCATGTTTCTATAGTTTCCACTGGCTTCAGAAAGCCTCCAGTATCTAAAATTCTTTTATGGTTCTGGGAGTTGGTCTTCATATCTGAACATCTCTGTAGTGTAGTCTTTTGATATGGCCATTCAAGTCCAATAAATGGATACATAAATCTATCAGTCTTGGTTTTATTTGGTTTAGTGTTTAGTATGAGGGGGAAAAAAAAAGATAATATGTAAGTAGAATACCAGCTGGTAAACCTTTTGGGAACAAAAAATTATTCTCATATAACACTGACTGCACTTTATTTCTCAGCAGCATTGGAAGCTGAATGTTAATCTCTCTGAATAAAAAGCAAACTTCGATATAACAGCTCTGCCATCAACACATCTACTCGAAATGCATTTGGACAGTTGTAATCCTCTAAAGAGATTCATAAAGTCAGGAAAAGACAAACCTTTATCTTGCTTTGACTTCTGAATTATGCCTCTAAGGGTGTGAGCTTTTCTTAGCCTACATTTACTGGCAGAATTAGCTAGAAAAGATGCTCAGTGGTTAACACATGCAGACAGAAATTGTCAGCTAGAAAAGATGAGTGTACAGAAATGGCTCATTTCCTTCAAATGAACAGCATTCCCATTTTCCAGTGTCCAAGGTGAGCAGTGTGCCAGCAATGCACAGGGGATGAGAATGAGAGCAGGAGGAGGAAGCCAACTTCTGCATGAAATGAAAACCAGTAGTGGCTGCCTCTCAGAGGCTTTGCTGGGAGTCAGCGGTTCGCTGCTTGCAACTCCCCTATGCCTCCCGGGATCTGCCACCCCACATCTCCAGGACAAGGAAAGGGAAGGCTGCCACTTCTGCTGAGCTGAGATTTCGGTATGAGAGGTAAGCCAGGAGTCCCATATGCGAGATAACAAGGTACTGCTGATCAGCTGATGGATGTCAGCCGGCAGCCAGCGCCGGAGCTAACTCAGTGGGAACAGCATATCAAACTGAGTTCCTGCAAGCGCTCTGAGAGGAACAGTATTTTCCTCAAAGTTATGCTATGCTTGTCTGAAAAAAAGGCAAAGGAATGGTAAACAGAGAGATTACCTTCTCCAAGCTCTCTTCAAATGTATTTCATTTTCACAACTGGAAAGCACAGTTGAAGGTTATGTTTCTCAGTGGTAGTCTTCTGCTGTGGAGCTCTGGAACATCTAATGTCTCCTTAATCTACAAGACACGCTGCAGGGAGGAAATTGGTTACCTGCTGTTCTGGCAGCCAACTTCTGACTTACACTTCACAATTGCTTTTCTCTCCTGGAGAAGTTTGTTTGAACTATGGGGAAGTAGATTGGCCCTGGAAGGGAGGTAGCGAAGTGCAAGACAGTCGTGGCAACAGAATGCCTCCCCACTGCCTCCTTTGGCTTCAAGGGGATGTTGCTGCTTCCAGGCTCATGCGGAGTGCTGCCCTCAGGAGGCAGAGAGAAGATGAAAGGCACGCACTGGAGTTCTGTCCCATCATTGGCCATTTCTTGTTGCTCTCCAGCTGGCCAAACACAGGAGTTGCAGCTGATCGGTTCTCTCACTGTTCATCCTGGTATACCTCCCTCCCTCACCTTCTGCAGTTGTTGCCTACACTTTTTCCCCTAAGGTATTTTTTAAAAGAAGAAAAAACTCATATGCTTTGAGTCTGAGCATCTCTTTCTGAGAAAAGTTTCTTTGCTTAAATTTTTAACTGAACAGGTTTCCTTATAATGGCATTTGATTCCTAATTGCTAAGCCTTTAGCTGGTGTGAGTAGTTGGTTTGAGAGAGGATCTCTCCTCTTCCCATGACCCTTTTTAAGTGCTTCTTTGTAACCAGTTTCACTTGTTACTAGAGAACTGGCTATTTACTCAGGTCTCAATACAAAAGTGCAAAAAGGTACTGTGACCTGTGAATCCACATCTGGCTGAAATGGGGCTTTGGAAGATCATTAGCAATAGCAGGTTTATAGCCAGGGTGGAAACTTGTAACAGAATTCTTGTTTTCAGTTGGTAAACAGGGTGATAAAATAAAATAGTATGATGAGAGGATAAGCTAAAGACTTGGTTAAAGAAAAAAAAAGAAGATAAGTTAAAACCTCAAAACTATTTAAAAATTCAAACTCAAGGCTCTTCCTTAAAACACAATAACTGGAGAGAGACATACTGGAATAATCACAGATTGTGTCCCTTGTCTGTCAAGTGACAAACTGATATTAACATTATCATAAGACTGAATGATTTAGGGAGAGAGATTATGAAAATGCTTATGGGTTTTAGCTTCAGAAGCCCTCCAGAAAGGTTTGGAAATCATTACTGTTCCTAAACTCCTTTAGCACCTTTTAAAACTTTCTCAATTTTTAAGCATTCTCTCTGTTATTGGAGCCGGTCTACTTTAGTGCTGCAAACTGATTTATATGTCTAGAGCGCTCTTCTGCCTAGGATCCATCTTGCATATATATTTCTCTTTATTTCCTAATTCACGCAAATGCTTTCAGTTTTCAATAAAAATCTTGGGGATATCTGTTGACACTGAACTATTGCATTACTAAACGAGAGGAAGTGAGGAATGCAGTCACAGGAGCCAGGGGCTTGCTTTGGTCAGAAGCAGGAATAAGGACATGGATGGAAGCTGGGAATGCCTCTCTGCTGAGTGACGTTGCCTAATAAAAAGGTGGCACGTGTTGCATTTCCCAGTACTAGCAGGGAAATGGTATTTTTCGTATTTAATTTGCTTCAGATTCTCTTCAGATAGTGAGACTAATAGGTTTTCTATATTCATGATCCCTTTTAATGTAGTTTCTTTAAGATTGGTTTCTGTTGCTGGTTTGGACATAAACAGTTTATGGAAAGCTGTTTACCGCAGCATGTCTTGTTATTAAGTCTCTTTATTAATATGTGCCATGCAACTCAGATATGCTGATTTAATAGGTAAAAGTATGCTAATTCACACAGCATTGTCATGAGTAAATGTCTGTAAACAAATATCTGCAATGAAAATTATGAATTCATTTTTAAATTAATGCATTCTAAGTAAGAAGAAGCTGTCAACTGAATTAAGGTGAAAATTCACTTCTGAAGTAACTCTGAAATTCAAAACTTGCATCGTAGCTTTTTGCAGTCTAGGAAAACCATTGAAAAGCAGCTCAGTAGAGGCGGAGGGAAAGGTAGGAGGGGAAGGGCATTACTATCTTTGTTGCTACTAATATCTAGCTGAAAGGAAATTTTTTACTAGATGAAATAAATTCAGAAATCTAAGTAAAGCATTGTTGGCTCTGGAGTATGGTATATTTATGGATATACCTGGTCTCTGTTGTCAATGTGTAGCTAAATCAGTGGCTAACACTTATAAAGGCCTAAAATGTTAAGTTCTTTGCAAATACAATGAAACTTGTTCTAAATATCCTCTTACATGTGAGAAAAATGAGTGACTCTACCAAGGGAGTTTCTTGTACACAATATTTAAGAGCACTTGGGAGCAGTGCTTTAGACTAGCATTCCTAGTTCTTCTACTCTGTGGGAATATCTTCTGTAATTTGTTTTACTGAGGCATTCATGAGGTTGGGAACCACAGCAGTCCAAATGGCTGCTTTAGATATGATGCACAATGAAATTTTAAGGAAGAATCTGGAGTAATGGAGGAGAACTGAACATTATAATAATGGGAAAGCGTACAAAAGAGCTACTCTTATTTATTCATGATGAAGAAAAATTCTGTCAAGCTGTGAATGTTTCAATATATCAGTATCTATATGCAAAAGTTAGCAATTGAAGGGGAAGTGCTGCTGTGGATAATTTAGAAAATTTTCCATTATTCTAGTATCACTGGAAGTAAAAGTGTTAGTACAATAAGTTACCTCAGGATCACCTTATTTCCATTAATGAAATAGAAAATAGAACTGAAATTATTCATCCAATACTGAGTTCTTCAAAATGAGAGCTTTGAGCTTCTATAGAACACATTTAAATAACTTATTTAGAAAAAGGTTTTCATATTTTTTTTAAAATAAAACCATCTTTTACTATATATCTATGAAAATGAAGTCTTAAGTAGTCACAATTCGTAACAATCAAACTTCAGTTTTTCTACACAAGCTTCATATCTTGGACAGATATTTGTTGGTTTTGGTTTTGTACTTTACTTACAGAAGCAGAGGTAATATTTCATTGTAAGTCACACATACATAAAGGCAGCTGAGTACTCTTACTGCTTTAAGTTTTTTCCATTTAAGCCCAGTTTGAAATTCTGTCTATTTTTAAGCTATTGTCAACAAATACTAAGTAGCCCTATTTTTATGGTTCTGTGGTCAGCAGCATACTGACTCACAGAGTAGTCATTGTGCCTGATGCTGATAATAAGTGAACAATGTCCACAGTCATAAATGTTTGCAGACTGTGCTGGTTTCGGTTGGGTAGACTTAATTTTCTTCATAGTGGCTAGTACGGGGCTGTGTTTTGGATTTGTGCTGGAAACAGTGGTGATAATACAGGGATGTTTCTGTTATTGCTGAGCAGTGCTTACAAAGAGCCAAGGCCTTTTCTGCTCCTCACCCCACCCCACCAGTGAGTAGGCTGGGGGTGCCAAGAAGCCGGGAGGGGACACAGCTGGGACAGCTGACCCCAACTGACCAAAGGGATATTCCACACCATATGATGTCATGCTCAGCATATACAGCTGAGGGAAGGAGGAAGGGGGAACATTTGGGGTGATGGCGTTTGTCTTCCCAAGTAACCGTTACACATGATGGAGCCCTGCTTTCCTGGAGATGACTGAGCACCTGCCTGCCCATGGGAAGTAGTGAATGAATTCCTCATTTTGCTTTGCTTGCGTGCACAGCTTTTGCTTTCCCTATTAAACTGTCTTTATCTCAACCCACAAGTTTTCTCAGTTTTACCCTTCTGATTCTCTGTCCCATCCCACCGTGGGAGAGTGAGTGAGCAGCTGTGTGGGACTTAGTTGCCAGCTGGGTTAAATTATGACACAGGGACAAGACTTTTGTATTATAAATTGGTTTGGATTTGCAGTACATATTCCATTAGGTCAGTGAAGCATTTTTTTTTTTTAGCAAATAATTCTTGTCATTATCAGGAGACCCCTAGAGTCAAGAAAAACAAGGCTCTAGTAGGAGAGAAGGAATTAAATTTTAACACTGCATACCTGATTGTAAACTCTACCGGTAAAAGGTCCTGCTAAGTTCTCCAAGAAAACTGAGGGACAATTCTGCTTCCTATGCTTCCTCTCTCAGCATTCCAGTTCATCATGTAAAAGATGTTTGTTTATATGTGCACTGCCCATCTTACCCAACACAACCAACCATTCATTATTTCTGCCTTAATAGTAGTGTAGTCAAGATGTCCAACTATTTGGCATAGCCCAGGTTTCCTACACTGACGATCATAAGGTATAAGGTGTGAGGGGATTTATCCACCTGAAGCATGTATCTTCTGTACAAAGTTCAAATCTGAACAACTTTATGGCAAGCATGGCAGCTTTATGGACTTCAAGAAGTTGATACCACTCTGTCTCCAAAGTTTTTGTAATTAGTAAAAGGTAAGGCTAGCTGTATGCATAGGAGATACAACTTCTCCACTGATACTGGCACAATCTTTCAAAACATTTCCATGACAAATAAACACTTAGCCTGAAAATCTGTGCTTCATGGTAGACTGAGGCCTGCAGAGACACTGAAAAATCAATTTTCTGAAATTGAAAAGCAAATCCTGATGCCCAAACAAAGAGGATTGTTTGTTTGTTTGTTTGTTTGTTTAATAATGGGTCCTTAGAGTGTTCCAATATTCCTCAAAAGCAACATAAATTTTCTTGGATACCTGTAACATTCAGCATGTCACGATCAATGACTGATGAATGTTGGTCAAGAGTTTGCTTTTAATTTATCTCCTAAGTTTACTGAGCACTAAGAAGCATAACAGCAATTGAAAGTGTGTCTGCAATGCCCACTGTGATTCAGCCATTAGAAATTCAGCAATTTTTTTTTGTTGTTCTTTTTCTGGCAACGTCACTTGTTTTGATTTTGTAATCAAATTTGGGTCACACTGATTAAATAATGTCCTCTAAAAAATATTTCCTGACTTAAATTCTTCAAAATGGTTGTTCCATCCCTTACATAATCAAGATCTTGCCAGTCTGCTTTCAGTATGGAGACACTTAGAGTTTGTTACCTGTCTGAAGCAACTTCAGCTGCCATCTTGCACATCCAAAGTGTAGTGTCTTTGTAGAGCAATTCTGGAGTCTTTTAGAATAAGGTATTCTCAGAGTTTGGTAGTTAATGAACCACACTTAGGTTCTGACTGTAGCTGAGATGGGAGAAAGCGAGTTAAATCCTTATTCCAGAGAAACATAAAATGGGTGGGAACTGAGGTCTGCTGTCTCTCCAACAGCTCCCACAGTCATATGAGAGCTGTTTCACTTTTTGTGCCTGACCTACAGTTCTTTAATTGCTGAAAACACTGGAAGCATGAGGAGAAAATCTTGAGTGCCACAAGCCAAAATAGCAAATCATAAAGCAGATATAAAACACTTCTTGCAGGTGGGAGAGGTGGGGTTCAGGTTCTCTCCAACAAGGAAGATCTAACCTAAGACATTAAGTCCACTGAGTGTCCTGTCCTTTGACCAGTTAAGGTGACTCACTGAAATTGCTGCCTCCTCTAGTGCTTTATTTCCTTTGCTTTTTCACATATCATATCTTACTGTAATATATCATTCAGTTAAATGTTTGTTTGCTTGTTTGTTTTTCCTTTCCACAAGTAGTCTAAATAAGTACATTGTGAGAGAAATAAAACTGAAGTTATTCTTAATTTTTTTGAGCTTGGCAACCTTTATGTGCACCACTCTTTCTATTAGCAGGCAATTACACTTTCGGTGATGTAGAAATAAGAGCAATTGGATGGGACAAATAAATAGTTTTGACCTATATATAGCTTCCATCTATTAAAAACTTCACAGAATGAAAACAGGCCTGACAAATTATGAGGAAAACCACTTATGGTATAAAAAGGCTTAGAGTATTTTTCCTTATTTTCTTCATCAAGTCTGAAGTTAATGAAGAAGGCTTGATAGGGGTCTGTAATTGCTTCATTTGTTAAAAGCTGTTGTAAATTATTCTGGCTTTGAGAAACAAAATGTCTTGTCAATCTCTTCTTTTGTGTTCCCACTCTTTGCTTCCATTACCCACTTCAAGGCTTTTACTTTCTCTGCTAGGCAAAGTGCCCAGAGCCAAGGGAGTTAAGCAGGGCTGCTTAGTTCTGCTTCTAGGCTAGTGTCAATTGCAGCTCTGGGAATCAGCCATTTCTGCTACTAGACTCTGTAACGGTTGTGTTCAAAACAGCTTATATAATCATGTCATCAACTTTGTGTCAGGGAGACATGCTTCAAAACAGGTACCGGGACTGAGCACGCTGGTTTGCAGTGACAAGCAAAGAAGCAGAATAATATCTTAACATTCTTTTCTGTTTTATTTTCTGCCTTTCTGTTTTCTGATTTTTTAGTCAAAATATATGCGTATTTTACCTTTGACAAGATTGAATTCTGCTGTGTAAAGTATCACCTGCTAACAACTTATATTTTTGTGGCTCACAGTGGAAACCTTGTTAGGTATCAAAAGAAACATAACATTAGGAGAAAAAATGAAATACAGCGTTACTTTTGATGTCTCCATAATACAGAATTTTTATTAGGGTGTTTTTAAAAATTTCTATGATCTTAAAAGCTTGCAAGTAATATTCTTATCTAGCTTTCTGTTATTTTGGATGTTACATACTACAACAAGTATATATTTACTGTTTTATTTCTTCATAGATATTTCATTGATCATAACACAGAAGAAGATAGGTATTTCACCATTGATGCTAGTACTGGGACCATTAAGACTGCCAAGATCTTTGACAGAGAGGAGACACCTTGGTACAACATCACAGTGGCTGCTTCTGAGATAGGTAAATAATATATTTGGCATGTAGTATTAAAAAAATAGAATGGAAAATAATGATTTTCAGATTTTCAGAAACACTATCTTGAGATATTGTGTTCTTTTTAACACCGTGGGGTTTTTAGCCAGTTTAGATAAAGGAGAATTCTCTGAGTGTAACCTTCCTAATTCCACAGAACAAATAAACAAAACCCTACATGCCTATGTGATTCTACCCATATATATTTACCCGGTTTACCCAGGAACAGTTCCAAGCATTCAGTGTCCTAAAATCAACAGCTCGTCCCTTTTGCGTTTCATGTTTCATATATCTTAGAATAACACTATATAGTACTGTCTGAGAAATCATCCTTTGTTCTTGTATCTGCTCTTAACCCATTTTAGCAAACTGCATGTTAAATATGACAATTTATATCTGACAGGCGCCTAGCAGTTGTTGATCGTCAGGGTACACCTCTGGCCTTTTCATAGGCAAGTTCCCAGGCAAAGGTACAATAAATACTTGCTTGTTCATTTGAAAGGCCTCAAAGTCTGATGAATTTCCATTGCCTCAGATAAGCCTTGCAACAGTCAAGAAATGTGTGACTACTTAGTCCCACATAAATATGCACATGAGGCAAGGACATTTCAAAGAACATTTCAGTTAACCTTTTTAATACAGGTATTTATTTTGGCACACTGAAAGTTTTAAAGTTAAAAAACAAACCAACCAAAACAAACCAAATGAAAAAAAAATCACAACCTGGATCAATAAGTCCAGTCTTGCTGGATATACTCTTTGTGATACCATCTTTCAGTGACAGTGATTTTGATCAAAACTGTGAACTAATTTTATGTATATGCCTTTCCTTTTTCTTTTTTTCTTGGTGCATTCTGTCATTGCCAGATGACACAATACAGGTTTTACCTGTAACAGGTGCCACTGACATTATTGAGCTCCCTCTGCCCCAGGAGTTTCATCTCCAGGTTAAAATGGAATCTGTTCTGATGCTACATCACTAGCACATGCTACAAAAATTACAGCACATAACATATTTTGTAAGGACAACAAATTGTTTCCTATTATTGTACCTGCTTTTGCAACTAAATTGTCATTTTGAACTAAGTAAATTTCTATTGTAAATAGTAAAATATAGAGTTTTGTGGTTAGCACTTTAAAAAAGGTAACCACTGACACTTCAGTATGCTTGACTGTCTTCATATATAATGTGTTATTTCAGTGCAGCATGAAATAAAACATAAGCATAATCATAAGCAGGTGCATAGTAAGATAGTAAGTGTTAATTTCAATTAAGATTTAAAAGCCACATTGAGACATACTGAAAAAAAGGAGTAGTCACTAGTCTATTTGGGAAGCCATCCAAATATAATTATTTTGCAGAAATAAATCTCAATTGCATTAAACTTAAATGTAGCTTTCTACACATTATTTATTTCACGTAGTCAAATGAGTGGTAGTACACGTACCATGATGAGAGAATGGTATGGAGAGTGGAAAAGGATTATGTTTACAACTAAAACAGAATAGAATTAATAATGAGGCTGAAATGCCTTTTTTTTAAAGACAGCCTGCTTAGAATTCTCCATTCCAGGTGCAACTTGTTACAGGAAAGCAGAGATCTTGTTTTTTCTCCCTTGCATTGCCTTTCTTACTGTTAAAGTTGGGCTTGGAAAGATAAGTAAATCTATAATGTCAATTTGAAAAACGATTTGGTTATGTAAAAAGGAAGAGAGCAGCAAAAAAGAGACGGATGGCAGACAGACTGACAGACAGCCTAAATGATGGGCAGCCTTTCCTTTTGTCCACTTCTTTGGCTATTTTCTTACCTACAGTAATTTGAAAATTGCAACACTGCTGGACTTTTCCAAATCCATTGTGAAATCAGTAATTGGTTCTATGATGGAAGAAGGAGCATATGCTGTGTATACAGCATCAAGGCCAAAACTCTTACGTTAAGTGCTATCTATCCTGTATCTACAGCCTTTTATGACATTCACTTCCAAGTCCATGCACAAGGAATTGCAGAACTAAGACTAAAGCTGAAGAACAGGTGGAAGGCAATGAACAAAATGTTAGTTAGCTGTGAGAGTGGCAGTCTTCAAGTTCATCTGATATGGTACAAAGCATTTGTAGCTTCTGACACCATTTGCTTAGCCAGGAACATAGCAGAATCTGCAAGGCCCAGAAAGATTGTACTGCTTCAATAGAAAGAGGTGCTTTGCTGAAATAATGTTACGGTTATAACTAGTTTCTTGAAGTGTTTTCCTCTCTTGACTTTACACTTTACTGGCAGAAACCAGTTTCTACTGATTTTCTACTGATCATCCTTTGGGCAGCTATTTGTAGCTGTGCTTATTTTATGCAAAATAAATTTTGAATCAACACCATACTTCTACCCTCAAATGTATGATATCTTCATGCTTCAGCCTTACTGTTTCTGAACCTTTCATAAGACATTTACTTTCACTTTTAGTCTCAGTACGTGATAGGCACTCTGCATTGATCAAATGTCCCCTCTGAAATGAGTGGAAGTTCTACCACTTTCCTCTGTGGGAGTAACGATGTAATGATCAGTGGTTTTTTTTCTGTTTACACAGATGTTTCCTAAAGCACACCAGAGTTCATTGACCCGAAAATGGATGAGGCAATCCTTTTTTTTTTTCTTTAACATGCACTGTTCTTTAACAGCATCATACAGTGAGAAAGAGTGGGATTTTGGTGGCCAGGGCACACCACTGAAGCTGTTGCTTTGATTGCTTCAGTATTAGTACTTCTGAAAACTCTTTGTGGTATTAGGGAATAAGAAAGATGATAAAAATAATACCATATTTTATATTGAAAGATCTACAGACTGTTTGGGGCAGGGGGAAGGACTACAAATTGATTGTAATAGGATTTTAAAATAGGTTTTAACATAGAATTATTCACATTTCATTAGTTTGTTTGAATTCTTTGAAAAAGTTTGTTAAAAAGTATTTGAAAGAGGAAGGAGATACCATTTGCTTAGCTCTATTAAAGGCTTTTGACCAAGACTTTGATAAGAGTACTAGAAATAGGAAAATACAGAGCAAGTGCACAGTTCTATAACAGATGAAAGACTGGTTTAGAGGAAAGAAGTACACTCATAGTGCATGGCTGTTTCTTTGGAAATGGAAAAAGTTAAGGCTGAGCTATTTTAAGGATTGGTATAGAATCTGTCAATTAGAATTCTTTGTAATGATAGCACACAAAAATAGGAAGTGATTCAGATTCCCAAATAACCTCCCTAGCTGCTAAGAATTAAGGAAGATTGAGAGAAACTCATGAAAGAACAAGACACATTGAAGTATGGGCTAGCTAAATGAATGGTGAAATGGTTTGAAAATTGTCTTCAATGTCAGGTTTAAAGGGTTGTGATGGCAGCCCAAAGTGCAGCTGGAGGCCAGGCACTAGTGGAGTACCCGTGGGGGCTGATACTGCCTGCTATACTGTTTAGTTTTTCATTAATGTTCTGGTTGATGGGACAGAGTACACTCTCAGCCAGTTTGCAAATGACACAAAACTGGAGTAAGGGCTGATACTCCAGAGGGGCATACAGTCATCCAGAGGGATCTCGACAGGCTGGAGAAATGAGTGAACCTTGTGAAGTTTAGTAATAGGAAATGCAGAGTCCAGCACCTGGAGAAGAATAATCCCATGCACTAGTACACATGCAGGGCCAGCTGGCTGGAGAGCAGCGTTTCAGAAAAGGACTTGGAGGTCCTGGTGGATGCAAGCTGAACGTGAGCCAGCCATGTACCCTTGTGGCAAAGGCAGCCAACTGCATCCTGCGCTGCTTGAGGAAGAGTGTGGCCAGCAGGTTGAGGGAGGTGATCCTCTGCACAGAACTGTTGAAGCCACATGTGCAATGTTGGGTCCAGATATGGGCTCCCCTATACAAGAGAGACATGGAGCAACTGGACTAAGTCCAATGAAGGGGCATGAATCATTAAGAACTGGAGTATCTGTCATACAAGGTGAGGCCGAAAGTGCTGGGAGTGTTCAGCCTCGAGATAAAAAGGCTCAGAAGGAGCTTATCGCTGTGTTTTAATACCTGATACGGGGAGTAAAGAAGATGAGTAAAGGTGAGCAATGTTTGAGGAAAGACTCATCTGAGTAGTATCCAGTGAAATGACAGGAAGCAATGTGCACAATCTGAAACACAGAAAATTCAATTTAAACATAAGAAAAGAAATGTTTTTACAGCGGGATTGGTCAAAAGTTGAGACAGGTCAGCTAAAGAGGTTGTGGAGTCTCTGTTCTTGGAAATATTCAAAACCCAACTGAAGGTGGCCCAAAGCGATGTACACTAGCTGACCCAGTTTTGAGCAGGGGGGTTGGACTTGTTGATCTATGGAGGTACCTTCCAACCTCAACCACTCTGTGATTTTGTGATACTGAGAACTGTGTGTTGACTGTGCAGAAGAAAAAGAACTCACAAATTTCTCACAAATAGTGATGCATTCTCAGAGAAAACGTGGTTGTAAAATTAATTGTGGGTGATTCAGTTAAGGTTTCTCTCTAGCATATAGTAGTGATGATAATAAAAGCAAAAGCAACAATAACAGCAAAACCCTAAATCACAGCCCCTTGCAAGAGAAAGGTGACACTAAAATATAAACGGATGGACTTCTGCCAGTTCTAAAGCCAATTTCAATTAGCAAAATAAACATGTACTTCGAAGTTTTCAAAGCGGTGCTGCAAATAGGACAAATAATAGTATCCTTGAAGTCTTTGTGCTCAATAAGAAGGAATAAAGGCTGCAGGGACAAATAAACCCTGATGACTGAAGGAATAGGAGAATGTCTTGATTTGAGAATCAAAGTGAGGATTATAGCTTTCACTAGAAATTTCTACTAGAAATTTCTACTTAGGAAGACTGTGTCAGGAAACTCCTTTTAGATATTAACTCTAAGAACTGAGCTGAGTGTGTTCAATATCTGCTCAATACACACAGAGCAAACCAGCTTCTAGACGTGGCTTTCAGATGATGTTAACATCAAGGGATTACTGGGATTCATAAAGTACTGGACATTCAGATGGATAATAAGAATATCTGTGGTTGTAATAAGAAACATTATTTTTTGAAAGCAAGGTAAGTGCTTATATTTCAGGGCAGATCCAAAAGTTTATATTTCAGAGAATTAGAAGATACTTTCTATTGGGAATTTTTCAGATATTTCTCTTGTGCAGCTGGTAGGTATACCAGTGTGTAAAATAGATTTCTGGGATGAAGTTGTGGTGTTCCTGAGTGTCTCCAAAATGCTCTGTGATGGCTGAGAATGGAAAAGCAGATAATTTCCTGCTACTTACCTAAAGGACCAACTTGAATGCAATGAATGCAGAAACTTCTTTGAAGGGTCCATAAACAGTTCCTAATCTGTAAAGCTGTGGAGAGGCTGAGGAGAACAGGAGAACTGAAATAACAGTGTACCTGCCAGGTTCTGTCAGATTCCCCAGACTTAAGGAAATACTAGTGAGAGACAATGAAAAAATGACCACATGAAAGCATATTGCACATGCTGAGCTTTGAACCACAGTGTATTAGAAATCCAAATACTTAAGAGACATCATTATGCAATTATTTCACAGACAAAACAAAAATCTCCAAAGCTATCAGGCACAATCAGATATTGGGAAAAAATCCCAAAGATAGTTGTCTTTGCTTGTATGTCTTCTTTATTTGCTTCTCCATGCATAGTCCTCATATTAACTTCAAGGAATAAGATCCTGAAGTTGAGTTAGAGCAATACCTCACTGAAAAAATACGCAATACCCTGTGATGTGGTATTAAAAGGATCCCAGGAAAATACAGTCATTACAAAAACTGCACAAAGAAATAACTTTCAGAGATATTTTCAGAGGCCCAATAAACCATGTTCAGAATTAAAATAGGTAAAAAGGAAGGACAGCTCACAAGAATACAAGTTTGGAACAGTTAACTTGAAAGAATTAAGGTAAAAACGTTAAAGTGCATGTTCTAATTATAACATAAGCAGTTTTTTTGTCAATAAGTTTTGGTAGAAACATAAAAATAACAGAAAGATATAGTTATACAATTCAGAGGAAAACAGGATGCACAGAGAGAAATAATTTGCAGAAGTGACATGTAAAACTCCTTGAAATTTTGAATAAATATTGAAAGCCCTATAATTACATTGAACAGATAAAGTATATAATTAGAGTGAGGTGCAATTATATCCTTTCTTTAGGTGCACAGGGATATTGCCACCTCATATTGCCATCAGTGAACGGCAAGTTATGAGAAGAATTTGCGAGTTCTTTTTCATGTTTTATGGTTTCATTGTGTCAGAAAAGATTTTGGTAGGAGATTAAAATACGCATTACTTCTGCTGATAGCACTACATGAGACTGTCATATGGAGAAAGGGTGGAGATGTAAACAGAATAAACCTGTTAATGCTGTTAAGAGGCACACTGATTTATTCTACAAAAAGTAAAATCAAAAGACATAAATACACAATTCATTTCTGTTTATTTTGAAACACATGAAGACAACTTATACATTGCCTGAAGGAAACAAGTCTATGGAGTAATATCTTCCTGGCATATAACATTGAAAGAATTAGAAAAGAACAAGAATTGATGACATTTTATTTTCTTATTTTAAACTTTTTCCCATAATCATGAATAACTTTAATGCCTTCTGTCACTTTATTAATTTTTAGTAAAAGAGACTCTTTTCAAGATCTGAAAGAAAGTAATCTAAATCACAACAAGGTGTTGTAACAATGTTATAATCTCCTAACCCTCTGTAACTGGTGGACAGCAGGATGACTAATACGAGTGAGTTTGTTGCTAGCGTTGTGTCTTATTTTCTCCTTGAAGTGAATTTTTTCTTAAACTAAGTATAACATTTCCTCATAGTGGTTTTCAGTCTATAATTCTTTCTTCACAACCAATGTTTTTTTTAACAATACAGAGTACACTTAAATAATGAAATTCTCTGATTTTTTTTAACACCGCTACAGGGAAATTTTGTCTTAAGTATTGTTTTGCTATATATATTATCTCTATAGATACATTACAGAACCAGACATAAAGGTGTTACTCTAAGCCCTGCCCCCACCAAGAAAAAAATCACATTCATTCTTCATCTTTGCCTTCACTTGCACTTTGCCTGCTAGCTCATTTTCAGAAAGAGTTCTGGTATTGGTAACAATTGCTTTATTTTTTCAAGAAACAGAGACTACCACAAATGTATTTTCCTAAATGGTGACCAGATTAACCTAGATTTTAAAAACTACAAGGTCTGAGATTTAAGATTTTGCTCATGGATTAGTGACAAACTGGGTAGGTGATATTTAATGGTGCAGCGCTAGACAGAATACTAGCACCCTGTCCAAACTTTCCAATGATACACAGTCTGTTTTCAGCCTTGGCAAGTTAGTTGCCTACTAATGGACCATAAAATCACAATAATATGATTTGTAGCAGAATCTGCCATTCTTTTAAATGTATTTATCAATGCAACAAGGAAAGTCTACACAAAACTATTAAAAAAACCCACAGTTGTCCAAAGGCAGCTGGTGATGCTTCTAATTCCAAGTCTGATGCCTATTTCCCTGTTTATCTTGGTTTAGTCATTGGCTTCTGGGCATGATGGATTTTCTTCTCCTCTGTTTCTTTGGGGAAAGGTATGATGAAGATATTCTTAATGTTGTAATCTAAAGGTGGTGTAGGGTATGGCTTTTCCTGGCTACAAGGTAGGTCCCCAAAGAAGAGACAATCTTTGGGATAAGATTACAAAGTTCAGGGCTTTGTGAATCAGTACCAGAATCTCAAAATTGATGTTTCTGGCCACAGACCCAGTACATTTTGTGGTGTCCCGATCCACTCAGGATGTGGGCATCAGCATTGTCTATGAGCAGCAGAATTTTGTTTGCATTAAGGCAGAGGGAGCTGCGCACTTGAGAGCGCTAAATGTTTTAAGTCTGCTGCAGTGTTGTTATTCCTACTACTGCTGCAGTTGCTACCACTACTAGCATGATCCAAGAGAAGTGATCAGTGCCTTCAGGTTTGCGTTCATCAGTGAAAAGTAAAATTTTGCTCAAAGAAAGAAACAAAATATTTTCTAGCCAACTTCATGTAACAATATTTAAAAGTACCCACTACCTTAAAAAAGCAGACTAGAACATTACAGTTACTAGGTTCTGCATAATTTCCTCCTTGCCAGAAACTTTAGTTTATCACATATACACCATTCTGAATTTAATGCAGCGTTTTCTGAATATTACTGCTCTCACTTACATATTAGACACTCCTTCATCATTTTAGTTCAATTTCTGTTGTATATTTTATCCTTTCTATGTCTATGTTTAGTCTTCTAATGTGTCAAAACTAATTATTAGAGAAGTGTGATGAGTACCTTCTACCTCTTTTTAAAAAAGTACCAGAAGAGATAGTTGGTTGAACTTCCTAAGTATTGGCTTGCCTCATAAGGTCTTGAAAAGATGTCAAAATGAGAACAAAATGTTGTTATTGTACCAATTAAGATCAATATTTAATATTGATCATGCAAAAGCATAGACATTCTTTCTGATCCTAAGCTAGGTGAAAATTTTTGTTCTAGGTCATGAAAACATGTAAATTATTCCTTTTTCTTTTTTTTTTTGTAAAATCCTTCACACTTTTAAAGTAGTACAGGCTGTCTCTGGGTTAAATTACTCACTCAGCTTTTGTAGTAATAACTGTTTAACTATACCAGTCTAACATTAAAAAAAAAAACAAACAAACAAACAAAAAGAAAAACCTGAAATGTCAGGACTGTTATTCTTTATTTTCATAAAGCCTATGGGAATTTTGTTAATATGAAAAGGAAGTCTCAGACAGCAGTACTGTATTTAATACAGCAGTAGCTGTATTAAAAAGCTTTCTTCTTAAATAGGGGTTTTAAAGTTTGCTCACAGAAATTAATGGAAGAGAAGATTCAAGACTTCAGACTGACTGTTGATAGGGAATAGGGACTCAGTAAGTTTACAGGACTTGCTGGTGCAGAGGTTGATATTCAATAAAGTTAATTCACTTTACAGATATTAATTATTCTGGCAGAAGAACTATTTATTCTGGGAAAAGTCTCAAGCATAAGAAAGCAAGTCCCTAACATAGGTGAATCAGAGCAATGTTTCTGCTTCAGTTACCCCTTAAAACAGTGAGCATTCACTTTGAAAAATCTACTCTTGAGGCATAATGCAAATAGGACACAGAATAGATCTGGCTATTTTACAATGCGCAGGCCTGAAATATATGTCAGCACTGATTATCTTAAAATTGGAAATCCGACAAACTGCTGCAAGAAATGTGTCTAATTAATAAAAATGTACTAATAAAAGAACCAGTTATCAGGGTGTTTTGGAGATTGCAGGTAAGCTGTACACCTGAAAAAGATTGGAGTTTGTATTTATTTTATAATAAACAACAAAACCAAACCTAAAAAGAAAAAACCTTGTAAGGTCCCTCTTAATTCATTCTCATTCCCTCCCCCCGTTACAAACTGCTATCATCTTGCATGCACATCTATGTAGTATATACGATCTGACAAACTTCAAGACTGTTTTGGTAGTGTTAATACTTTCCCTATTAGCATTTTGTAGTGAGTAGGCTTTCCATATGGAAATTTGTCTGCAATTATCAACGATCCCATGAGGTAACTGCTTCCAGAAAGCTACTAATAATACCTTGTGCATTAAGAACTCTTGAACTGGTAAGGTATTTATGAATGCTTTGTACTGCAAAGATGCAGAACAGATAAATGTAAACCCTGAATCTCCATGAAATCTTTGTGAAAATAATGCAGATTTAACAGACCACACTGCATAGTAGGAAAGGCGTACAAGAAGACACATTCAAGATGGGGCAAAGAAGTCTGATACACCGTACTGAAACAGAAATATTTACTTTTTTTTTTTTGCATACATTGAACTAAAAAGTTTAATTTTCCTTCCCCAGTAACTACTCCAAACATGCTGGACCTACAGAACAGTTCTCTGCCTCTGCCCTGTGCTCTTCCTGCTTTTTTGCTCCTTTCTTCTTGGAGGTATTATGCCCCCTTATAGCTTTGAAGATGGCCCTGCTTTGAGCTAGACAATGGACCGGTGACCTCCAGAAGTCCCTTCCAAATAAGGTTTTTCAGTGATCCTATGATTATCTGATAATCACAACTTTTTTTGCTGCTGGCAAAAGCTTCTTCAGGATTTCTCTAGTATTGAAATTTTCAATTCCTTCACTAGAGTTAATGAATCCACTCCCAAATGGATTTATTCATCCTTAACCCTTTACTGTGATCTCTGCCTTCCAACTCCTTCCTATGCTTTTATGTGCTCTCTCTTTGCTGCTTTGTGTCCTTCCTTTAATTTATACCACTTCCTAGTTCACATACCTCACAAACTGTGTGTGAGAACTTCCTGAACAAAGCCTCAAGAACAAAGCTCCTTTGAGTTGTAGATCATCTCTAGATCATCTATTGCTATATATCATGTTCTGTAATTGTAATTACAGGATTGTTGTAATTGGATTGTCTCATGACATTGTCAGAGGAAATTATCTAAATGAGTTCGCAAGCTATATTTCAGTGAGGAATAGGTATTCAAAATCTACTGCTTTTGCTGTTCTGCACAATCTCATGACCTACCTCCAGGGGAGGATCAAACATCTTTTTGTGTTAATACTCATACTGTAAAGGGTCTCCTAGAGAGAAGACTGCTTCCTTCACTCGTAAGAGTAAAGGTAGATGAATAGGTTCCTTTCTCCCGACAGCTTAGTGAACTGGCAGCTGTCAGTCTTCCTCACCTTCATGTCATATATTCCCAGCATTTTAACATTCCTCAAAGTTTTCCACTAAAAGTGTTTTCTAGATAGTAATGGAAAGCCTCAGTCTTACATGAACACAATTGAGATAGCCTACTTTAGTAATTTAGTTCACCTGTTATAAAGATATCCATAGTTTCAGGGTAAAACAGAAAATACCAACAGTCAAGGAAAATTTCAGCAATAAAATGAAATTTGCAAGTCTATAACTGTCTTCTGAGTGTGTTCTTATAACTTCTAAAGCTAATGATAATTGGGAATAGATGTTCCTATATTATCTAAGTCAAGTCTTTTTCCGTTGACTTTTTTGATCTCCTTTCTATTCACATTTTATGGGGATAATTGACTAAGTTCCAAAAGTGAATTACAATCATCAGGTGAACATAGACATACTAGTTAAAAAGAGAATGTGAAAATTATGAAGAGAACTTCTAAACCCCATGCTCTTTGACTAGTATCCCAGGTGAAAACAGAGTAGGATATATCTCTCACTTTGTCAAAAGAAACTTCAACATTCTCAAATATTCTTTCACTGGGAGGCTACATTACTAGTGGCTTTGAATCCAAATATGTGTCTAATCAGTGTTTTTCAGAATTCTAAGATGAGGCCATTAAAGGTGTGACAAATCTAAGGCATTTTATAAGTGACCCTTTTTTGACAGAAACACAGTGTGGATTAATTAAGATCAAAATAACCAAGGAAGATGAAGTTTAGGCTGCTAATGTTTCTCTATTCTTTTTCTTCTCATGAGCACACACAGGGACATGCACTTTTAAAATGTTGATCTGTAAGACCCCATTCTTCCATGTTGTTGCGTCTGAAAGATTGACTTTGCTATCTTCTACAGATAGTTTCATTTAACAGTTGTAAAGTAAAATGAGGTTTGTCATCTAACTGACCAATACTTATACAGACATCAGAAGGTGTATTTTAGCTAATTGTAAAAAGTGTTAATGTATAATTCAACAAAATAAAATTTTCTTAATACTTTGTAGTAAGAACAAGGGAACTATGGATTAAAAAGAATGCGTTGTTTGGGTTTTTTTCTGTTTTATCATGGAAAGTGTGTTCTCACTGAAAGGATTCTATTTATTGTGTGCTTTTTGAGAGTGAGCTGTCACACAACTATAGATCATATCCTAAGACATGGTTATTTAAACATTGTTTTCTTACTGGTACGTCACTGCTAAAGCAAGATTCATTAACTGCTTTGTGTAATAGCATAATAACTTGTGAAGAAGCTGAACTCAAGCTTGGAAAAGGTTTATATGTACCTATGCATACATATTTTCTTATTGTTTTGGTATTTTATTTCTTAAACTCTTTAAGGGACTGAGAATAAGACATGTTTTTAATATTTTTCATATTAGATTTTGTTCAATACTGTGTTGACACTTTCACATTCATTGCAAAGCAATTGATTATTTCTTAGCATACAGTGTGACAGTATGCAATAACTCCAGCAGGTTTCTCCTACTTCAGTTCCAAAGTAACTTGCATTTTTATAGATATAACAGTGACTTAAGGCTCATACTATACTTTCCAGTCTTTTTTTAATTATTTTTCAAAACAGTTAATGAAGCAGAGCAAGCAACATCTTTTAGTATCTTGCTACCTAAATTTCTGCAGCAGTATCTAGCTCTCATCCAGTTATTGTGTTAAGAAACCATGTTTAAATTGAGGATGTCATGGAATATTGAATATTTCAACAGGCTTAATACCCCCTTGTGTATTTTGCAGACAATCCTGGTCTAGTGAGCCATGTCCCAGTTGGTGTTAGAATCCTGGACGTCAATGACAACCCTCCAGAGCTCGCCAGAGAGTATGATGTAGTTGTCTGTGAGAATGCAAAGCCTGGTCAGGTAACTCTCACAGTTATCTTTCTCCCTGTGAGAAAGACGAATTACTTTATTTGTTAATACCACATAGGTAAGAATTTTGATTTGGGGAACACGAGTCACAATTCTTCCTGATTTCATTTTTGTATTTCACATTTGATTCAACTTTTTAACCATATTAGACTGGAGGGAGATGATTCAGGAATTTATTGACTATATCTTTCTTGTTACTGCAAACAAATATCCAAACTATCTTCAGTAAAGATAGGCAAAACTTTAATCGTGTCAGATAAGTGATGGAATTTGACAAGTCACTATCCTGAACACAATGGATGAAGCAGATTTAACATCTCTCATCTAAGTGCCACATGGTAGCAAGGTTTCAAATACAGCTCAGTGAAATGGCTGGTTAACATGGCTGCCATCCTCACTTTTTGCATGTTGATTGCCCTTGTCTGTGCAGGGTCATTATGGAAAAGATGTTGAACGGGCTTTTCACGACTATGAGCATGGGGAGGGTCAGAACTGAAACTGAATAGCAGAATCACATTCCAGCCGCTGCTCCTGTGATTGATGCACTTCATTGCAGTCCATGGTTTGACAATTTTACCAAGTGCCTTTGCCTTTTTGCACCAATTGAGCTTTTACCCAGCACTCTATGCTGTTTTTGCATTATTACTCAGGTTGTAAGTTGCAACTGTGAGCTCATGTCTTTCCTGAGGAATGTATTACTAGTAATAACATTTTTTCTCATCAAATCTTTAAAAGCAGCGTACATAAATGCATAGTGGCATATTTCTGTTTTTAACACTGATACTATAAAAATGCTGTACTTCATCAGATTATAGGCTGGCCAGAGTTATCTTAACAGTGGCCAAAAGCTTACACCTAAAGAGCAATATAAAGTGCATGATACTTACGCCAAGTACTTACCTGGTTTCAGAACATTTGCAGATTATTTCCTGATCCAATTGGTGTTTCTGTATTTTTAGTAATCCCTTAACAACCATCTCGTATGAATCTGTCTAGCTTTTTCCACAGCAAACAAACTTTTGATATCTGCTACCTCATGCGGCAAGGAATTTTACAGTTCAACTGCATGTTTCAGGAAGACCTACCACCTTTCCCCCCCCCCGCTTTTTTTTTTTTTTTTTTATCTTCCTATGCTGTCTCCACTCAATATTTACCAGTTCTTGTGTTGGGGGAGAGAGAGAGAGAGAGCGAGCAAGCAGTTGATCCCTATTTATTATCTCTGTGCCATTCATAAATCTCTAGCACATTGCCCCTCAGCTGTCTCTTGTCCAGACTGAAGAGTCCTACTTAACTTGTACAAAACGTGATAAAGCCCTTCTAGACTTTTGATCATTCATCTTGTCCTCCTCTAAACTTTCTCCAATTCCTCTCTATTCACCTTGAGATGAGGAATCAAGATTCAAGATGCAGGTATGCAGTGGTTTATAATTCTTATAGTAGTTTATGCTTCATAGTATATGGTAATCTCTGCTTTGTTCTTTATTCCTTTCCTAGCAATTTCTAACAGTGGCTTTGCTTTTTAACCACTAGTAAGCATTGAATGCAAAAAACTGCCTGCCATAACACCAATATCGTTAGAAGTCATGATCAGCTCAGAGATCATCATAATGTATGTGAAATTAAGACTCTATGTCTGTGTATAATGAATTTCACCTGTCTTTGTATTGCCTGGCCTCCGGAGTATCAGGTGGTCTTTAGTGTCAGCCCTTCCTCTTTTCTTTCTTGAACAGTATCATAAGTAGATTTAATAGGCTGATTATTCATACTCTTTATAAGGTGTTTATATTACACTGACCAACAAGTGACCTGGCATAAATCTGCATGGAACAGGAAACCTCTGTGACTTCCTTTCCTTGTGGAATAGCCAGTTTACAAAAGAGGCCCTATTTACTGTCTTTCGAGCAATTATTTGTGCAGGAACCTTCCCTCTTATCTCATGATTGCATAATTTTCTTCAGTGCTTTTATGGAGACACCTCACTCAAAGCTTTTGAAAATCTAAGTAGGTCTGTCTCTCAACTGAATATCTCTTACTAACATGCTTATTAAAGTAAAAATAATGTCCTGAAAACCTCAAATAAAGCAAAATAGACAATTAGAACTTGTAAAAGACTAATTAAAAAAAACAGAGAAGATAAAATCTCTTAAGCATTAACTGCAATTGCTTTCAACATATTCTGATTTTTTTTTAAATTATATAATTTAACAATAATTGTTATAATTAATAATAAGATAAAGCATGCAGTGGAGCTAGCTCAGAAATGCTCTGTTTGCTGGGGGCAGTGTTGGAGTAGCTAATGCTTCTTATTAGCAAAGTTTTAACTCTCCAATAGTAGCTTTGCAAATGTAGATTTATGAGAGAGATATTTAAAGGACAAAATAAGTTTTACTATAACCCCATTTGCTCCTGAAATGGGTCTGTGTTGTATTTCTCTCTGAGCTACTGTTGCAAGCGTGAATGACTCCTGACCTCTAGCATTGCCGTTTAGCACCCAAGATTAATGCTACCATGAAGGACTCTACAAGCAGTAGTTAACATGAAAGGCTGGATCATCAGGCTGCTGTATTCTTTTAACAGGACTCCATTATGTACATGACACACACTAATTTTTCTTTTCATTGCACAACAAGGCTTCGGAAAAGATTGTGATACCATTGCAGTGTACAAAAACCAAAACCAAAACAAAACACAAAAGTACATGGCTCTTACTCAGAAGATCTTACTGTCTTGTTTAAGAAAGAAAATGACAGTGTTCAAAAAATGTTAAGGAGGGACAAATAAATGAGGATTACAGAACAAGACAAGTGTTCCATATGCTAAAAAGCATGACCAGCCTGATGGTTTTGAATCACCGAAAAGGCAGTATTTACTCCGAGTTATCAATCAGCTTGTGTAAATGATTCATAAGATTTATCACTAAAGAACAAATTCTGTCAGGTACTGCCAGGCACTTCTGCGTGACTAGTACTTTGGGGTTGGGCTCCAGCCCTGCACTGCCCAGTAAGAGTCCTTATTTCTTTCCACAGCATGGCTAATTTGGATTTATTGTGTGCAAGATAAACTAACCAATAGTTGGTCATTGGAAGACTTTTTGTGTTTTCTTGTTTATTTTCAGAAGAGGCTTCTACGGAGAGAAATCACAGTATCATTTATTTGTACAGCCTCTGTCTCCTGCTTCTTTTTCCCTCCACAGCTCAATTTATTTACTTTAAAATAATAAAAAAAAAGCCAATAAAACTTAGGACTTAAGTGTTTAAATGAACCCCCCTAAGGCATCTCAAGCAGAAAATACTTGTGAGATGATGATCATTTCCACACTGAAGTGACAGCTTTATTCCCTTAGCAGTCACCTTGCTGAGAAGATAAACTA
The DNA here is from genome assembly GCF_963921805.1 of Phalacrocorax carbo. Taxonomy (NCBI): domain Eukaryota; kingdom Metazoa; phylum Chordata; class Aves; order Suliformes; family Phalacrocoracidae; genus Phalacrocorax; species Phalacrocorax carbo. The sequence goes on along the minus strand of NC_087514.1, from coordinate 84,232,912 downwards.
TCTCCAACAGCTTCCAGGTGAAGCCTTGTAGATACTAATATATTAAAGTAGATAAAGCAGCTGTGATTTGAGCTTACATGGTATCCAGACCCAGAGAACTCTGACTTCTAGAAATGTAGTGATTTTGTGAATTATTGTGAAATTTAGTCACTGTAGGAAAATGAAATTTTGCAAACTTCCACAAAGTGAACTTACAATGAAATTTTCCTTTGCTTCAAAAGCAACTTGTTGTATTATTGTTAAGACAGTGGGAGCAAATAGTGATGTAAAAAAAGTTTAAATGCTTTGTTCTGGAAAGTGAAGGAGTGAAGTGTTGACAGCTTTCTGAGTGTTTTGAAGTTCAGTGTTTGTCCTGGCAGAATATGAACCTGTTAAAATGTCTGACTGCTAGTAACATTCACTACCGCTCTCCAAAGATTACATTTTTTTCTGGATGCTGTTTAAACAAATAATAGAAAAAGTTGTGACAGTAGTGAAATATCATTTCCCTGACACTATCCATCACTGCAAATTAACACGCAAGCGTGTGCACATGCACATGCACACACACAAAAAGAACTTTTTCAGAATCAGAGTGTGTAAATATTGTGCTGTCAACACGAGCTACCTCACCCTGGATGCTGTTATTACTAATAGTCAAAGGAAATCAGTGTTAGCTGGCAAGGAACGCCTCTGCTATAAGTTTATTGTATGTATATTTACTTGTTTATTGATTTGGTTCTGAAACGATCCGAGCAGAATTTAACATCTGCTCTCTATCCTCTTCAATAAGTTATCCTCTGTTCTTGAAATCTTTCTTTTCTTGCCAACTCTTGCCTTTAAGAAAATAGCGTAACTCTTCAGTTTCGTTGTTTCAGTGCTGTCAAGCGAGCTTTACAGCAGCTGAGGTTCTGTGTCTACATTTTTATTTTAATCAGCTTTGGTAAGGTGCATGTTAATGTCTGCTAATAGTCCATTAATTAGTTGGCCTATTAATTAGAAAAGGGTTAACAGTATATTTGGGTGTCAAGAGCGCACACACTTTTATTCCTCACCTCTGCATGAATGTCTTAGAAATATTTTTCTTAGAAAGCAAAGGCCTTTCCTGAAAGAGTGTGAACTTTCTGTTTAAAAACAGTTCTGTCAAAAATATTTTGACCTGTCCTATTACACATGTAATGTCTATTTTCCACATGGAAAAGCATGGTTTCTATGCCATCTGGTGCTACATGTTTTACATATATTGGCGAGTTCAGGGAATACCTGAACTTCCATGTATGAAATCAGGGAATGTAGACAGAATATTTGTTGAGTTTTAAAATTAGTCTTAAAAACAAATAAATTTTATGCTAGTCTTGTGGCACTGAGGTCTTGATCAAAGTTTGGGGCTTTTTTGCAAAATGGCATGTTCTTGAAGCAAGATTCTCTAAAATGTCACTGAATGTTTTATGTAAGAGAGGGCACAGGATGAAAATTTATCTACTATGCTGTCAAATAAAAGCTGAAGGTGAGTGGCAAAATTACTTATATTTCACTGATAAACAGCACTGAGGATTTATAAATAATATTTAACAGATTCTTATCTTGTTTTAAGGTCTTATCTGAATTTTGTACAGCTATGTATGGTGTATAACAGTATTTTTAGTATTTGAGTAATAACAGAAACTGCTTGTCTTGAAAATATTCTTCCATCAACCTTTTTCTTGTCTTGCTTTGCCTCATACCATTTTAACATTATTAACTAAATATATCTATCATCTGAGATAATTTTATATTTCTGTTTTTAAATGGTAGTTGCTTCAATAACAGATATGCCACCTTTGCAAAATTCAGTAGAGAACTATTAGCTCTTGCCAAACCTTTTCAACAATATTGCCATGACTTTGGTAGACTGCATGATTATAGACCTTTTGGATTGATCTTATTCTGCTACAGTTCAGCAAAAAACTACTGCGACAAACTTTTAAAATATTCTCAACAGTTATCCTCAGTATTGTTAACTGTCTCAGGTGTATATAGTCAAAATAATATACTATATTGTATACAGTCAATGGAATAAGCATTGTACTCCATTGGCTTTAAAACGTACTAGCTTTGCTTCTCTTATGTGAATGGAGTTAAGAACTGTGTTGTCTTTTAGTTTTAAAACAGACCAAACCACTTGAGCCAGCGCTGTTTCTGCTTCAGTGTTCAGTCCAGACAGACTACAGCTGAACACTGAACAGAAAAATTCTCATGAAAAGAGCACCTTCCCTCTCCCTTTTACATTTCCCTAAGGATATCTATCAGCTCTGTGCAGCAGTCTGTGTAGGCTTCACTGCCCATATCAGAAGAACAACTTTTATTAAACTCTACTTTAGCACTTGAGCTTCCAGGCCCAGCATGAAAATCAAAGCAGAGGTAGAAATATTGCTTGGTCACACGTTCCAAAAGCTTAGCTCAATTTTAGTTGAATGTAAATTTTAAAAACCACCAGGGCTTTTGAAGGCAAAGGTTCTACCTTTCAAATATACCTCTCCCACACATGGTTGCTACATCTAATTGTGTTCCTTTGGGGCAAACCAAACTAAAACCAGGAGTAGCTGCCATTCTTCCTGTTCTCCAGCAATTTAAAACTGATTCTTAAGAGGAATTTTAAACAGAGAGCTGGTATTATATTCCTGTCGTTTTGGTTAAACAATTATTTTTCTTACCATATTGATGTGCGTCTAATTATTACTTAAGCAGCAGATGATGCTCCACACAGACCATCCTGGTTCAGCCTGAATATTGTCTCCATAAAACCAGATATTTAGGTGAAACTGTATTTCTGAAAGTCACCAGGATGCAATGCAAATGGTGAAAATCTCTGTACCAGGTCCTGACCATATCAGAATGTCAGAAAGTATAGATGCTTTAGATGCTTTTTTCTAGCTCTGAAGTGTGGTTCCTAAAATATTTCGTGCTAGAGAAATCAAGCTAATGGCCCAGTCATTTAATCAGTTGAATTTAGCAGCAGTCAAGTAGAAAATTAAAATAAGCAAAGTTTGAGCATCCTGCTGAGGTCAGGTACTATTTGGGTGAAGTTCAAATTTCAACAAATTCACTGTTAATTTTTATTTCAGGTAATTCAGACTATCACTGCAACTGACAAAGATTACTCTGCAAATGGGGCAAGGTTCCATTTTTCCATTGATGAAGGGCTTTCTTTGAATCCCAACTTTACTCTGAGGGACAATGAAGGTAAATCAAACACATACATCTCAAAGAAATGGATCTCTGTTTTGTCTGGGATGTCTTTCTGAACAGAACAATTTCCATGTGTTTCTTGACAGAAGGGAAAAACTGTAATCTGTCACCACTGAACTGGCTGATATCAAGGACATTGTGTATACAACATATTGTAAACTATGAATAATAGATATTGCATTTTATTTTTATATTCCACTTTATTTTAGCATTTATACTTCATACATTCAGGCAAGAATGTTTTAAAACAGTGGATTAATGAAAAAGATGTTGGCAATTTGGTCTGTTTATAGGTATATATCACTGAATGGGTACTGTCAGGATTATTGCTGATTATTACTTAAAGGAGAAAACAAGAATTTAAGGGGCATAAATATTGAATTCATGCTTACTTTTATGGATATGATGCCAAAAGCTGGTCCTCCAGTGCTTCCTGGATGACAGTGTATCACTTCATGTCCTTCCTAACAGAGTACAATCAGAAAGTCATAGTAGATGGGCCCAGAAGTAAAAGAGCCTTCAGAGTCACCCAGCCATGTGTTTCTGAACATTTCTTGAATCAAAGAACCATCCAGCCTTTCCAAAAAAAACCAAAATCAGCCTTACTTTTTGTTGAGCATTGCCTCATGGTTTCCATTTTGTAACCTGATAAAAATGAGAGTAAACTTCAAATGCCTGTCTGTAGCCTTCCCCTTGAGCTTTTGTGTGTGTGTGTATTGTGTGGTTTTGTTTGTATGCATGTGTGGAAGTGTGTGGGGTGTTGGCTTTATTTTACAGTTATATTTTTGCTGTAGTGTCATGGAACACCTTCTGAGATCTTACAGATCACTACTCATCTGTAATGACTGAGAAGCATTAACTCCATCATTGGTACATATGGCACATACAGTGATGTTTAAACTATTCTTTACAGATATTTTTTTTTTAATCTGTTTGTAAGACCTTTTAGGGAAAGAGACTACATAATCTTCCTAAAGAATCTGTTCCAATGTTTAACTATACTTACATACAGCAGAAAAAAATATCAAGTCATGCTCTTTGTTTGGACTAGATTCATGGCCCTCATATTCTTGTTCCAAAAGAGATCAATCCAATATCTATCAATATTAAAACAATATTAATATTTGAAGGACTAATTAATATATTAAAAATATTCCTTAAGTGATTACTCCAGCCCTTTCCTAGACTGGTATATCAATCCCACTCAGATCATGATGGAGCATTGCAGCAAAAGCCAGAGGGCTGCTCCTGAAATAAAGGAAGTGTACTATTGTATATTTTTGTATTTGAGTCTACGATTCAAATAAATTCATTGTGCATTGGACTGTGACCTCATGTGGGAGACCACAGCCATGTTCGTTTCAGTACAAGATGCTTACATCAAGACGTGCTTTTGAATAACTCTGTTGAAATTGTGGTTCATGATGAAGTAGATATTTTATGGTATTGAACATATTTTAATCAGGATCTGTATTATATGTGTTTATTACCAGTGGAACATGCTACATTATACTTTAGGGACTGCATGTCAACATAACTTATTTACCTACACGGATTTATAAGAGGTTGAGAACTTTTCATAAATCTCTAATATGGCAATGTCATGCTTTGGATATAAGTATGCAGCAGTAAGTATTTGCTGCTTTCTTGTTATCTCCCCAAGAGCAGTGAGTAATGACTTTACCACCAACAGCAGAAGACAGTGTTTGGACTATCCTAAGGTTGGATTTGGCAGGGAGAAGTAGGGGAAGGAACTGGAAAAGGTGTCCTTTAAGGTAAAGAGCTGTTCTGCATGATGTTTTTATTTCGTCTAAGGAGATACAAAGAGTAACTGTGCACTTCCTGTAAAATCTTGCGTAAAACTTCTACACATACAGAGACTCCAGAAATGCCATTTCCAAATTGCCCACATAATTAACACAATGGCAGTTTAACTCAAATCATAGCAAGAAATTTATCTTATAAACAAAAACAGCATCACTATTTTGCTCGGCATATGACCCTTTGATTGTTTAAACACTGCCCTTTATTGGGACCTTTTCTTTGTGATATAACCTGTATGTAAAATATCAGTGAAACACTTACAAAGTGCATTCACAAGATCTAGTTCTCCAGCATTCACAACTTTCATATTTATCACCTATTCCTATTCTGAAACTGAATTTCTGTTGCTTTCTCTTCTAGGAAATAGCTTTGAGGTGGTAGGCAGAAGAGGCTTTCCTTATGTCTGTGACAAGTTTGCACTTTTATGTTCTTGAGCATCAGCTGTTAAAAAGAATCAGAATGCTCTTAACATGATGGCTGCTATTTTTACCTCCGGATTTAATAATTCTATAAAGGCTGGCATTCTTGGAGGGTTTTATTTGTTTGTTTGTTCTGTATGTTGGTGTTTTTTTTTTAAAGAAAAAAACCTACATCAATTGCCTTAAGAGTTTTTTATTATGTTTTGCAGAATGAAAAAAAACTAGAAACTCCATGTCATGTTGAAAATTGTAGTCAGTGGTAGCTGTATCTGTGACTGCAAAGCTATATTTCTTTTGCAGTCATCTTTGGATCCAGTCATCCTCTCCTTTTATTTCTTCAGGACAAAGGTTTCATTTCACAAAAATCTCAGTAGACATTTTCTCCCCTTGTTTTTGTAACCCTGCACAACAGAATTCTGCTCTTTGAGCCCCAATACAGTATTGAATGAATGTTCCCCTACTCCATTATCATCAGCAGAGCTACAGGATCAAAAGACTCTACAGCACTGAATTTCATCTTTAAATAGTAACGCTTGTATCTATGCACTTTGAAATCTAAAGGACTTGCACAAGTGTAAGATTTCATAGTTTGTCCCTACCTATCTGTATAAGCTGCAGCAATATACAATCCCAGCATGTGTGTGATTCAGGTCAATAATAATCCATGGCTTCAGCTGAGGAAATTGATATTAACACATCAGTCCAGATCATTAATCATCTGACCAGTTAAACTTTTATCTCTTGGGCCTGGATTTATGCCTTTACTCAGTAACAATCCACAATTTTAAAGCTCCAGTCTTTGAATATGCACCCTCATAATGCAGAACTTAAAACGCTTAGGGAAATGTTGGTCAGGAGACAGCCTAAGAGTTGCTTGGATCACCTTCTGGATCCTGTTGGTGTTTACAAGTTTCATTTTAAAGAAAAAAAATGGAAAAGAAAGAATACGATACCTTTTTCCCTACCGACTGGATTCTTAAGCTACAGTAGATTCTTTGCTGCTATTTGAGGTTTTTTATAGGCTGACAAAGTACTATTCAGAAAGAGTAGAGGCTTAAAAGTATGAACAAGAGGACAGCCAACAAAATGATGCAGTATCTGTACACATATAAGCAAGACAGAACAAGAGCTGCAATAGAATTTCTTTGCCAAAGAAAATGCATTAAGTTGTAATCATTTCCTGCAATGTTAGAAAGCAAACCCAGGGAACATGCTGTTTTGTTTGTTTGGGAATTGTACTTATGAAGACTTTTAAATGAAAACAGGGATGTTTACAATCTATTCTGTCCAGAAAAAAGGTTGCAATTTCTGTTAAAACCTGAGCAGCCAAATACTTTTTTAATCTGGAGGTGTTTTTATGTTGTGGTTCAGATGCTGTGTAACTCAGTTCATTGTTATCTGTCTTCTTCTCACTTTGTTGTTTAGGGTGTTATCATAGATAATTTTGAAATGCTTTTTTCACTTGTGTGCAGCATTTTAAATTTACACTTTTTGCCTAATCAGAAGTATCGACTTTTGGATGTCATGTTTAAAATTTGCCAGGGCACTATAAGACTAAAAAGCACCTTCTGCTGGGGAATCAGAGGAAAGATGAAAGATCTTCTTCAGAATAGAGCTGTTTCTAAGCACTGAATTTTAAAGTTATACCTTTTTTTTTATCCTGAAATTATCATGATATTTTTCCAGATGCCCGAAGAACAGTTGATATATTTGTCAAAATTAGTTAGTTTGGTGGAAAATGCATGTGAGCATATGTCACTCTTATAATATCCCCAACCGTTAATACATAGACACACACTTGCATAGTCTCTCTCTCTCTCAGTTTAAAAAATTCATGCCCTCTTTTTGCCTACTTTTTTTTACCTATTACCTATTACATCTTTCAGATGTTACATCACACTTTTCAGGGAGCTGGCAAAAGATTGAACCCCCGAAGGACAGTTCACTTAGGTGCAAGAGAACATTTATGAATTTTATGCACTGTAAAGCACTGCTTTGCCAGTGGATTTTTTTCACAAGATATACAGTCTACCATGGATGCTCCAATGGGTATTGTAAATTTCCTGGAGAATAAGGGTTTGTACAGAGACTCTGGACATTCACAGAACACCGCCAATAAGATTTGTACATTCTCTTACCTTAATAAATTGAGACTGCCAGAGACTGCTCTACTTCTGAAAGTAGACAAAGTTTACCTTACTTCCAAGGAAGAACAACTCCCTAGAGAATGCTTAGCATTTGTTCTCCTCTCCTTTTATTTCTTCAGGACAAAGGTTGCATTTCACAAAAATATTTGCAGTTTTGTTTTTCCCCTCTGCCCACTTTTCTCAAAGATCTGGCCTTTTGAAAAATTGCCCAGTGATGGAGAATATTCTGGAGTTGGAACAAAGGTATGCCATTTTTCTGATACTACCCCTTTGGAGATTCCTTTTTCTTAATGTTATGCCACAAGATACTTCAATACCTACAGAACTAGAGTCCTGCTTTTCTATAAAATCTGGAGCACATTGAGTTCAATGGTATCTGTATAAGATGAAATTTGTAATGTGTTCATCCACCCATGCCTGTGGTGCAAACTAACATTTTTCCTGTGTTACAGATCAAAAATAAGTTTAAAAAAAAAAAAAAAAAGAACAGTTTTACTTGGCATTGCTGTTATTTAGGAAGTAAGCAACTTCCAGAGAGTAATTCACCCCATCCCAGCATGAATTCCCTTGCAGAAGTTTCTGTTTATCTCTTTTCCCTGATATGTGCAAAATTATTATCTCCAACCATATTGCACATGAAGTCTGTGGCAGACCAGTGAACAGACTTCATGGCTTTAAAGTTGCAAATAAGCAGGCCAGATACCAGGCTATGTCTTAGTTGCTCTAGATTGTCCGAAGTGGCAGTAGAAGAGGTCACGTTGAAACCCCCACTTTGCAACCCAACGTAAGCAGGAAACAGCTACATAGTTCTTGCTTTCATTTGCACCAAAGTGGCATGCTCACTCCGGCTATGTAGTATTGCAAGTTACTACTGCCCTTCCATGAAATATCATCCTGTAAAGAAGAGAAGTTGTAACTTGGAGAAATTATATCTGAGAAAGTGCAAAGTGAGCATCATACATGGTGACTGTAAGCACATTCCATAGAAGTGCTGTTACAGTAAACAGGTTGAATGCCCGAGCAGGTGTTATCACAGGATCAATTTATGAAAGTAAAAAAGGAATTCTACCATGAGCACAAAGGTCAGAAAACCAGGACTAGCTACCACAGAGGGAGACATTTATCTTCACAGGCCTGTGAACTTCTTTGGTCTGTTTTTGATTTTAAAAAATTGGATCTATAGTTGATCAGGTAGGTAAGAGTGCTTAGTGTACAGGTTCTTTGTGTTTTCAATGCTGCTGGTGGTGTTTCACAAACCAACCCATAAGCAAATAACTATGTTTCAGGCCCAAAAACTCTGCGATGTTGTTTTCCATTTTGCTACCCAGTGGACTAGAAAGGAAGCTCATTGGCAATAGCTTTGAAACCAGCACCAAAACAAAAAGAAAAAGAATTTACAAGAGTTATCAGCATCAAAAATGCCTATCAGTATAGTCCCCATAAACAAATTAACTGCTCTAACTTTAGAAATATAAAAAATGCAAAACATTCCAATGTATTTTGTTTTAGTTTTAATTAGTTATGACGTCTCAGAAAATTTATGGAAGTTGAATGGCTGATACAAGCAGAGTTGAAAATTAAAACATGCCTTGAGATATAAACAGGTTTTTACTCTATTTTTTTAGTTCAATATCTCTTGTGCCTGCCTGTAACGTACAGTGTGTCAAAGAATTCTCAAACTGTGAATAATAAGTGAGTATCCTCCAAAGTGCTCCAGTAATAACCTTTCATGGTGTTATCATTGTATCTCCACTTCCTTGATTTTCCTGTGCCCTCCTTGCTTTTGTTATTTTAGAAGCTCAGTGGAAAAAGGCAGAGATGGTGGAAAGAGGAATATAATAAGAGCCATGTATACAGTGTGAAGTCTAGCTTAATAAACTACCACATCTTCAGACTGTGAAGAGCTGCTGCATTGGAGCCATGCAGATTTTCCGATGTGTAACCTCAAACCCACTTGAGATGAATCTGAAGTTCTAATTGCCATGTTTGCAAAGCATAGCCCAAATGTGAGAAAGTTTAGATCACGAAATGGGGAAATGTGCACCACAAGTAATCAGATAAATCTTTCTTTCCTTGTGTTGGAGTTGTTAATTTCCCTTAGCAGCCAGACCTTTCATCTCTGGCGAGTCCTGGTTATCATGCTTCTCAGGGGTGAAGTTCACAGTTTAAATCTATTGAGATAAAGAGGTCTTTCCTTCCAAGCCTAAAAGGATCAGATCTGTAGTTCTCATCATTCTAGTGCTATTGCAGCCATCCTATACACTACTTGTCTTCCGTATCTGCTGTATCTGTTTTCAGGCATCAAAGGAATTTCTCAGTCCATGATCTCTCCTCTTCCCTTTCAAACTAACTTAGCTGATACAACTTTTTTTTTTCCTCAGTAAACCTTTTCCTAGGTCATCAGCATCTGTCTTCATACTGCCTTTAGCTTTTACAGTTCATGGGATTTTTTTGTTTCATGTTAAGAACCTTCTCTTAAAAGTTACTGCCTTTCTAGTTCCCCTCTCAGTGGGTCCTCAAATAGTTTTTGATAGGGAACATAAACAATTGAAACAAGAAGCTTTCATCAGAATAGCTGTCAGGATCCACGTGGTACTGATGTTTGGCTAAGCTTTTGTTATCTGTTCGTTTTGCTGGCATACCTTTACATACGATTGCCCTCAAGAACAGAGCTCTGACTAGAACATGAGTATTGTGCCAATGTCATTAGCTTTGGTTGTTTTCCACAACCCTTGATTCTCAGTGACCTTAAAAAACCCAGTTCTTAGACAGTTTCCCTCTCTGTAAAAATGTGAGATCTAATTTTTAAAATATTCTAAAAGATTTAATGAGAAAGAATAGTATGTGAGAGCTGCGTTATTTTCCAGTATTTTATTTATGTGTACATACAGACATATACGAAGATTTACTATGTATAACTCTCTGTAATACTGAGAGTAACAACTCTGATGATCTTGGGAGCAGAAAATTTCCATGACGGTGACAAAAAGATTACAATCATATATTTCATTTGTGTTCAAACTTGTGAATTTGCATTGAAGGAAAAGCTTTACGTTGTTTTCTGAGAATACTTAGAATTGTGTATGTTGTTACAGAATCTCTTGGGTATGTGTCTTGTAACAGAATCACAGATTCACAGAATGCTAGGGGTTGGAAGGGACCTCTGGAAATCATCTTGTCCAAGCCGCCTGCTTGAGCAGGGACATCTAGAGCAGGGGGCACAGGAATGCATCCAGGTGGGTTTTGAATGTCTCCAGGGAAGGAGACTCCACAGCCTCCCTGGGCAGCCTGTGCCCCTGCTCTGGCACCCTCACAGGAAAGAAGCTTTTTCTTCTATTCAGATGGAACTTCCCATGTTCCAACTTGTGCCCATTGCCCCTTGTCCTGTCATTGGGAACTATTGAAAAGAGCCTAGTCCCATCCTCTTGACACCCACCCTTCACATATTTATAGGTATTGATGAAATCCCCCCCTTAGTCTTCTCTTCTCCAGGCTGAACAAACCCCAGTCTCTCAGCCTTTCCTCATAAAGGAGATGCTCCAGCCCCCTGATCATCTTGGTAGCTCTCCGCTGGACTTACTCAAGCAGTTCCATGTCCTTCTTGAACTTGGGAGCCCAAAACTGGACACAGTTCTCCAGATGTGGCCTCACTAGGGCAGAGTAGAGGGGGAGGATAACCTCTCTTCACTTGCTGGCGACACTCCTTTTAATGCAGCCCAGGATACCATTGGCCTTCTTGGCCACAAGGGCACGTTGCTGGCTCGTGATCAACTTGTTGACCACCAGCACCCCCAGGTCCTTCTCAACAGAGCTGCTTTTCAGCATGTCAACCCCCAACCTGTACTAGTACATGGGATTGTTCTTCCCCAGGTGCAGGACCTTGCACTTGCTCTTGTTGGATTTCATCAGGTTCCCCTCGGCCCAGCTCTCCGGCCTGTCCAGGTCTCGCTGAATGGCAGCACAGCCTTCTGGTGTATCAGCCACTCCTCCCAGCTTGGTATCATCAGCAAACTTGCTGAGGTTACACTCTATCCCTTCGTCCAGGTCATTGATGAATATGTTGAACAGGACTGGACCCAGCACAGACCCCTGGGGAACACCACTAGTAACAGGCCTCCCATCCAGACTCTGCCCCGTTGATCACGACCCTCTGAGCTCTGTTGTTGAGCCAGTTCTCAATCCACCTCACTGTCAGCTCTTCCAACCCACACTTCCTTAGGTTGCCTGTGAGGATGCTATGGGAGACAGTGTCAAATGCCTTACTGAAGTCAAGACAGACAACATCCACTGCTCTCCCTTCATCCACCCAGCCAGTCATGCCATCACAGAAGGCTATCAGGTTGGTCAAGTTTATCTTCCCTTGGTGAATCCATGTTGACTGTTTCTGATAATGTTCTTGTCCTCCACATGCCTGGAGATGACCTCCAGGATGAACTGCTGCATCACCTTTCGGGGGATGGAGGTGAGGCTGACTGGCCTATAGTTCCCCAGGTCCTCCTTCTTGCCCTTTTTGAAGATTGGAGTGACATTTGGTTTCCTCCAGTCCTCAGGCACCTCTCGTGTCCTCTGCGACCTTTCAAAGATGATGGAGAGTGGCTCAGCAAGATCATCCGCCAGCTCCCTCAGCACTCACGGGTGCATCCCATTGGGGCCCACAGATTTGCGAGGATCCAGATTGCCTAGGTGATCTCTGACCCAGTTATTCTCAACCGATGGTAAGTCTTCCTTTCTCCAGATTTGTCCTCTCTTCTCTGGAGGCTGAGATGCCTGAGGGCCAGCCTTAGCAGTAAAGATGGAAGCAAAGAAGGCATTCAGTACATTCGCCTCCTCTGCATTCTGTGTTACCAGGGCCCCTTCCTTGTTCAACAGTGGGCCTGCTGTGTCCCCAGTCTTGCTTTTACTGCTGATGTATTTAAAGAGGCCCTTCTTGTTATCTTTGACATGCTTTGCCAGATTTAATTCCAAGTGGGCCTTGGCCTTCCTGGTCACATCTCTGCATACCCTGACAACATTCCTATATTCCTCCCAAGTGACCAGTCCCTTTTTCCACATACTTTGAACCTCCCTCTTCCATTTGAGTTTCTCTAGAAGCGTTTTTCTCATCCATGCGGGTCTCCTGGCTCCTCTGCCTGACATCTTCCTCCTGGGGATGCACTGGTCTTGAGCTCAGAAACATCCGTTTCTACAGAAATCTAATTATTACTCAAAAGAATACAAATAACATAAATTCACCATGGCAAATTTTGAAATAAAAATTTTATTCTGGCTCCTTCTTTTCCTTAAATTGGTGTCTTACACTAATATTTAATTCTATGATGTTAATGCTACAAGCAAAACAATTAAATATTGAAAGAACAAATACAACATTAAAAGGAAAACTATATTTTCAATTTCTATTTATCTTGTGCAGTATAAAAATGTCAGTTACTTGTTGGCAGGGACTTCCAGCCCAGCCAAGCATGGTTTAATTATAGTTTTTTTCAAATGTTTTCACTGTAACATTTGAATTGTCCAGTTTGTCCATTCTGTCAGTTTGGTCTTTTCTTTTTACTTTTCTTACAGTTTTATTTACTGTCCTTACAATCTCCCCCCCCGTCTGTCCACAGTTTTCATGATAGCATACATGCTCACATCTTGATGCTCTTTCATTTACATCTTTGCCAATACTTAAATCCTTTCATTACTGCTAGATTCCTGCCCAGGAATCCTCAGTTTTTCTTCATTATATTTGGTCTCTGATACTTTCCTTTCCAGCCTGCATTTTCATCGCTGCTTCTGTAGCTGTGCAGTGATACTGGATCATTCACTCTTTTTAAGATTTATGCCAGAGGATAGAAGGAGGTGGTTATGCTTTCCTGCTCAAATTTGAACACTGGGCCTTCTTTGGCTATAGGCCAAGGAAGATTCACATGGAGACAATTTTGCAGGATCTTATTACTTACATGGAGAAGGTAGCTGAACTGAAGTGTTTTGGGCTTGTAGACACCATAACACAAATGAAGTAGAGTATTAAGCAGAAAGGAAAGGCACTTCTTATTATTGGTAATCACACTTGCTGTCACCTTTTGGATTAAGCAGTATAAGATCTGAGAATTTTTCCTTTGGGAAGAGAGACATGACATATATTAATATTAATGCTTAGCTAATGAATATGGTGTCACTTATCACCAACAGGGAATTACATTTCATGCCGAGTCCTTGAACATATCCTTAGGTTTTTAAGGTGTTATTTCTGGATAACTTTGTTGTGTGATTGTCATCTTCTCATTTGTTGTAACTTGAAATGTAATTCTTCTTAGAACTGGAACTTCTTTGAAACTGCTTTCACTTTCTGATGGTAAGCACATGCACTATAAAGTGCATATAAGAGTGTTACACTTCTCTACTGTCTTCAGTGGATTTCTGGCTGGCCACTCAGACATTAGTTTATTGTGGCAGTATTGGTGCTGAGGGGAAAAAAAAAAAATAGAGCAACGTCCCACAAAGAAAAACAGGACTATGACTGTTGTCTTGCAATGAAGCTTAATAACACAGGCTGACTATGCACATTACATACCACTTAGTCTTGTACCTCTTCTGGACCCAGTGTAGTACCCCATGGAGCTCAGATTTAATTATTACATGGGTTGTTTTTTTTTCTCTTCTGAGTTTATGCAATAATGTGAAGGTTGTATAGCAGCCCAGCAGAGCAGTGTTACCATGTCACGAAATGAAGTTATGATGTGCTGCGGAGTGTATAGCGTGAGGCTGTTTAGGGATGCTTAATGATCCACAGGCTGTTGGAATAATGTTGAAGCCCTGTGTAAAGTGGGAGGAGACAAACCTGGTGCAGTCTTGTCCATACTGCCAGCTGGGAACAGTCCCTGGTGTATGTTGTTAACTCTGACTGTCATTCGATGTTACGTGAGAGAGTCCTAGTTGGACAAAATACCAGGGAGAGTGCTAAAATTTACCGGTGTGAACAGTCAGATGTTCCAGTGATCATATTCACTCCCCAGCCTTGTTTTGTTTAACAACCTGCAACTGCAGGAGATAAAAAGAGAAATTGTTAGAAAGGAGCTTCTTTCTATGTAAAATATGTATCTGTTTGAAATTTCGTACTAATCACAGATATTTTTTCTGCTCTTGGGCTGTATCTAGAGCTCAATCTGCCACTGCTTTGGCAGCTGACAGGCAGACCAGCTGAAGGTCATTTTGTATTCTATGGTGGTTTCTCTCTTTGAACCACTGAAGATTTTATCTGTGTCCTCCAGCAGCATTAGGGAAGTTGGAACTGACAGTCTAGCATAAAAAAAATATGGAGCGGCAAATGAGTGAGATATTACTTTTAAAAAAGCAAGCAAAGCTTTTTATGCAGCATTATGTAGCAGAAAGGTAACACAGTTGCTTACTTTACCCCTTGATTATTCCAATATATGTGTTGAAAAATTAAGAGATGTGCAGGCAATCTATGTGTTTGAATTAAATGCAGTACATGAACAATCCCGGTAATCTATTTTAAAATTCTCCTAAAACAAGAAAATAATCTTATGGAACACAGATTACAAAGTAGAAGACCATACATGTATCAGAGAACAAGCTGGTCTAAATTTGTAAAATTACACTTGGGATTTTTCCGTATTTCTTAGAAAACAAAAAAAATTAGAGTGGCAGAGCCTAATAAAACCTCCATGGGTGGGCGCAATCTGTAATTATGGCCTTAAGGCTCACTCTGCTTTAGGGGAGAGTTTTCTTTATACAATAAATTCAGTCCAAATTTCAGTGATACCAAGCTTGATTTCTTCAATCAATTGACTCAGTTACAACACGGAATACTTTACCCCCTAGTCTAGTTGCAGAATAATGTGGAAATCATTTATTTCTTAACAATAAGATACTGAAGAAAATCAGCATTACTGAGAATACCACAGTATTTTTTTTTAAGGTTTCACAAGCCCAGATTAGCAATATGGAGAATATCTAAAGTTTAGCAGAGTTTTTACAGAAATGAAAGAAATATATCTGCATGTCATGTGCTATAGGTAAATCAGAATAGTTTCCACAACCCTGTATCAAAAGAAAATACTGATTTACTGTGCATCTTTTAATCACCTCTGAATTGGGGTTCTTCTGCACATTATCGAGAACACTCCTTTATTCTGGGTGGGGGTATGTGTGTAGTACCTGGCTACTTTGTAAGGAAAATAGTATGCTTTACCATAGGTACTTTACAACCTCTGTGAAAATATTATTTCCACAATGTGGTGATCATCTTGTGTGTCAGATTTTTTCATTTGAAGGAATTATCTCTTCATCTCATTCTGGTTTCAGTAGGGTTCTGTAAATGGAATGAATATAAATGGCATTATAAGTGGCTGGTGTCATGCCTCTAAGGAAGAAGTTGGCATGAATCTTGGGATTCAGCCATCAAAAATACACCTTGACATGAACAAGCAGAGGAGGACTTCAAGGACTACTGCAAATAAATAAATAAATAAAAATATAAGATTTTTCACCCACTGCATACAAGAACAAAATTTAATGAGTTTATAATGAACTCACCATGCTGGAGATTTCCAAGAAGATAAGTAGGGGGGGTGGAGAAGGAAAGATAATGAACTTCAATGCAGTGGAACCTGATGCTCGGCTCTTAGCTCAGCTGCAAGGGTATTACTTCCCACCTCATATATATTTCTTGTGTGAAATCTGTTACAAAATATATTATGCTATGATGTTATGCTGATGTGGGGTTATACTACCAGTTTTTCTCAGTATCACTGCCAGGTGATATGCAAAAGCAAAATGTTGAGAGATTTTAAAAGAATGTTTTAAGATTTGGCACAGAGCTTGATAGAAGATGTGACATGAAGAGTAGTCACCTGGTAAACAGTTTGTATCCAGTTTGAACAAAACCTGAACTCCTCCATTCAAATATGAATGTGGAAAGTAGTCAGTCCTATGACCTAAAATATGCCAGACTAGCTGTATTGTTGCACTAGGTTTTCACCGGGTCACAGACAATTTTTCCATGGACAAACCTATTTAATGCTGTAGCTACAGTGGTAAGAAAAAAGAATTTTTCTGGTTTGTTTGTAATAGGAAGAGAAACCCAGCAGATGTATTTTTACACTTATCACCCCTATGCTTTTTGTTAAAAAACTCCAAAACCACATCCCTGCATTTTGAAAACTAGGTGACTGTTAATCATGGATAAGCAGCATGAGAAGAGAGCTCTTCCAATCTCTCTTACCATTTCTCAGTCCCCATCTCTCTCTCTCCACAACTGCTCATGTCTCTGATTTCTCACTGTCTCCAATTTTGTTCAGTTTATCTGCGGGCTCTTATTCAGGGGCCTGTACTTTTAAACTAGTGGCAACAAACTGAAATTAAGTTTTACACGTATGAAAAAAGATTTAACTGTGTATTCCTGTAGCATTTCTTTCCCTGCACTCTTTCTAAGCCCCTTAATTTCTTAAACTTAAAGGGATATGGGTGGCAAGCTGCTATAAATGCTCTTGCAATGTGTGTGTAGTAAGCATTAGTGTTCTCATTGACTGTGATATATCCCAGATGGACCTGTAGGTAACATAACAGTGACATAGTCTTACATCACAACTCCCTTTCCTTACTTATCTTTAACATCTACCAGTTTAGAATGTTTAATATCTCCCCCTTCCCCCTCTTGACCTTCCCCTTCCCCACTCTTGACCTCCCCCGAGGATGAGTCTTTGGCCACTGTCCTTTCAGTTGTCTTCTGAAAGCTCTCTTGATCTATAAAACCTAGCACAAACAATAAAACCTAATAGTCTTCTTTTAACTTTTACTAAAGACCTTTTAGCATTCTTCTGAGAGCCAAGAGGATTTTATGTTGTGGATGGATTCCACAACAGACATTCTCAGAATTCCAGGTATTCACATTTACAAGTGTCCATATACCACAAACAGCATAAAATGGGATTAAAACACTTGCAAACTGGGCTCAAAATGGTTGTCAAAGTTCATTTAGGCTCTAAGACAGGTACGTGAGCCTCAATAATCTTATTTATGTAATGCTAATTCCTTTCCTCTGTCTCCTCGTTTTCCTCCATTGGCCACAAATGCTTCTTGTCAAATTGTAATTCTAGATTGTGCATTTTCTAGGACTGCCTAGTATTAAGATGCCCTGTGCTTCTGTTCGATGGGAAACAAACAGTTAACAACATTTTAAATTTTTTGCTTCATTAAAGTGATATTGTGGTTCTGATATTGTAGATAACACAGCCAGTATCCTGGCAAGACGAAGGAGATACAGTCGAACCACTCAAGATATCTATTACCTCCCGGTTTTGATTTCTGATGGTGGAGTGCCCCCTCTCAGCAGCAGCAGTACTCTCACAATTAGGGTCTGTGCGTGTGAGAGAGATGGACGAGTGAGAACGTGCCATGCTGAAGCTTTCCTCTCCTCGGCTGGCTTGAGCACAGGAGCTTTAATTGCAATCCTGCTCTGTGTCGTCATTCTTCTTGGTAAGCCATTTTCAATTTTAAGTAATGCTGTCCTTCCACTGTTTCTCTGAATGTGACAGGGCAGAAAGTTTTAATGTGGTGTTGTTTTGAACCAAAGACTGCCTGGTACTAGGAGGTAATCAGAAACACATAACTGTGATGAGGGGGGAAAGGTTTAGCTAAAATTAATAGGGAAAAATGCCTTTAAAGTACATTCATGAATATCTGGAATCCACTAGAAATTATTTTTCAGAGGTTATCAAGTAATTAGGACTGCAGATCATTTTTTGTGCAATTTGGAAAGATTTAAAACAGCCACTGACTCTAAGTCCATGTCTACAACAGTGTGGAAAATGATAGGAGAGAGATGAGGACAGCTTTTTGAAATGCATTACGCTGTAAGAAGCACCATTAGCACTGTACAAAAGCCATTTCTTAATTACCTTTGTGGGATAAGCTGATAGCAATGCACAACATAACCCACAGGGGCAAGGGACATACGAGACTATAAGATGAGTCCATTACATAAATGCCTTTGAAAGTGCATTTTCTCTTTACCTATTCTTTTTTTTTTTTTTCCCCGCAGACAAATTTGAATGTTACCCACTAGGTAATGTTCTTTTTGTTTTTTCCTGGCAGAGGCACAGTTTGCAGGGTGCGTATCTCTGTACTACTCATGTGCCTTTCTGCGTTCCTGAAGAGACAGCAAGAAATAATGACAATTGCACTGTGACCCATGTAGGAGATTTTGAGGATTTTTTTCTCCCCAAAGGCTCTACATTTTCTAAAGACTACTTTTCTCACTGGTTACTTCAGAACTACCTTGTCAGAGAGCTGTTTTAAAATGTATAGTAATACATTTAGTCTGTAATCTTACATTTTTGTCATCCAAGACTGAATATTCATAAGAGAAAAAATAAACCTTTTACATTTTATTTCAGTATATATGCTAAATATTGGGTTTAATGAAGCACTGAAAGCCCTTAAAAATACTCCTGAAAAATGTCAGCCTTAGTTTCTCATTTCTTATTTAGCTGAAAGTATGTTATACCCTTTTATCTCCTTTATGAGATCCCTGATAATCTAACTAGCAGATTTGATTATTGGCTAAAAAAACCTTAGCAATCACCACAAAGAAAATATACAGTAGAAGAATGCTCTTTACTGGCCCTTCGGAAGATGAGGCTGTATTAGTTTCAGTACAGTATTATTAATTTTCCCCTTAATTTTGTGGTCTCAGCCTGCTGCACTTTGGCATGTTGCTATGTCAAAACACAGCTGTATGGACTTCATGGGTGCTTTCCAAGCATACAGCAGTCTATCTTCGGGTAGCACATTACACAACAAAGGCATTGCTCACTTAGGAATAGAAGTATGCTCTTTTCCAGATGCGACAGGTTTGGTGACCCTTTGTTACAGACACGTGCCTGACGCAATGATCCTGAATACCAGTATTAGCCTGAAAATATTACACATCTGTATTTACGACTTAGTATCTGCTATTTCTGTAGCATATAAGAACTTATTTCAGATGTAAACTTTAAACCTAATCTAATATCTGCAGTTTTCTCTTTAGCAATTGTGGTCCTTTTCATCACTCTAAGACGTAGCAAAAAGGAGCCCTTGATCATTTCAGAAGAAGATGTCCGGGAAAATGTTGTGACATATGATGACGAGGGCGGTGGAGAAGAAGACACAGAAGCATTTGACATCACAGCACTGCGGAATCCATCAGCTGCTGAGGAGCTAAAATACCGGAGGGATGTTCGTCCTGAAGTGAAGCCTGTGCCGAGGCACCATCCCTCCTCAAGCCTTGACAGTATAGATGTTCAGGAGTTCATTAAACAGAGACTGGCAGAGGCTGATCTGGACCCCAGCGTGCCCCCGTATGACTCCCTACAGACATACGCCTATGAGGGTCATAGATCAGAAACTGGATCTATCAGTTCTCTGGATTCAGCCACAACACACTCTGACCAGGATTATAATTATCTTGGAGACTGGGGACCTGAGTTCAAGAAGCTAGCTGAACTCTATGGGGAAATAGAATCAGAAAGAACAACTTAGTTGTAATTCCCAGAACAGAGAAGCTCCTCAGCGACTGAAGATATAACAGCAACAGTAACAAAAAATTAATACAGTACTTGGAACTGAGCAAGTTGTATGCAGTTACTGTAGAACAAGTGCCCTTTTCATATTTGAAACTGGGTTCTCCAATTGGAAGAAGGTCAAATTTTGAAAAATACAGAAAAAAGAAGCTATTGTCCCTTGTGTATATTTTTTAATTGCTCAATAAAGTCCGTGGTACCGTATCTGTAACAATACCTAAAGTAAAGCCAAGCAATGACATTTTTATTGCAATATGCTTAATATCCCCAAGCTACAGTAAGTTTATGGTCATGCCTGTTTAGGAAGATAGCTAATGGAGGAGCAAACCTCTTGCAGGTGGTTGTGATGTTGCATTTCTTAGCTGTGCTCTAGGTCTTGTGATCCCAATGTGAGGTAGCCAATGGGGTTTACTATCAGCCTGAGAAGTGCTAACAGTCTGTTTCCTTTACAGAAGGGATAAGCCACACCTGTCCTCTTAAATAAATGGTCCTTTGATGATTTAATCTTATTGAATTAGCAGGTTGCATTGAGATGATGTCATTTCATTATGTCCTGCATAATCTTTCCATCCATAACTAGCTAACAGAGGGAGGGCATCATTAGCTGTTAGCCCAAACTAACATTATGGGGTTATGGCTTTAGCCTGTAACCCCAGACCTGCTCCGTTACTGTGTGCTAGAGGAATTGTTGTTTTCAGTATTGTGCTTTTTCTTTTTGTCTTCTCACAGGAACATCATTCATTTAAATGGAATGGGTCCAAAGTACTCTTTATGCAGTAAAGCAGATGAAGCATAGGTTCTTTCAATAAAAACAACAATGGCAGCACCATTAAACTATGCAGTTGTTTGGTTCACTGTGCTTCACTTATGTCAGCAGATGAAGCTTTTCAAGTCTTTTGCTGGTCTGAATCCAGGAGCTACAACAGTCAGTTTACAACACAGAGTTCTTAATCAAAATGCCTCTTTGTTTCTATGTGTGACTAAAAACAAACCAGAGGTGCTGGTAAGACACTGGAATAGAGAAAATTGAAACAAAGAGAGTAGGACAATGATGTTTTTTTCTTTTTGGTTCAATCTTCTGATATTTAATTTCTCTTAAAGTAATTTCCATCTAAGCAGAGCAAGCTTCTCTCTCCCTATTTCAAACATCATGGGAACAGGAACCTTTCAAGTCACTGGAGAAAGAAAAAATTAAAATGTACCATTATTGTCGTTCCTATGGATTAAATAAATTGATTTCTTATGTTAGTAACTATTTAGCATTGCGGAACTGCTTGGCAGTTGTCCTTAACATAACAGGCTGCTTAACACGTAATCTAGCAGATTCCTGTGTTTTCCTTTGCTTTGTCTGAAACTTTAACTTTTTGTTTATCTTTCTTGTGATAATAACATGAGAGGACCAGGAGCTCTTAATATCCCATAAAAGATTATGACCTATAAGGCTCGCCATCTATTACTGACTTCTGCTTCTAAGAAAACTATAGCTCCACTTAGGGAAGTGGGCTTCTTGCAATATGCATTTGAAAGGGAAACTGTCCAGAGCAGAAGCTGTGTACTGTTTTTTTACTCTCTGGGCTAGCATGGGGAGTGATACAGATCTGTATACTCCACTAGATTCCTCCCTACGCATTTTAGATGCCACTTACCTTCATCTCAGTAGAGAAGGGAGTACCTTTTGCTCCTCCAAGCAGGGTCTGTATTTACTGCTGACCTACTGCGCGCCACTCGGGTGAGCCAGATTATTAAGCCTTTCCTTCTTTACTCTATGACTGGGTAGGTCCTAGACATGGCTGAAACTTCCGATCAGTTCTACTTTGAGTTGTGGGGTTTTTTTTAAAGAACTCCTTCCTGAGATGTTGTTGACTGCTTTTGGTTTAAACAGCCTTCTGGAAAAAATAGCAAGTAGTTTTATAAGAAACTTTTAAAACTGTAAAAAGTATTTGTTACACTGTAGTTTCAGAAATGGTTTATACTACGCTGTTTTGTTTGCAACTTGAAAATTGTAGTGTTTCTTTTCCTGTCAACATCTGAACCCACAAGGCAATTTAGAGGGGAAAAAACCCCAAACCCTAAAATGTTCTGCTGATGATTTGAAAGTCATTTCATAATCTGTGTTCACTTTTTTAAAAAAAATTTTACCAAATTCAGAATCTTCTAGAAATGCATTTAAGGACAGATTGTCATTGTAGAGTAAAGTTAAACAAATGCTTTAATGCAGTAAGAGTTAAATGTAGGCTGAGAATGGTTTATGTATTGTCTTTTTTAGAAGTAGAGTTAGGATATGTTTCAGTTTTGTCCCAAATGAAGCAACTAGTAGTGCAGGATTTTATGACGATAAATTTTCTTTTGATTTAGATCACACTAGCTTTATGCCAGCATCTAAATGTTTATATTGTGTAAGTAGAGTGTTAAGAAGAAAATCTTTCAGCATTAGTAGTACCATGGGCCGTAATAAT
The DNA here is from genome assembly GCF_963921805.1 of Phalacrocorax carbo. Classification (NCBI taxonomy): domain Eukaryota; kingdom Metazoa; phylum Chordata; class Aves; order Suliformes; family Phalacrocoracidae; genus Phalacrocorax; species Phalacrocorax carbo. Next base: position 84,210,290 of record NC_087514.1, on the reverse strand, counting down.
TTGTACCACATCTGCGTGAAAACTGCATTCATTGTTGTATTCTAGTTTTGAGAGCCAGGTAGTAGTTATCCTTATGTCTGTTTCCTCTGGATCGACACCGAAGCAGGGAAAATCAGTTGTATTTTGTGCTTTAAGCAGTGTTTCCACTATTGTTTTCTTTTTATTTGCATCATAGAACATTCAGGCCAAGATGCCAAAGCCAACAGAAGCACAGTGACATAAGCAAATAATCACTCCGTAGGCTCGTGTTCTATTTAAGTTAATGAGAGAAGGAGGTCATGTCTCAGAGAAATAAGAACGCCCTTTTCACTATTCCTGGTGCTCTTTTGGCTGCTGTACAGCACGCGCCCTGTACCCACAGCCCCAGGAATTCGGAATCCTTTAAAACTCTGCAGGGTTTTTGAGATGCTGCTTCAGTAATGCTGTGGTGTGTCCTGTTTGGTATGTCCTATCCACAGTGATTACCAAATGTGCTTTTCTATCATGATACATCTGCATGCTTGCTATGCTTACTGTTTCTTCCTCAAATACACATCACAGTGCCGTGTTGTTTGCATGACAAATAGCAGAATATTAAATCTTCAGGGCCACAGAAAAAGGCCTCACAATGCAGAAAGAACAGGTTTACAAATTTCTTCTCCTGATCCCACAAATTTTTCCTTTAGTCCTTTGTGTCCTAGAAACAAATTTAATCTATATTTGTGAATTTCTATATTAACATTGATTAAACTGGAAGAAAATTAACACTGTATGCCATGGAGGGCACAATCATTTTGTAGCAGTGCTGATTTAAACAAAGTATACATTCAGTGAAAGTACTGTGGGAAGCTCTTTCCTAGTCTATGGTTAAGTCTGATTGTATAGACTTTGTGTAAAGCTTTCATGGACCTTTTGTGTACTCATAATCTCAAATATTTTCGTATTAGCCTAAATAGTAATCCTGTTGCCGCTTAACAACTAAACCCCAAAACCGGCCAGTTTTACTTAAACTGAAAGGTGTTGAGTAAAGTTAAATGGCACGTACAAAGGGTGCTTAAGGCCTTTCCAATTTACAATTTTATTTCTGCAACAGCAATTCAACTAATAGTACATTTACACCAAATTAATTAGTTGCTTTCCTTCAAAAAATACTTTCTTTCTTGTAATGGTGAGGGCACTCAGTATGCTGTAATCTTGCCACATCATCTGAGAAAACAGCCTGTATAAGTATTTTAAAATGTAAAAATATATTGTCAACCTAAAAACAGTCAAAAATGTGATTTAATACACTTTAAAGACAAGGAAGAGCTTGAATTCAACTGGTGTTAGGTTAAAATTTATACACTGAAGACAATTTGTTTATCAGTGTCACCATTTATTCATACACATAGAAGACTGTACAAGTTGAAAGTAATTTCACCCTATTATGCACTTTATTTTTTGCATTCTTCTTAGAACACCAAAATAATTGTAAACATTTTTGGTTTTGAATTCTAGTTGATGCAGTTGTTTAAGTTGTGAATACTGCAAGAAAATGTCTATATGAAAATATTCTCACTGGTATTTAAAACGAATTACAAAATTTCTGTGCTCTAAGGCTTTGTAAAACCATCCTTTAGAAAATCTAAATATTGGACCAATCTGGAGCTAACCAAGCTCACAGACTCACACAAAGGTTAACAAAGGAAATGTTCTAAATGCAGGAAAGAATATGAAATTATGTTGCCTAGGGTTACTTTGTGGACTATAAAGTGCTAAGACCTTGTACTTGCAGTACATATAAATGGCGCAGTGCATTCTAAGGAACATTAGGAGCGTGTTGCAAGTATTGGGCCATCCTTATTTTTCCAAAGTCTCCAAAAATATATATATTTTTTAACAAGAGAGTAATGTAAAGTATACCTCCTTATGCAAGTGTTACTGATAGAAATTGTTACATTTTCTTTTAATAAACAAAAGGGACAAAATCTTTTATTCGTATTTTTCAAATAAAATATACTCTTTGCTATGGTGATGGGTTATTGTATTCCTCATCACAATTAGAATGGGTTATTTTCACTCCTGTATTTTGTACTCACCAAAGAAACATAGCTATCTAAAGGCACTCTGTCTTTAAGAATCAGATGTGATACAGCAGTGTTAATGAGGTCAATGTCAGAAACGGTATGGTAACTTTAACTAGGTTTTAATGCTGGGTATAGTCACTCAGTTGTGTCACTATTTCAAAGACTGTCTTACATGATTATTGCTACAGATGGGTAGGGAGAGAGGGAGACACCAAGAGCTACTTTGCAACAGACTGCAGTATAACTGCTAAATGGTTCATTACTTTTACTTGTGGCAACTATTCCACTCCAACCATCACTGTCCGGAAAGTGAAATACAGCGTTGTAGGATGAATACATTATCCACATCACTGAGTTAGGGAATTGCACATCTATGAATCCAGATTGGTGGTAACAGCCGAGGTTATTACCCTGAGCTGGCGCAGAATAGACGAGAAAAACAGGCAAGGACATTCGCAGTGATCAAGCTCGGGCACAAGCAGTGCAAGTGTGCAGAAATCACTCATTCTTTCTCAAAGGAAGTAACAGGCTTTACCAACAAATTACATCTTAGAAAATATTGGTACCATGCCTCACAAGGAACTTGTTGCATGCAAGACTTTCTTTCCCAGACTGTCATAAAATTAAAAAATAAGTTTGACGTTATATGAAAATACACTTTTGTTATAGTACCCTATTTGCTCTACTTTATTGCCAGTAAGCCAATTTAGATTTTGTACCACCATGCTATGCAATTCCCACATGTGCCTCAGCACAGCTCCCCCCCACCCCTCACCCCCCAACAAAAAATATAGTAAGATAATATTTTCAAGGCAAATATTGTCAGCCTGAATCTAAATGCAAGTTCAGGGGAGGAACTCGTGGTTTTGTGGTTTTTGGTTTGTTCCTCATTTAAGGTGTTTGAACCTTATAAAGAATATTTATAAAGATCATCTTTCATATGTAAGATTCATTAAATTTTTTTTCCAAGCAAAGCTTATTATCCTCTTATGTTATTGTTAAATTAAATTTTAGGTTGCTTGAAGTCCATACTACTCCTCCCAAATGTGGCAAACTTATTGTTTATATGAGTACAGAGCATCTTCAAAAGTGAGAAAGCTTTGCTTGTGAGTTTAGTAGACTTCCGTGGGCCTCATGATTCTGTGTAGCATTTTGGTGCTGTGTAACTCCTCACAGATCCATCAAAACAACTCAACTTTTAATTAATCAGGGAAGTCCTGAAGATCCAACAAACTCATTCTACACTAGCTGCCTCTAAATTTGGTTCTGGAATTATGTGCAATAGAGCATGTTATAGCTGGTGGGCAGTCAGTAGATGCAGAAAAATACTTGTCCAGCAACGCAACCTTCAAAGGGAAAAAGGACATTGGGATTAGGACTCCTAGAAGATCATAGGGCACACAGAGCTTGAAAGGTGCTAGATTCCTAGCCAAGCCTGGACAAAATCATGGCCCATGGGCCCTTCACAGTGGACCTCCACATCATGCATATTCATTGGTAGAGTCCAAAGAGCTGGTGAGCTCAATGGAAAGCCTAATAAAGGTACATGTAAATAGGTGAACTTATCACATATCTGAGCTGCCACATTTTCTCTTAGACTCCTGGATAGGAACGGATCAGTCTTAATGCATTTGCCAGGCTTTTGATGTTAATACGTTTCTGGGGCATGCCACAGTTCTGACACATACCTTTACATGGCACATTAACTATTTTGAAACAAATTGGTTTGCTCTTTATCACAGACTACATTGTTTACTTAAAATTGGAATTAATATCCGTGTTCAAAAGTAACTCTTTCGTGTATATTCTGAATTGGTTTGAGAACAAATCATCTACAAGTAAAATTCAGCTGTGTTTTGAAGTCACAAGCACCACATAGCTAACAACCAGTTTTCAGGACTTCGGTTGGGAAAAAATCAAATACCGGTTGTGTACAAAAAGTAAAATTCACTCTTACTAGGCAAACTATTTTTGTGTAAGCCTGTTGATTTAAACTATGCTTGAACTGTAAAGGTGTATGAAAATATACACATCCTGATTATGTCATGAAGACTACATCTGGATCTCTCAAAAAGAGGTAAAAATCAGCTCACAACCTATACTATTTGCAAACTCTTTGAACTTCCTTTTTTTTTTTTTAATCAAACCTGTATTTTCCAGTTAGTTTCAATTCTTTGTGCTACATAAATTTTCAACTGGGAAATGGTAACGTGGAGGCGAATGAATCAGAGATTAAAATCTTTTTAATCTCTAGCTGCTATAATTATTAAAGCGGTCTAAAATTGAAAATGTCTTTATGAAACAAATCTAATTATCATCAGCTCTGAAAGGCAAGTCACTTGCATATGATGTTGGTAATAATAAAAATAATAATGATCTTGTTCTTTTTTACTTGTTTTTATCATAAAGCATCAAATCAGAAATTGTGGTGCCATTTTTTCTGTTATATGTCTCTAAAATGTTTCAAACCTGACATATAAAGGGAACAACTCTTTGAACAAGGTGGCTGTTAGCTCTGTTTTGTCTATCCTGAGACTGAGATTTTTGTAAAATAGTTCATACAGAGAATTTTTTTAATGTAGGATGCCAAAGTATGCTTTAAGTGTTAACTAATTGAGTTATATAACTGCAAATACAGCACCCAGTTTTCTGAGAGAGAGAAGGAAATGAAAGGCAAAGTAAACCTCTCAAATTTTGTACCTGGAACAGAAGCTCAGACTCTATAAGCAGATCTAAAACCATCACCTCATATGCATATTCTATCCTACGCAGGGTTATTTAAACATGAAACAAAAAAAAAACCCTCCAGCACACATTTTATGTTGTGCCCTTATTTTCCAAATGAGCATTTCATGTATCTTTATCATGCTTTTTTCAATAATATTTTACTGTTTCAGTAATACTCACTAAAATGTTTTTGACAAATTTTCTCCATCTAATTCCCTCAGAACATTAAGAAGTCACTCTGTTGAATTTGATGGTAAGTCTATCAGAAGGGCTTTCTGATATCTTTGACCAAGTCCAGGATAGAACTTCTCAAAATCTGCAAGGACTAATCAATAACTGACTGGTCAAAGCACTTTATCATGGATGTGGAAGACTGGCTTCAGAGCAGAACTTCAGATGGAGATCTCCCAGTTCAACTATTCCTTTCATAATTCCACATCACAAATTTCAGTGAATTTTTACTGATTGCTTAATGAGTATTTTTGGGTAAAGCAGCATTTTTGTCAAGCTCTGTGGGCTGAGTGATCCTGAAAGCAAAAGTTATGTATTGTTCACTTTATATCCTCCTTTATTTTTTCATGTTGTTTTCTTTCTTTTCTACTCCCTACCCCCACCCCCTGCCCCCGGCCCCCTTTTTGTGCTAGATGCTTGAAGCACTGTATACGATAATTTATCTGAAGAATGTCAGGGGAATCTAGAAATAAAACTCAATCTCTCTGAAAAATGGAAATACTTATCAGTGGTATCTGATACCAAATGGAGTAATCTTCATTTTTTACTCTGGGGCAAAGATTTTAATGGGACTTTATCACAGCTGCATTCCTTACCTTTTTCCATGTATAATAATACAAAAATCAATTAAGTTTCTATGATAACTTAATCAATCTTGGTGTTATTAAGAATTTATATTGGCCAAGACCCTAGTGTCCTAGGTCACATAGAAAATGGTATTATTTGGCTAAAGAATCTCTGGCTTAAAAGACCAGATTTCTGAATCCAATACTACAAAGCAAAGATTTCTAAGGAAGGGAAGGGGATTGTAGGAAGCATAAAAAACAATAGAAGGGTAGTGGAGTAAACAACAAATACTACAGGGCAGATAAAATTACAGGTGAAATGATTAGAGATAAGTCATACAAACACAAAATACATACTGTTACAGGACAGGTTTTTAAGTAATACTTTATTATTGTAAAGCTTTATGGTTTAATACTGCAATATTTTGTGACTATTCCCATTACAGGTGATAAAAACATAAGTTATATGTGATATATCATGGGAATAGACTATGAAATTCAGAAAAAGATACAGTGGAAAAAGGAACATATTTTAAAGTTATTAATTTGTTTGTGTTTCTTTACACTGTTCAGCTAATTTCCATTGCTGATATTGTAAATGCCCCACATTGCTGGGTCAGCCATGTACATGCAGATTCTCACTGGTACACGTAGGTTTTTGGCTTGCTGATTTTACATATGGATTTTGAAAATACATAGTTTGTTCTGCAGGAAGTTTTGGACTGTTCTTTTGAAATGCAAACATGCTACAGTTTCCTCACTTCTGTAGCCGAATTTTTGTTTTTCTGATAAAGATTACACATTGCAAGAACAGTGACAATAGCTACACAGAGGGCTGCAGGTGAAAAATGCTCATGTGTCTACTTAGAGGAATCTGTTACTTTTTGCCTGATTCGTATCCACACAAAATGTTGGCAGAGCTCGCAAGACTTTGGAGAAAGCTTTTGTCATGATGTGCGTACAAAAACCTCTGCTGACTCTTTTCCAGCTCTTTCACATCTAACCAAATTTCAGATAAGGTGAGTTTAATATGATTTCATTGCTCACACTTTGTTTAGCTTGTGTGAAAAAAAAAAAAGAAGAATATAGATGTCATACAAAACACACAGAACATAAATGCACAATTTGTGCACCTTATGCTATATCGAGCTCACAACCGCTCACCACCCGCCGACCGATGCTGCCCGACCCCGAGCCGCGATTACTTCCTCTCACCCCCGGCCAGCCCCTCCCAGTTAACACGCTGGGCATGACGTTACATGATATGGAATATCCCATTGGTCAGTTTGGATCAGCTCTCTTAGCTGTGCCCCCTCCCCTCCCGGCTTCTTGTGCACCCGGCAGAGCGTGGGAGGCTAGACATGTCCTTGACTAGTACAAGCACTGCCCAGCAACAGTCCAAAACATCTGTGTGTTATCTCAATATTTTTTTTCCCATGCTAAGTCCAAAGCACAGCACTGTGCCAGCTAGAGTGAAGAAAATTAACTCTATCCCAGCTAAAACCATGACACTATCTAAGCTTTATCCCTATAAGAAGAAAGTGGAAAGGGGGAAACTCTCTCACTAGCTTGAATCTTCAACTTCTGCACTGGATTCTCAACTGTCATGTCAATGAAATTATAGTTTTAATGTGTACATACAAAGATGCCGTGTATCAATTGAAAAATAAGTGACTTTGGGCAGCATTTTATACTTAACTCAGGCTGCCTCTTGCCAAGTTATATTTTAGAAGGAAAGAAATCCTTGTGCAAATATGGGTCAGATGATAGAAACGTCCCAATTTAAGTACGTGGAAGGGGTATTTGGTGTCTTATAGAGTTTTACATGATTCTGACAGCCAAGAACATGCTGCTATGATTTGTTCCTCTGGAAAAGAAAACTTTTGCCCTCTGAAAGTTAAAAGCTTTTCCTTGTTTGCAAGGTGTTTTATGTCAGACATTATCACAATTTGAAATGAGTCATCCTGAATGCAGAGGTTGTGGTGGTCGATCTGTCTCTTTGCATCTTGTGCTGTTTGCTGTTGATGGTTCAGTCTGTATGGTCCTTGGTATTGCTAAGGAGGATCCCATTCTTGACAGACTTTTTAATAAAATATGATGGTAAATTTATTTGGTTAAAAAATTAATATGAAATATTGAGCATTTTGGTTCAAGGTCACTAGTTCATATCTGAAATGGAAATGAGAAGTGCAAACATGATTAGCACCAAATGCCTGCTTTTTTAGTTGAAAATTTTTTGTAATCTCACTTCAGTGCTAGTACAGAAAACGTGCATGGCGGCAGTGCCAAAGTCAGTCTGATCACTGTATTCCTGTCTGCTCCTAATTGTACTTTGAGTTTCTTGTCTGACCTTGAGGATCTGACAAGTGTTCCTGTAAATAGGCCGATGTAATTTTCAAATAATAGGACTCTGTCTGTAGTCAGCAGTGTTCCTTCTCCAGCTTCCATCCTTGCTGCATCACTGGTGGTGTTTCCAGATTGGAGTGGGACACCATCATGGCTCAGCAGCTGTCAAAATCTGAATAAATGTTTCTACAGAACTTATCAAAGTAAACTTGTTTTGTCTGGATATAGAATGTAACTGTATTTTTGTCTGTTTTGATTTATGTAAAGTACAGCTGAAATTCTCACCTCCTCTCATCATGCAACTAAAGTTTAGAAATATTGCTTCCACTTTTCTAAAGTGGAATCTGAGTCAAGACATTTCACAACAAAAAAGTCAAAGAAAATGGCCAAATAATATAAAGATATGGTGACAATAATATCAGCCATGTAAGGGATAAGGACCAAATTGTCAAAATGTTTTTTAAGGAGAGGACTGTTCAGTGGCCTCTGAACGGCCACAGGTAATACAGGATGATTATAGATCTGTTGTAGAAAAAACTGTGAACAAATCATACCGCTGGACCCTCAGCGTACAGGACTTCTATGTACTCTAAAGGCAGGAAATGAAAACGCCTTCGTTAAACGGGAAATTCATAGAAAAATTATTTATTTATACTGCAGTATCACCTGAAGAATTTCTGGATGATCGAGACCTGAATTTCTTGGTGCTGAATAACCACCAGCTTGGTTGCATCTACACGAGGCTGAGAAAATCTGTCATCTAGCTAATGACAGAAACAATCTGAATAGAAGTAAAGGGTACTTGAGGATGTTTTATAATGGAAGTCCAAGAGACAGCCTAACTAAAGGGACTGATAATTTCTGAGAGAAATAGGATAAATACCTTGATGTTTCTGGCTGATGTACTATTTCTAGATATTACAATGGAAAATTTATGGGTGAACAAAAGTACTTGATACAGTTTTATTTGAAATATGATAAGGGATAGCTTCACAGTACACACAGGAAAGAGGAAAAACCATATGGGATCCAGTAATAATGGACATGAAATTGTGGTTCACTTAGCAATAAGAAAGTACTTTGTATATGATATAGCATCAAAGCCAAATATTTTGCTAGTAAGAGTAACAGTAGAAGAAAACTTGTTCCCCGAGCTTAGTAAAATAAAAATGAAATTCTCTGCCGTGAAAAATAAATGCTGATGCACCCGTAAACAAATAATCTTTTCCTGTCTCTGCCACCGATTCTGTATCTGTCCTTAAATAAATACCCTAATATATGCCTATTAGTGTATTGGGACTGCATAGCAAGGTTTTGGCAGTGGAATGGCTACAAGGGTGGCTTCTGTGAGAAGCTGCTAGATCCTTCCCCCATGTCTGATAGAGCCAATGCCAGCTTGCTCCAAGACGGACCCGCTGCTCACCAAGGCTGAGTCCATCAGCGATGGAGGTAGCACCTCTGAGATAATCTATTTAAGAAGGGGGAAAATTTGCTGCACAACAGAAACTGTAGCCGGAGAGAGGGATGAGAATATGTGAGAGAAACAGCTCTGCAGACACCAAGGTCAGAGAAGGAGGGGGAGGAGGGGCTTTAGGCACCAGAGCAGAGATTCCCCTGAAGCCCATGGGGAAGACCATGGTGAAGCAGGCTGTGCCCCTGCAGCCCATGGAGGTTAAGGGTGGGGCAGATGCCCACCTGCAGCCCATGGAGGGCTGCACACCAGAGCAGGTGGATGTGCCCAAAGGAGGCTGTGACCCCGTGGAGAGCCCACGCTGGAGCAGGCTCCTGGCAGGACCTGTGGGCCCATGGAGAGAGGAGCCCAGGCTGGAGCAGGTTTGCTGGCAGGACCTGTGACCCCATGGGAGACCCACGCTGGAGCAGTCTGTTCCTGAAGGACTGCACCCCGTGGAAGGGATCCGTGCTGGAGCAGTTCATGAACAATTGCAGCCCGTGAGAAGGATTCATGTTGGAGTAGTTCATGGAGGACTGTGTCCCATGGGAGAGACCCCACGTTGGAGCAGGGGAACGATGTGAGTAGCCCTCCCCCTGAGGAGGAAGGAGCAGCAGAAACAACCTGTGATGAACTGACTGCAACCCCCATTCCCCGTCCCCCTGTACTGCTGAGGGGGAGAAAGTAGAGAAAATCAGGAGTGAAGTTGAGATTTAGAAGAAGCGAGGTGTGTGTGGGGGAAGTGTTTTAAAGATTTGGTTTTATTTCTCATTACCCTACTTTGCTTTGATTGGTAATAAATTAAACTAATTTCCTCATGACAGTCTGTGTTGCCAGTGATGGTAATTGCTGAGTGATGTCCCTGTCCTTGTCTTGACCCATGGTCCTTTTCTTATATTTTCTCTCCCCTGTCCAGCTGAGGAGGGGGAGTGATAGAGTGGCATGGTGGGTCAGGGTCAACCCATCACAACTAGGAAGTAACTTCCTTGTATTTCTTCCAGTGTGTCCAAACTGTTCAAATATGCTTGTCTGAAATAAATTCTCTCCATATAGACTAAACAGGAGACGCTAAAATGAAAGGTGCTGAAGCTTCCTGGTGATGATTTCTACTAATAATCTGGAACCTTAAAACTAGGTGATTTAGGAGCTCAACTTTACTGTCCAGCTTTGAGAATCACTTTTTGTTAAGTGCTTTGAGAACCTGGGGTAAAAGTGCTAGAAGAATTCAAAACCTGCGTATTCTATTCTTAAGGTATTCTTAAAAAGTGTCTAGAAACTGTCACAACTGGCAAAATCAAGTGACGCAGCAATACATAGTATATATAAGGGAGAAGTAAATCTAGTTTATGTAGAAGGCTAATCTAGAATTTCTTGAAGTTGTTGATGAGCCTTTGAATAAGGATAATCTGATTGATTTAGTACACTTGGATTTCCAACAAGCTTTTGTCAACGTTCTTCATCAAACCTATTATGGAATGACATGATGTTAAAAAACTGTTTTAAGAACAGGAAACATAGTACAGGAATACTTTGTAAGGTTTCTCAGTGTAAAGAGTACAGTTAGGCATTGTGCTAGGACTGGAATTGTTTAATAGAGTCAAAGATAATCTATAAAATTAAAGTGTGAAGACTTGCAAAACAATCAATGGATACTTAGTGCATGTACTAAAGTTGTGGATGAAACTGAAATAAATGCAAGGTAATGAACAAAGGGAAACCCAACCCAAAATGCACTTGCACCATGAGTTCAGAATAAATGGCTATTACTGAGGGAAGATATTTTGAGTTATTGTTTCTATCTAAATATCTGCTAAGCAGTCATCAAAAACAACATAAATATATCTGGTGTTAAGAATTATTAGGCAATAATAGAAAACCAATTGAAAAGAGTCATTATGCTACTTTGAAAACCCAGAATGATTCCACATTTCAGCTACTCAGTAGAACGGTCTGGTCCCATAGGAAAACTAGAGAAAGAACACAGAAATCAAGAACAATGGTCAAAGATATGGAATAGCATCCTTCTCAGGAGATTTTACAATATTGGACTTTTCAATATGGAAAAGAAATGATTGATAAGAATAATATTTAATTAATTATAAAAGTAATTACGAAATTAGAACTGTCATGCAGGAAGGAAACAGAAAATTACTATTACTACTTTTCACAATAGAAGAAGTAGGAGCCATAAAATGAGATTTAGCTAACAGATTTAAAATAAACAAAAGTAGATACTTTTTCACATGATATGAAACTGAGTGGTAAAAGTCTTGTTGTGGATACAGAGCTGATAGAACCTTTTCCCACACCAGATGTGGCTTTGGAAGTCACACATCTGCAATTTTTTCTTAGGTACAGATATCAGTGTTGCTGGCCTGCACCAGCCTTCTAGGGTTGTTTTTAAAAACTGCTTCAGCCCAAAGAGGTTTTGCCTGGTGGCAATGGAAGAAAATAAAAAAAAAAGAATAAAGCTGGCTTTTGGTAGAAGGAAGAAATACTAAAAATGAGACCAAATGACTGTAGGGTTAAAAGTGGTTCCAGTGTGTCCTGGTTTTGCTGGGATAGAGTTAATTTTCTTCCTCGTAGCTGGTACAGTGCTACGTTTTGGATTTAGGATGAGAATAATGTTGATAACAGATTGATGTTTTAGTTGTTGCTAAGTAGTGCTTACACTAATCAGGGACTTTTCAGCTTTCCATGCTCTAATGACGGAGCGGGCTGGAGATATACAAGACGCTGGGAGGGGGCACAGCCAGAACATCTGACCCAAACTGGCCAAAGGGATAGTCCATACCTTATGACGTCGTGCTGAGTGTATAAACTAGGGGAAAGCTGGCTGGGGGCTGCTGCTCGGGGACTGGCTGGGCATTGGCCAGCGGGTGCTGAGCAATTGCTTTGTACATCACTTATTTTGTATATTCTATTATTATTATTATTATTGTTATTTTCCCTTCCTTTTCTGTCCTATTAAACTGCCTTTGTCTCAACCCACAAATCTTACTCCCCCCACCCCTCCCCATTCTCTCCCCCATCCCACTGGGGTGGGGAGTGAGCAAATGGCTGTGTGGTGTTTAGCTGCCTGCCAGCTTAAACCAAGACACAATCTTTCATGCCTAATCGTTTGGAATATGAAGAAACCATCAAATCACTTCCAGTCCTGTAATATTTACGTCCACCCCCCTCTGTGTCTTTCAAATTTGCCTGTCACCCAGTTACAGATGTAGTTCATGAACCTTCTTCAGCTGACTTGGTCCATCTGTAGATAATGCCAGTCAGGAAAATGAACCCACAAGTCCATTTAAAGTCCAATGAATTATGAAACTGAAGTCAAAGAACTGCTGGCCTCTACTCATCCTGTACTGTCCACAGGCATCTATTATCCCATTCAAAATGCTCTGAAGTGAGTCATTACTTAATTAAATTACTGGGAGCTGAGATTACAGAGCAACCACATAAAAGATTCAGAGAATCATTTTTAAAGAGAAATAAAAATGTGAACCATTATATTTCTCAACTATTAATCACATCACCTCTGACATTCATGGGCTTCTTTCATACTATGCTTGAGATTGTAGCTGAAAAAGTGCCTGGTAAGAAACTAACTTAGCTATGTGCTTTATTCAGTATCAGGGTAGCTCGAAGAAAACTGTGCCATTAAAGATTCCAACTAGATATGTTAAAATTTAAGAAATTCAAAGCACACCCAACCAACTGTTTAAAGCCATCTATTGCTGGAAATGGTAATTGAGAAGAATGCATTGAACTATCCTATCTTTTGTTACAAATGTGATAATTTGAAAGGAAATTAATATTTTAAGCATATGAACTTATAAATTTTACATTAGTCATGTAATAAGCAAATAAATTATTCATATTATGCATAAGGAAAGGCATGTGTCCCAAAACACGTTTACTTCTTATCTGTAAATGAGTGAGTGGTTTTATTAGAATTACTCCTCTTTTTTCCAGGACCTAAACTTTTTAAAGGAACTACTCTTAAGTACATTACCTGAGAATGTTTTATACTGTCTATGTAAAAATAGACAGCTTTTCATAAAAAAAGTCCAAATGCTGCTTACTGAGAAAAAAGGCATACATGTGCTTTAACAGAATGTGGTATAATCATATTAATTATAATAAAGTATATGTATGGACTTTGATTATAAATGGCTTTATGAAGGTCTTTTTGTGTGTATACATATGTGCAAATATATATACATATAAAGTAAATACATTGTAGGTTAAAATTCTTATCTTCCTTTTGCAGAATGAAGACAGCATTCTACACATACTTAGAGTTTATTGATAATACACTAAGATTTTGTGGGGACTGATTATGTTGCCTTAAGCTGTGGATTCCTTCCTATTTGATAAGCAGAACATTTGTTTCTTACATTTAAAATTCATCAGGATACAGAAGCTTATATATAACTTACAGCATTTTATTAATTCTGTCAATGTCATTTGCAAATGTGACAGCTACTGCCCATGTTTAACAGCTTATTTATTTATGCTGAACTCACACCAATATACTGGACACAGCAGTCATATAATCCTGTTAGGTATGGGCATTTGAAGTGCTTCTGCACAAAATGCAAGAGAAAATCTTGCAGTTGCAGTTATTTATATATAAATAACTGCCTGGTTTATTTAGAATATTCTAGGAACACCAGAAGAATAAAAGACACATATTACAAAGTTCTGCTTATAGATCAGATTTTACTCAGTAAAGCAGATGCACACCTTCCACAGATTCACCCCATACATACGCACCCTTGATATACTGTTTCATTTTAAATATATGATAAAATGAATACCTTGGTTTGAATAAAGAGTTGAAACTACTGAGGAAGAGTATTTTAAAGAGAGAAGCAGAAAGTCACAGCAGAGCAACAAATTCCATGAACTTGTGCAAAACTAGATAGCTTTTATCCATGTAGTGAAAAGCTTCAATACATCATCTTTTCTATTATGTTTATATGATAGAACCAAGCTTTCTGTCTGGTGATATATAGTCTGGTATAGAGAAATCATTAGGGTGGGAAAATTATTGAGAGTAGAGATGAATGAAACAAGACCTCTGGAATCTATACTTACTGACTGGAGAAATTAATTCTTAGTCATTTAGGGTGGCATTGGAGCTAGCTGTATGAAAGTGCAATTAGTTTTGTGTGCATTTAACTGCTCTTTTTGCTACTTTGTCCATCTCTGTTCAGAAGACCATTATAAATAAAACACATTTAAAGACAAAAGTAGATTACAAAAAATTGCTTTGATTATATATCTAGTCCTGATTAAAAAAAAATTAACCTGCTACAGCAGTTTAAAACTTGCTCTATTCCTTCGACAGTTCTCCTAACAAAAGTCATACCTCAGATTCTGGAAAACATAGCCACTTTCATAAATCCACTGATTTAAAGAGTAAAAATAGGTCAAATTCAGCTGATAAAAAAATTAATTGTACAGATTTGCACAGCTCAATTAGAGAAAAAATAGCTGTCCTGCTATATTTTTCTGTGGTTCTGTGAACTGATAGACACACAGCACGCTCATGGAAACTTACAGCTGCTTAAAACATATTTCTGTGCTGAAACAACATTTAATTTCCTTGCTTTTGCACTAATGTGTTTACTAAAGAGAGTCACAGTGGTTTTGCTCTGTGTCTCTGTGCACTTGCTGGCCTCTTGTGCCTTTGAAAGTAGCTGAAAGCTTTAAAATCCTTTAGTTGGCCTGATTAGACAGTGGCCCTTTGCCTGGCATTGATTTCAGGATTTAGAGTTTATTAGTGGGTCACCAGGGTTTGGTTTTTTTTTTTTTTTTGCTATGTGTTTTTGGCAATTACCCAGCTTCTTGGACAGCTAAATACTAAAATCCATCAGAATCAATGCTGAAAGCTTTTAAAAGGTTTCAGTGTTTCTTTTTTCTTTGTATGATTACAGAATTCTCATTTCTATACTAGTTCTTTAATATATTTTATGTGCCTATGTGCCAGTTCTAGAATTTGTATTAATTTTTTAATACAGGAATGCAAATGAAAAAGAAATGGTGACTGACTGTGGCTTTCAGTTAAAGGCTAATCCATATCAAAGGCTTTTAATGGAAAAAAAAAAACCACAAACCACCACCCCCCCAAAAAAAAAAAAAAATAAACAGAGCAAAAAGGCCACACAAGTTATCTGCTGAAAGAAAAGCTCATACTGTGATTTGCAGTTTGCCGCAACACTCCCTCCTGAAGACAGAACCAGAATGGCAGGTTATCTATGTTATACTTACAGTGAAAGAACATTCAAAGAATAAAGCACAGGGCAAAAAGAGGGGGTCACAGTCTGCAGATTGCTGGCCATAGAATGGCTGTGCATAAAGCATTGACTGATGGCATTAGAAGCAGAGTGCTATGCAGAACATCTAACAACAGTGTAAACAACCAAATAAAATTGATACTGTCCAACACAGCTTGCAATACCTCCTTATTTGGTGCAGTTTGTATACTTGGTAAGTGTACCTGCTATTCCCCTGTTACTGAGCCTGAAAATACTGAATAGTAAAAGACTCCTCCAATTTCCACAGAAAAGCACCCGGCACAATTTTTTCAGTTTTGATTGTGATCTTCAGCTGCTATTCATTGAACACAGTGTTTTGACCAGTTCTGCAGCCCTTTGATTGTGGTTTCATCCAGGTTATGCTCCCCTAACTAGACCTGGAATGTCACATGAAATAGTATGCCAACCTTTACTAGTGTCTGCATATGTGACACCTCTTCTTTGCTCATTAGAGGCAATGCATTGCAAGGTGGAAATTTGATTATGCAGAGAAATATCTTCACCAACTCAGTGATGGCTGATACTCACCTTTTTTTTTCTTTTTAAGGTAATTACAAATAGTTTGTAGCATTATTTGCTTTAAATGTCTTCTGAGAATTGGACATCAGCTGAATGATGCACAATATTTTGAGTCTTTCTTTTTCTTTCAGAGAGGCAGAATATTTCTAGTTTTCTGAGATGTTATATACTCTCCATTAGTTTTCAGAATAGAAATTAATGGGTAGAACAGTTAGACATGGAGGAGCTTTGACCCTTTTTTGTAAAAGTAGTCAGTGAATTTCCTACTGAATTTTTTGGTGAATGAGGATGTTACTTTCACTTTTGGTCCTAATGCACACGCTATACTTCAGGATTTATTCCTAGTAGATGGCATTACCCACTTTGTCTGTTTGTATTCATCTGAGATTTCCAAAAAACTTACGATACAGCCATATTGGTCCCTCACAAAGGCTTACATCTGTCTTCCAAAATGGATATTTTGATTTTGTGCTTTTAATATAATTTCTTTAAGAAATTATTGGCTGTTTCCAATATTTTTTTCACTCTAGAATAGATGCATTCCATCTGAGGATGGAATGTTATCTACCATGACCCAGAATGTTTCATAAAGTTTATTTCCCTCCGTATACTGGACCTTCATACAAAAGGATGCACCCCTGACATACACCCCCCTTTGTCTCTTCTTTGCCTATCCTAAGAACCTGAGAAATTCAGGTTCTTTAAAACAACAATCCAGTCACGCAATTAATTTATGCCACCAGTCTAAGGCTGAACCTGTTAGGTCATAATTTCTGGCTATGTATTAAGGTGGTGATCCCCCTTTTTTTTCTCCTTGGTATGTTGCACATTAGTGTATGTTTGCTCATGTCTAAGATGTTGAGTGGACCAGTTTACTACCTTTCTTCTTGTTATTCTTCATTGCAGATAGTCCTTCTCCAGGCCACCATTACATCCTCCTTGTGCTCACATTCCTCTGTGCTTTGCAATCTTGTTCCAGTAAGCCAAGTTTACAGTTCTTCTGTCTCAGTCTCCAAGGCAACGTGCAATGCTCTGCAAGACACAGTCCATCATGGTCCAAGAGCTACAGTTGTTTAGATTTCTTACACATTTCCAGGCACTTTCTCTACCTGTTGGTTTTTTAGCTTTTCTGATTTCCATTATTTTCTTACAATCTCCTCTTTTTTCCTTTTCTGCCTCTGAATACTTGCCTATATTTTTTGTTTTGTCCATATTTAATCCTTTTATTGTTTTTTTTTCCCAAATAAAGTTCCTTTTAGACCCTTTCCATACAAAATAGCAAGTTTAAACCTGTTCAAGGGAAAAATATGTGGTAAGACCCCACAAAATAATGCCAGTCCTATTACTGTTATTCTGCTTCTAGTGTATGTCATCAAATCTGATGCATACTTGTACACATAACAGCAATTTCTACACTGTGTCCTTGGCAATAATTTACTCCTCGAGTCTTGATCTCAGCAAGTACTTTGTTGTGCCTAGAGCTACCTTTAAACTCTTTGGGAATTATAGGGTCTTCTCTCTTTTCTAATTAACTTAGTTATTGTGTGGTTTGTTTTCACAGGCAGTTACTCTCTTAAACATGCTTACAATGCTGAAACTAATCAGGTAGGGATTTACTGGCCATAGGAGTGGCTGCATTTGAAAAGATGAATGGCAAAAAAAACCCCCAAAACCAAAACAAAAAAAACCATCAACCCCAAAACATCTATTTAACCATTTCATTTCCACCTATCTTTCTAGTCTGGCCACCTGCAGGAGGTAGCCTTCAAGCTTTTCAGCTGCATCTTTCTTTAATCAAACACACACAATGTTGACTAAATAGGTCCTGTACTAAGTATAAGTCCTAGTCCATGATTATCTATTTGCAAAAAGCAGAAGGCGTTTGCCAGAAACCTCTAAACATTTAAGAAACCCAGCTGCCATAGGATGAGATTATATTCTGTATCCACTATGTCTGACTGTGGTGGGTTGACCTTGGCTGGCTGTGGGGTGCCCACCAAGCTGCTCTCTCACTCCCCCTCCTTGGCAAGACAGGAAGAGAAAATAAAACGTAAAAGCTTGTGAGTCGAGATAAGGACAGGGAGATCACTCACCAATTACCATCAGAAGCAAAATAGACTTGACTCGGGGGAAAATTAATTTGATATGTTGCCAATTAAAGAATAGAGTAGGATAGTGAGAAACAAAAACAAAACTAAAAACATCTTCTCTCCACCACCCCTTCTTCCCAGGCTCAACTTCACTCCTTCATTCCCAACTCTTCTACTTCCCCTACCGTTGACTAGCACAGGGTGATGGAGAATGGTAGTTGCAGTCAGTTCAGAACAGCTCCTCTCTACCACTCCTCCTTCCTCATGCTGTTCCCCTGGTCCAGTGTGGGGTCTTTCCCATGGGATATAGTCCTTCATGAACTGTTCCAGTATGGGTCTTTCCCATGGTCTGCAGTTCTTCATGAACTGCTCCAGTGTGTGTCCTTTCCACAGGGTGCACTCCTTCAGGAACAGACTGCTCCAGTGTGGTTCCTCCAGAGGGTCACAATCCCTGCCAGCAAACCTGCTCCTGTGTGGGCTCCTCTCCATGGGCTGCAGTTCCTGCCTAGACCCTTCTCCAGCATGGGGTCTCCACAGGCTGCAGCTTCTTCCATGGCACAGCCACCTGCTGCAGTGTGGAGTCCTCCATGGCTTGCAGGGGGACAACCTCCTTCCTCATAGTCTTCTCCACAGGCTGCAGGAGAATCTCTGCTCTAGCACATGGAGCACCTCCTCTCCATCTTTCTTCACTGACCTTATTGTCTGCAAGGTTGTTTTTCTCACATTTTTCTCACTTACCTCTCTCATGGCTGCTGTGCAGTGTTCTTTTACCCTTTCTTAAATAAGTTATCACAAAGGCACCACCTGCGTTGCTGATGGGCTCGGCTTTGTCTAGTGGCGAGTCCATCTTGGAGCCAGCTGGAACTGGCTCTAGCTGACATGGCAGCAGCTCCTGGTCTCTTCTCACAGAATCCATCACCCTTGCAGCTCCTCCCGCTACCAAAATCTTGCAATGTAAACCCAACACGCTGGCTCTTCTGTTACTTTCAATGACTAACCTAAAAAAAAATTGGTCTTTGTGATTTTTTTTTTTCTGGTTTATAAGTTTCTGTCTCTAAATGGGGGAAAGAAAACATCTCATTCAATTGTAATGAGAATTCTTGAAATATTTATGTTATGCTTTGAATATTTTTTTTAGATTGGGCATTTTTAATTTAAAAAAAAAATTAGCAGTTACATCTTTTCTATATTCTGATTCTGTTTCCTTTCTTATCATAAAGAAATATAGATTGTATTTTCCTCCACTCATTTTTGTAACTTGTTTCAAAACAAAGATCCATTTTCATGTATTGGGGAAAATGTAATAAATTCAGTAATTGTTTTGACACCTACTTTAAGTTATGAGGTAAGAACTGTAATTTTGAAAAATACTTCTTTTTGCTATGTAAGTACATGTTAAATGACCTAAGACAGGGAGGAGAATTAAATACTTTATCAAGAAAGATTACATTTGTTCATAATTCCTCTGGTGAAAGAGCATTCATCATTCCTCCCCACACTCCCCGCATCTTTTCGTCCTGAACTATAATCCCATCATTTGCTTGACTGACTCTCCTGAACTTTGACATTTGGTTTACTCATGCAGTGTAAAAAGAATTAAGCTGGTGCACCCACCCAGGTGGGATCTGTTTGCCTACACAGTCCTGGCTTCTCTGCCTCTCATTTGTCTTAATAATACGGCCAGCAGCATTAATAAGCCTAATCAGGTCACATCAGTTAATGGACTGTCCTCGTCACAGACCAGATTTTCTCTTTAGAGGCAGAAGAGAATAATTTCAATGTTAGATCTCTTCCAGACCTTATCTATCTAGAATCTATCTATCTATTATCCTGACACCTATCTGTTTACTTCTCCTCCACAGCTCTCCTTCCTCTAAACGATCACTGGTTTTAATGAATATCTTCTCTTCCTTTCTTTGAGTCAGTGAGCCATTAATAACCTATGATGTGTCATTTTGTGTGCCAGTATCTTAAGCACAGCGTTAGATCCCACTGTACAGCTGCAGATCTACTGTTTATTGCTATAGACCATTGCAATGAAAAGCAGAGTACTGATTTTTAAAGCCTTTTTCTTGCATTTTGCATGTTTTGATGCAGAACGCAAGAATTAAATGACTAGGTATATAGGCCTATAATATTTATATTAATGCTCAATTCACAATATAAAATTAAAATAAGATTAGAACACACTAACAGGATATGATCACTGATTTTAATGTGAAAAAGTATCAGCTGAATTTTTGCCATTGACTTAGTAGAACAGGGATTGATTCTTTAATTTTTTTAAGATGCAGACTAAAATTTAAGGTGTCTTGGAAAGGAACACGATCGAAAGGGGATGAGACATCTGTTCCGGCACTGCTCGCTCTGTTTTTAAAATTAAAATTCCTATGGTAATTCTGCTGTCTATTGGGCTTTTTCTGCATTTTTCAAAACTCTAAGCTGGTTTCCACCCTTACTTCCTAGAAGAGGCAGCTCTATGTACAAAACTGGTCTTTTTTAGTTATTTCTGTTCTTTGCTTTTAAAAAAGCATGAAGGTGCCTATGCTACTAAAGGGTACCTTCACATATCAGATTAAACATCTGTGTAAATGTATTTTACAATCATAAATTTATCCAAAATACTAGTACTATTCTATATCTCAGTATGAGGAAAGTTCAGAAAACTATGAACTTCTTGATTGGACATAGGCAAACTTTTGAGTGATCTAGTTCCACCGTCACTGTATTGTTGGCATTTCATTTTGTACCCAAAAGAAGAAAAAAGCCGCTATATAGAAACACATCACCAAATTAGATGGGACAGATGTCTGTCTTTCATAAAAGCAGTCACACTTCTGAAAACCAGATTTTTATCTGAAGACTGAATTTTGCATGCAGGGAGGCAGAGAATTCTCATTTCACCTTTAATGCTGGAAAACTAATAGGTCATATTTTGTCAATGCAAAAATGATGTGTTTATGCAGTTAAGCATGGATGAAGTAACAGTATATTTTTAAAAAGTGATTTAAATGTTTTACAGAAACTTAGTTTTTATATTTAGTAAGCTATAATGCATGGATAACCAAATGTCTTGTAGGACCAATATGTACTGAAATTGGCTTTTGAAATACATTTACGTAGCAGGGCCTAGTTAATTTGAAATTTACATAATTGTAGTGCAACAAAAGAAATGCTTGTGACTGACATCATTGTAATATTTCGTTCATCCTCTCATCTTTTTTATTTTACAAAATTCATTGCCAATGTATTTTTTGCTACTGGTGATGACAGTTGGCTGTTCATTTTGTGTTACAGAAAAAAATCAAAACTCTTGCAGTTCTTTTCACCATTAGTGATTTCATGACTTTACTAGTTAGTAGTATTCTAATTAAAGCAAAATGAGCTGAAACACTAGATGCCATATTAGTGTTCTCTTAATCTTATTAATCCTATTAATTTCTATTTTAACCACCAGCAAAGGCGGAGTAAAATGATGTGCAAGTGATATTTTGCACAATGTTATGCAAAACAAGCATATGCACATCAAATTAAAACCCCAGTGAGTGAGCAAACATCCAACAAAACCCCTGCTAGTCCTTCCTTAAAGCAGACCCTCCAGCGGAGAGGGAGAGCATGGGGGAACCGGTACAGGTAGCTCTCATTCATTTCTCTCACAGCTGGACAATTAATTCACTCAGCCTCCTGGATGGATGGCTGATCTTGAAGGGTTTCTTGCATAACGAACATTTGCTTGATACTGTGGAGAATAATAATAAAAATACCTTTCATCCTTTACTTATTTTCCATCAACAGCTAGCAGCTTCTATAATTTCTGAACATCATTCTGCACATTCCACCCCCCACCCCCCGGAGAATTGTGAATGAGAAAGTAGAGCTGTGGGTCACAAAAGAGCAACTGGCTACATAGTGATGAAAATCCTTCCAGAGTCATCTAAGAATACTGTTAGAAGCCAGTTGTTTATGAGATCAGTTGGAGTACTCTATCTACCTGATGCAGATTCTTCTTCAATGGGTTCAAGCAGGGGTAACATAAAACCAGTGAAATTTCCAGAACAGAAAATAAACTTGACTATGGAGGCATACAATAATTGTTTAGAAACTTGATGAAAATATTATTTCAGTGAAAGGAAGAAGAATATTTAATTATAAAACCTTCTATAACAACTAGTTTGAGTGAATGCTGCATAAAGACCATTCCCATCCATATTAATAAAAAAATCAGGAGGAACATTCATGGAGTGCTGAACAAAGCTGTGGGCAATGGAGGGAGAGATACCCTTACCTATCCCAGATATTTCCAAATGTATCTATAGCTCGTCTCAAAATGATGACGATTTCAACCCATTCTTTTACACTTTGAAACTTATTGGCTTGTGATCATGGACTTTTTTTATTCCGTACCTCTGTAGGTTATAAAAGACTTGTAATATCTTTGTGAAGGTAAAACAAAATACATCTGAAACATCTTTCATAAAATGATCTGAATAAAAAGAATATAATGTTTGGCATTTGCATTAAGTTAAAGAAGTAAACAGAAATATTGATCATGCTTATATAACTTTTCAGAAGTGAAGAGCTCTATAACTAATACATAAAAAGCTCACATTTTGCAGATAAATAAATGTAGTGTCAAAATCTGTAGTTCCGTAATCAAAGGTTTAAAATGCAAAGGTAATGCATAAAACAACCACTGTTTCTGTGTTTAATTTTATTTCATTAAAAAAAAAGACTGGAAAAGAGAAACAGAGATGTTAATTAGTACTTTAATTATGCCTTTGGCCTTATCTGAAGAATAATAAACAAAACATTGTGTACAATGTCATCTATATCTGTGACTGTAGAAAGTGAAAAAACCCCTAGCTTTCTTACATCCTAACTTCCAACCTCCTGAGGACCAAACCACATATACGGAGTTTTGTGGTTGGGGTCAAAAGTTATCTGGACAAAATGGTACAGAGTATCAGCAGGGCATGGGCTCGGGAACTGTTCCTTGTGGATATGCTACCTGCACACTGAAGAGCAGGTGCTCCCAGAAACTGAATTATGAGAATGTGATTATTTAGTAATAGAATTTCCATAACCCCTCTTGACACATTGTGTTGTTTTATTGCCAGAGTGACAGAAACTTCCAAATTATTTTAAGTGGTTCAAAACAGGCTGCTTTTCTCAAATAATATCAGCTGGTTTTGTCCTGTCCATAAGCTCCTGTAACATTATCAGGTAAATTTACCTATTTTATCTACCTCAGCTTTTTAGGATAAAGAAGAGCAACACTAAGACTACCCAAAATAATTAAAACTAATGCCCAAAATCAAGCAGTTTCCCAAGCAGTATTGTAAAGCATAGGTTATGAGTAAAGTCTACAAGAATACATTACATTTTTCACATAACAAAATCATATACTAGCTAAATGAGGATGGAATTAAAGTCTCCCCCCCCCCCCCCCATCTGGTTAGACCAAGGTAACACACTTTAGTAATTTCAACTGAAATTATACATCTGAGTTACAGAACCTCTTAGCCAGGTTTCAGTCACTGTAATCTCTTTATATGTTAAGTTGATCTCATATTACACACCTTCACCAGAAGGCAGTAGTAATTGCAAAGCACACATGTAAT
Source organism: Phalacrocorax carbo (assembly GCF_963921805.1). NCBI lineage: Eukaryota > Metazoa > Chordata > Aves > Suliformes > Phalacrocoracidae > Phalacrocorax > Phalacrocorax carbo. The sequence continues at coordinate 84,186,375 of NC_087514.1, read as the reverse complement.
ATTTGCAATAGTTGTAATTCTTTTAAAGGAAAACATTGACTGTAATTGTGAGCCAGACTGCAGGGACAGTTTAGGAGTCAGTTAAAGCCTTTCATCAGAGCTTTTTCTTTAGTCTATTTCAATACCCTTTTTCATGTTTCACATTTCGTATAACTACATAATTCATATTATATAGTCATGAGACAGGTATAGAAAGCATCCCCAGACAGCTATAATATCATATATAGTATCATTTATTTAAAACTTCATTCATTTTCTTCAGTGTGGCCCTGCCAGGGGTCATTGGCCTTTAACCCCTGAGAGAGTACAACAAAATCTGTAGCATATTTCTTTACAGAAGCTCCACATATTTTAAACATAAATCAAATCCAGGTTCACAGAGAGATCAACACATTGTCTACATAAATAGGATATATACTCTTGTCCTTCTGACAAGCCTGCATTTTGGTAAATTTCAGTTTCTATATTGTCATTGATTATATTTTACCCTAATTATCTAAAAACTTGCTTTGGGACTATTTACCAATAAAACATAAATCATTTCTACTACAGTTATTTGCCATTCAGGACAAGAGCAGAACAAAAGATACTTTAAAAAAATGGATCAATTGAACCTTTCCTTTTGCACAGCCACTTAAAAAAGAAGTGAAAATAAATTTGAAAGTCCTCTTTCATAACAGGAACAGTTATTAAAGCTCAGACACAATGGAGACATTTATTGAAATGGGGGGGGGGGGGCTACAGATGGAGAGGTTTAAGAAGTATCGGGAGGTAGGTGGAGCTGAAACAGTACCTCTGTTTCACAAGAATGATGAAGACATCTTGAAAGATTTTGGTAGAAAGAAAGTGGTGCTGATGAACTCCATAGGAAAGATAAAGCAATTCTCTCCTCCCTTGGATGAAGCGTCTTCCCCTCCTACTTCTCAGCCTGCATGATGGTCTACCCACTGTCTTCTCTCTTCTTTTCCTGGATTGCTGCAGGCAGATTGATAGCACTTTCATGACTGACCCTTCTGCAGTCTTTAGTCTTCCTTATGTGACTTCTTTCCACTTGATGGACACGTCTGCTGCTTCAGCTGTTACTGGTCGTAGATTGGTTTGCTCTCCTCTATTTCCTCAAAATCAGTGCTAAATAGTAATTGCAGTTATTTATTAGGACCAGTTATATCTACAAGAGTTGCCATTTTTTCTGTTTGTTATTTAACTTTGCAAATTGAATCTGCTCCCCTTGAACCCGGTCAAGCCTGAAGTCTCTGTCAGAGCTGGGAGCTGAGCAGTTGTACTCAGCTGCACTTCAATATTATAACCTGCCTTTCTAAACTCAAGAGACTTGCACTAATTTCTAGAGAATAAGCTATTCTGCAACATGCAGACCATGTAATAAGTTTCCTGTACTATGCTAAGTGCATTTATTTAAATTTCACTGACTCAAGTGAGGTCAGCATATGGCTGATATATTGCATTGACAAGAGATGTTTTCCTAGCACATGGTCAAAATAATGACAGAAGTGTAAAGCATGCCTCACAGGTTTTACAGATGATGTAGATATTATATCTATACTAAAAATTATGTATTATGTAGAAGAGTTGTTAGAAAATAAGTGCACACTAATTTTAACAGTTTCCAAAGCAATATCGAAAGAAGAAGTAATTCTTCCTGGAAATTCTCAAAATTCTCACCAAAGCAGTAGGCTGGCTAATTTGATGAGGCGGGTTTTAAACTGAAGGACTTGTGGGGTGGGATCCGTGGAGAAAACACTCACACCAGAACATCCAATGGGGGAGTAAGTCAGGCCAAGCAGTGTGGTGACAAAGGTTCCTTAGCTGTCTCCCAAGAGGTGAAACAAAAGAGTAAACACCTCAAGTGTGTGTACACGAATGCACGCAGTCTAGGTAACAAAAAGGAGGAACAGGAGCTCCGTGCCCACTCAGAAGGGTACGACATCATAGGAGTAACTGAAACATTGTGGGACACCTCAAACGACTGGGGAATCGCAATGCACAGTTACAAGCTCTTTCGTAAAGACAGGCAAGGTAGAAGAGGTGGAGGAGTTGCACTCTACATCAAGGAACACCTTGAAAGTATCAAAGTCAACTATGGTGATTGCGACTGCTCCATCGAAAGCCTCTGGGTTAAAGTCAAAGGGGTCATCTCCAAGCAGGACCTCACAGTGGGCATCTGCTATGGACCTTCTAAACACGGTGATGAAGCTGACGAAGTGATATTTGGGGCACTAAAGCAAGCTTCTGGCCAACAGAACCTGGTCCTGATGGGTGACTTCAACTACCCAGACATCTGCTGGAAGAACAGTACAGCAGCTTGCATGTCATGTACCAAGTTCCTAGGATGTATAGAGGACTGCTTCCTCATACAAATGTTAGATGTGCCAACCAGGAGTGAGGCGCTGCTGGACTTGCTATTCACAAACCGAGAAAGCCTGCTTTGTAATATCTCGGTAAGTGACAGCCTTGGCTGCAGTGACCACAATATTGTGGAGTTTGGGATCCTGCTGAGTGTGATGAAGGTCAGCTCTAAGGCAAGGGTTCTAGATTTTAGAAAAGCAAACTTCAGCGCACTCAGGGCTCAACTGGGAGGGATTCGATGGGAATCTTCCATGGAAGACAACGGACCTAGTGAGTGCTGGGAGTTCTTCAAGAACTCTCTCTTGGAAGCACAATTCCAGTTTATTCCCTACAAAGGAAAGGGAAGCAAGCAGAGCAAGAGGCCCCCTTGGCTCAACCCTGACCTCCTGGGTCTACTCAAATCCAAAAGGGAAACACACCAGAAATGGAGAAGCGGAGGACTGTCCACCAAGAACTACAAGGACATAGCCAGAGAGTGCAGAGATGCAGTTAGAAAAGCAAAAGCCCAATTTGAATTGAAACTGGCTGTAGATGTCAAAAATAACAAGAAAGGGTTCTTCAGACATGTCAACCATAGGCAGAAAAAGAAGGAAAACATAGGCCCACTCTTAAACAGAAAAAGAGAGTCAATCACCAATGATGCTGAAAAGGCAGAGGTCCTCAACACCTTCTTCACCTCAGTCTTTACCAGCACTGCTGGGTCCCAGGCTTTGGGAACAAAACTGCCAATTGAACCAAACACCGACCCACCATCGGTGAAGGAAGAGTTAGTACATGAATTACTACAGGAGCTTGGCTCCTACAAATCAATGGGCCCTGGCGACATCCATCCGAGTGTGTTACGAGAGCTGGCTGACACCATCGCAAGGCCGCTCTCCGTAATCTTTGAGAAGTCGTGGAGAACGGGGGATGTCCCAGAGGACTGGAGGAAGGCAAATGTTACCCCTATCTACAAGAAGGGCTCGAGGGAGGATCCGGGTAACTATAGGCCCATCAGCCTTACTTCAATCCCTGGGAAAGTTATGGAACGAATCCTCCTGGGGACCATCACAAATCAAATGAAGCACGTGATTGGGAAAAGCCAACATGGCTTCACTGAAGGCAGGTCGTGCTTGACAAACCTGGTGGCCTTCTATGACAAAGTGACTTGCCTGGTTGACATGGGACGGGCGGTGGACATTATCTACCTGGACATCTCCAAGGCCTTTGATATGGTTCCCCCAGCCTCCAGCTGAAGAAATGAATGCGTTATAGCCTAGACAAGTGGTCTGTGCAGTGGGTGGGGAACTGGCTGACAGGCTGCACCCAAAGGGTGGTGGTAAATAGCTCTTTCTCAAACTGGAAACCTGTCACAAGTGGAGTCCCCAGGGATCGATATTGGGCCCAATGTTATTCAACATCTTTATAAGTGATCTGGATAATGGGATCAAGTGTAGCCTGATGAAGTTTGCTGACAACACGAAGTTGAGTGGGGAAGTAGACACTCCAGAAGGGAGAGCTGCTCTGCAGGGAGATCTGGATAGGCTGGAAGAGTGGACCAGCAAGAAACTTATGAAGTTCAACAAGGAGAAGTGTAAGGTCATGCACATGGGAAAACATAATCCAGGATTGCAGCACAGACTGGGATCCAGCTGGCTGGAGAGCAGCTCTGTGGAAAGGGACCTGGGAGTCCTGGTGGGCAGGAAGCTCAACATGAGCCAACAGTGTGCTGCTGCGGCCAAGAAGACCAACAGGATGCTGGGTTGCATCAAAAAGGGCATCGCCAGCAGAGATAATAGAAGTCATTATCCTGCTCTACTCAGTGCTTGTCAGGCCACACCTGGAGTCCTGTGTACAGTTCTGGTCCCCGCTGTACAAAAAGGATGTGGACAGGCTGGAAGGGGTCCAGAGAAGGGCCACCAAGATGATCGAAGGACTGGGAAGCTGCCATACAAGGATACGCTGGGAGAGCTGGGTTTGTTCAGCCTTGAGAAAAGGAGGCTCAGAGGGGATCTCATCCCCATGTACCAGTACTTAAGGGGTAGTTACAGAGAAGATGGAGGCTCCCTTTTTACATGGAGTCACATGGAGAGGACAAGGGGGAATGGACACAAGTTGCTCTTGGGGAGATTCCAATTGGACACCAGAGGGAAATTTTTCACAGGGAGGACAGTCACCCATTGGAATAATGTCCTCAGGGAAGTGGTTGACTCGGCCACGTTGGACACCTTCAAGAGTCCCCTGGACAGGGTGCTGGGCCGTCTTGTCTAGACTGTGCTCTTCCTAGAAAGGTTGGACTAGATGATCCCTGAGGTCCCTTCCAACCTGTGGTTCTGTGATTCTGTGATGTTCACTTGGTTATCCAAACCAAGTCTGAAATTTGTTGCTTCTTTCAAGAGTGATAAGATGAAGTAGACTGTGGCACTGATGAGTATTGAAAAATGTCTCTGAACAAACAAGCGACCCAAATATATGTAGGTTTCAGTTCAAAGGTGTTACACTCAGCATTTACTTAAAAATTCATATTTGTGAATGTTTTGCTGTATGTTCTGCTTGATGATAGCAAAGATCTTTGCAGGCTGTTATCTAAAGCTACAAATGTCACATGTAACATACAGGCACGTATATGCATACAGGCTAGACTGGCAAGTCAGTCTTTTCAATTTCAAGAGCTGCTTGTAAATATAAACACTGTTATTTTACACCCAGTGTAGCATAATTCCAAAATGTTGAATTTCTGAATCTACCAGTCATCTCTTCTTCCTAGGACTTCACAGGTAAGTGAAATACATTAGCTTAAATACTTTGCTGTGGTTCAGTAATCATAATAAAATATACATAAATCCACCAATTCACATATATTCACTAGAGATTAGTGTTCTAATCCATGAGACCATGCCTGTGTTGGTATTATTACCTAAAGTATGACCTGAACTTGTGGACAACAAGAATCCAGAGAGAGAGCTGCATACATTGCTGACACCATTCCTGCTTTAGGAGCTCATTTCAATATAAAAATAGGTGCAAAGGCCTCTTGAGGATAATCATAGAATAATTTAGGTTGGAAAAGATCCTTAAGATCATCAAGTCCAAACATAAACCTACCACTGCCAAGTCCACCACTAAACAATATTTCTAAGCATCACACCTACATATCTTTTAAATACCGCAAGGGATGATGACTCAACCACTTCCCTGGGCAGCCTGTTCCAATGTCTGACAACCCTTTCAGTAAAGAAATTTTTCCTAATATGAATCTAAACCTCCCCTGGTGCAGCTTGAGGCCATTTCCTCTTGTTCTAGCACTAGTTACTTGGGAGAAGAGACCAATACCCAACTCTTCACAACCTCCTTCCAGGTGGTTGTAGAGAGCGATAAGGTCTCCCCTCAGCCTCCTCTTCTCCAGGCTAAACAACCCCAGTTCCCTCAGCTGCTTCTAATAAAACTTGCTCTCCAGACCCTCGTCATCCAAGCTCGGGTGGTAGCTCATCAATAGAAAAGTGGTTTTACCCTTTTGTACTTCTCACTCCCACTTCTGCTTTTTCACTGCTCACCCCTTTACAAATTCTCTGACTTCAGTGTACTTGCCTACTGAGCTGCCATGGATTCCTGGTGCTTTGTGGCTTACCAGTGTCTGTCATTTTGTATTTCACAAAGCTCTTTTCCAAAAACCTAGATGCATTTTGTCATATGAACTATTTTCACCAAGCTGTTTTGGGTGATAATCTCAATAACAAAACTCAAAGCAGTTGGGCAGCAGCTTAACATTTTTGGTAATGTTTCTTGTCCTCATTATGTCTTCTATCTTTTGACTGCTTTTTGAAAGAAAGATATAGCCTTCAATATTAAAAAATAAAAAGTGTACAAATTCCATAATTTCTCAGATTTTCTGAAAGCAAATTTTAAAATGCCTATCTTCACAATGGCTGCTTTCTGTCTAAGATCCAGAAAGATGAAGAAAGAACATATTTAGAGAGTTCAAATTTAAGTTATTCCAGAGCTACAATATGTATTGATAAATCCAAGGCACAGGCGAATTTTCCATTAAGTCCTTTCAATATTGTCTTATCTTGGAAATACATCTCTTTTTATGATATTCTCAGATACTATGCTATGTCTACATTAGACTAAGTAAGATTTCTGGATGTATATGAGCAAGGGAGATGAGCAAATGGTCTTGGTGCTTTGATTGTCACTATTAATTTTCTTGACACTGTTTACTTACTGTTAGTTATGCATGCACTACCTAGGATGTTAGGAATGTCAGACCAGGTTTGCTGAAACGGTAAGTAAAGTTGCAACAAACTCAAGGGAATGAAAACACTGAGTAAGTAAAATGTTGTTATTTATAATAGAGCGGGCTTCCAAAGTGATACTGATTTAGAAAAGGCTCACTGGACAAAAAAATATCACTGTGTTGTTAGCCAATATTAATCACCAGATGGGGTCACCTTTTTAAAAAATTGATCATTTGATAGTATTATTACAAAAGTCCAGATAAAGATACAATACATCACACCCAAGAGAAATGGTTGCAGAAACTTTCCAGAACACTAATGGTTCCTTTATAATGTTAATTCCCACCAAAGGCAATGGGTGAATCTTGGTTTCATTACACAGTTTCAGCCAGTTGTTTTTAATTTTGAGGACAGAATATGAAGTATTACTAGGGAAACATAAGTCCAAGTGAATTGAATGTGTACCGTTTCCCTGTAGCTCCGCACTCTCATGGGAAAGTGCCAAACATATTCAAGTAAAATTGAAGGCTGGATTTTAGGTTTTTTTTTACGCTGCTACTGTTGCTCCACTGAGTGAATTTATAGCAGTATTGGCATGGAAGGAAGACCCTGGCCATTGTACATTTCCTTCGTCATAAACACATGGAGAATTTTTTTTTCCTTCATTTGGTTCCTCCATTCTGTTGCAGCCCTTGTAGCCCAGCAGGATCTCAATATAGCCCAAGGTCTTGTTTTGATTTGTCTTAAATAGTTTATTGCACAAGCTATGAAGCAGTCAGGCAGCTAAAGTCTACAAGCGAAATCAGATGGTGGTTGTTGCTAAACTACAGGCCTTGTTCACTACTATTAATCTCTGCATTTGTTCAAACTTGTTTTACTAATTTTTTTCATCTAACGCTCAATTGTTTGAGCTAATGCTTACCAATACCATGTATGGTAGTACTTCCCTATATCATTTATATCAAAAGTCCAGCAAACAATGATAAGAAAACCATTTTTAAACTATAGAATAGCAGACCAAATGGAAAAGGATACTGTCAAAAACCAAAATGAAAGGAGCCCCAAGCAAATGCAAAAATTTGCAAAGATTAGAAGAAGAACGTACCACCAAAACCACTGAGTTAACAGATCACCATAGCTATCATTCCCCTGCACTTACCTAAGGGAGACAGGCAGGGACAAGGACACCATGTGTGACCAGGACAGTGAGACAGAAGTTCAGATAACAGTGGCAGCTGTAAGGTAGAATATTTAATTGCATGATTGCTTTACACACTGCTTTTATTTTAATTAAGCATTTTTTATTATTGGTGTGTTGTATGGGTATAATTTCACCTGGAATAGCAATGACTTCTGCCATATATCAATATCAGCCATAATAATCCACCAGTATCACTAGTAAATTCATTGTTCTGATTATGAGATATGTTTCCTTTTTGCTCATAACAAACTTCTGAACGTAACACCATGGAACATGCAGGTTACACCTAGCATTTTGAAGATCCAGTATACCTCACAGGACTAGGATGAGGAAGAGGTAAGACACTTTCTCCAAGTTGCCTAGCAGAATTGACCTTAGCCCCCTTAACTGCCTGAGCTTCCAGAAATCAGACATGAGTATCTCACTCCATATTTTTATCTATGTAGGTTAATATGCAACAATCTCATTCTGGTCTTCACTGTTTTTATCTTGCTGAAAGAAAGATCCAAAGTTTGACACTCTCCACAACCCAAGATATTTGCAGAAGTCATGTTTTCCACATAAAGAAACATACAGTACCTAGGAACGTTCTCCTGCTTAGGCTTTCTGTCAAAAATGGTATTAGGGTTATAGTCTACTTGAGGCTATGTTTTTCATTTTTGTTTAGCTTTTATCTTAAAGCCATCTGTTCCAAGGTTTGTGCACTGGATTTAAGTGTATCTAAAATGTGCTGGAGGATGCTTGCTCATTGCCGTCTTTCCCCTTTCCCCTTTCTCTGGTTTATTTTTTCGTCTCTTTTGCTGTATCTCTCTGCTTAAAAAATGTTTATTCTTACCTTATTAAGGCTCCTCTGAACAAATGAAACGTTAATCTATCTTGGTTTCTCTAATAATTGAAAATGGTCTCATGTACTGCTTCCTACATTATGCTTCTAAGCTTTTACTAACAACTTTGGGATTTTTTTGATTATTTTACTACATACATAATATGTACATATACACACACATGCATACATATATGCAAATAATCACATGTACTTCTAGACAGAGGGCATCAAAAAATATACAAAATATGCAGCTGTGACTGGTAATGAAATAAATGAATGGGCAGATTTATTATCCTGAAAAGTGGGTTCCTTTGCCCGGTGTGCAAAACACCAAACTACACACAGAACAGAGGTATTTCATTTAATTCATTTTTGTGCAGATTGGTGCTAGGTGGTAACCCACAAAACTAGCACACTGCACTGAGAAACTACAAGGCATTTATAGAGTTAAATGTGTCAGTAACAGCTAATATTAACATGCCTCAGTTAATAATTGGTTAATTTCTTTCTCCCTTCAACTTAAAGGTACAGCTCACTTTTAGTTTACTAGGCATGCTTAGAGAGTAAGGGGCTTGGGGGCGGGGGTGAAGATGTTCCTGGCCTATAGGCGTGACTTTTAGTATTATAATGAGGATAGTTCACCTAAAGGACACTTTGTTTTAGTTCTTAACAAAATCCTAATTAGTTGCTCTCCTTGACTATACACTTTATCACCCCATTCTCAGTGTCTTCTCAGGCAGGAGGTTTCCTCTGATCAGTCTCTCAGCCCTCCTCAAGGACTTAGTCCTAAAACAAGAGCTTTCCAATCTCTCAATTCCCATCTCTGGCCGTCAAATTCTATTCTGCCAAGGTCACATTGTTCATTACTATGGCTTAGCAGAAAATTCCGAAAATTCCATTTTCTTCAGGGTATCAGATTTGTTAATGATGAACACCAATGCAGCTCAGAATTTAGCCTCACTTAGATGTCTCAGCTGTATCAGACTTACCTGAACAGAGGAACGTCAGCTGAGAGGTGACTATGTCACGTAGAACAATAACAATGTTCTAATCAAATGTTTCTGTATTTACTGTGCTATCATTTAATAGGTTTGGCTCACAATGAGCACATGAACAAAATCTCTGTGCTGGCTGGCAGCGGGGTCTTTACTTTGCCTTTCCTTCTGGCTTGGCTTTTGGCTAGACCACAGCCTCCATTGAGAAGTGCAGTCCTTGCCTTGCAGGAATATTGGAGGTGAAAACAATGACATCCTATCACTATTCATTACGCACCTAGTGGGTACCTCTCATGGCCTTACAAGTGCTGGTTCTAAGTAAGAAGATGAAGTGATAAAAGGAACAGCCTTGCCTTGATTTTAGTCTTAGTAAGATGCACAGTTCCAAAGATAGAAATAAACATGGAGTTCTTATCATGAGTTACATAACAGATACATCTGCATCATATAACCACCCATAAATTAATGCACTAACAGGAGCAGATCAAACTGGATCAAAGTAAAAATATGCTTAAGGGAAAGCCTGACCCTAAAACCTTTTAGTGTTTCAATTTTGTCATGAGTACTGGCTATGGAAATTGAACATTTCTTTTCTTTATAAAAAGAGATATGGCTTCTTATGAAACCACTAGACTTGGGAAACTAAACTTCTGTTGTGCCATACTACCTCTGAATTAATACAAAATATTGTGTTTCAATATTACAGTGTGGTGAAGAACCTCCAGAAAGATCAATACCACTGTATAAAACTTAAAAAAAAAAAAATAATCTCTGGAGCAATAGCTACAAATACCTGTGTTCCTGTGTCCTAGAATTCAGTTGTGCCTTTTACCATGCTGTTGAGTTACATCTCAGAAACTTGTTGCATTATATAGATTCTTGAGAAGATTTCCAAATGGAAGAACTCCACTATAACTTGTTCCTTTTCTTTCTGGCAGTTTCATCTGTTGTAGACTACAAGTCCTTTATTTTGGTAGGCATCTGTAAAAAGTTTAGCCCCAATCAGCAGCTAAGCACCATCCAGCCACTTGCTCACGGGGAGAGCTCACTTGCTCATGGGGGAGAGAACTGGAAGAGCAAAATTAAGAAAACTCGTGGGTTGAGATAAGAACAGTTTAATAATTAAAATAGAACAGTAATAGTAACAATAATAATAACAATAATATAATGAAAAGGAAAATAACGAGAGAGAGAGGGAGAGAGGCAAACCAAACAAGTACCAAGTGATGCACTGCTCACCGACCAACTCTGCCAATCCCAGAGCCTCAATCGCTGCTTCCCCTGGCCAACTCCCCCCAGTTAATATAGTGGGCATGATTTCATATGATATGGAATATCTTTTTGGCCAGTTTGGGTCAGCTGTCCTGGCCGTGGTCCCTCCCCTCATGGCCTCTTGTGCCTCTGGCAGAGCATGGGAAACTGGTAAAGTCCTTGACTAGTATAGGCACTACTTTAGCGATGCCTAGCAGCCACTTAAAAACAACAAAAACATCAATGTGCCATCAGCACTCTTCTGGTACCAAATCCAAAACACACTATACCAACTACAGTGAAGAAAATTAACTCTATCCCAGCCAAAACCAGCACACAAATATAATAATTTTTTATTTTTAGTGTTTTGGTATTTTTTTTCTGGATTCAACTAGATTATTTACCATGAGTAAAATATTAATACATTTTTTCTTACTTTACAAATTAAAAGTCAGAAAGATTGTGTTGTTTTGCTGTTTTTCTTCTTACATACTCCTTCATTTTAAGTTTCATCCTTCTATAAAAAATAGAGTTATTTAGTATTTATCTATGTAATATTAGTAATTGATTTTTAGCAATCTCTTCTTGTGAATCTGAAGAATTTAGTAGGACAGAGAAAGAAATACAGTCTGTTATTCTTTCATGGATGAAAAATCATCATTTTACTTGAAGACATTGAAAAGTTCACTAGTTACAAACTTTAATAGGTCTGGTTCTTTTAGTGAGTAGGCATATTTCACTTTCAAAATCAGCAGTAAGATCACATATGAACATTTTTGATAATTCATAAAGACCATTTTTCCCCTTGGATAAATTAATGTAATTTCTGCCTACATGTTTCTGTCAGTAACCTTAAGGGATCCTGCAATTAATATAAAAGCCTACCTGTGTCATACCTATGTATCCCATTGCTTTTCCCAAATAAGGAAAATCTATCGTTGAACTGAAAAAAAGAAATGTTCATTTTCTAACACCATTACAACTCATTTACTTAGGAGAGTACCTAAAACCTCGGTGTATGGACTGAAATAATGATCAGGAACAATAGATGACTATATTACTTTTTCTTAATTTTAATGAGTAAATGGCATTCACGCTCGCCCAAATTAGCAGACATAACAAAAAATAATGATATAAAAAATATTTTAGCACAGCCAGATATGAATTATGGAAAATGTCAGCAATTACTGACAAAACTAGATATTCCTTCTATGTAAAGTAATGAATACAGAGAATTCTTATAAACTATTTACTTTTCAAAGAAATTCAGTATTCTTTTAGTATGTCTGTATAAATATATACAAATATTAATGTCAGAAGGTAAAAAAATTATATATTTTATAACAACTCTGCACTTCCGCAACTGTTTCTAGGCAAAGGATTTTAAAATATTTATGACAAATTACACAAAAACATGTAATTGACACAGAAGTCCAAGTCTAATTTTCAAATGCCTACGTAGCTGAGAGCACCTAAATATGCAGATGGGGCCTAGCTGGAATTGCAAATATTGGCCTGTGACATGTTTACTAATTAATCACTTGGACTATTCTGTATTAGTTATGTAGAGCATAACAGAGTCACTTGAGCTGCATGACATGTTCCTGAAGAGATATCATCCCACTTTACAAATAAGAAAAGTAAATATTATACAATTTTCTATAAGCTTTCTGGTTTACAGCAGCATTAACTAAGTTCTGAACTCCAATGGGAGAAAGACAGATGCATATGTGACAACATATTCTTCAGAAATTGGTGAAAAGACACAAAAAGTCTAATTTCCTCCCTTAAAGATGAACCATACAATCTTAATATTCTCTGAATGGACTTTCCTCAGAAATTACTTCTATATGCAAGTTATATCTAAATTCGCTTTAGCCTGGTCCGACGTTACCTAGAAAAACTAGATGAGAAATTTGTCCAGCAGTTTTGCTTCACCAACTCAACGGACTTCTGCAAGACAATATGTTGTAGACAAAATTTAGGCTGGCTGATCCAGTCAGCCTAAAAGATTGTAAATCTTAATTTTTAAGACATTTTACTTTTTCCTAAAAATGCAAATAAACAAATGAAAACCCCAAATCAATCTCTCCTATACAAAAATCAAACCTATATTTTCCCCCATTATGCACCATTCTAATTGACAGACTCTTGAAGCTGAGAAGACAAACACCTGGCAGACATTTTTGCATTGCTTAATGCACTGCTGGAAGCACTGAGGCATTAAAATGATTGTCACACGATAAGAATACATGTAGAATTAATTGGTCTGACCCACAAATGCACAGCACTATCTTAGTTTCCTTTATATGTTGGTAACAGCAAAACACTCATGTCTAAAATAAACCAAGTCCACAGTCTATGGGCAAAGATGGAGTAGCACTTCCTTCCTTTTTCTCTGCAAAACATGTTCAAGAAGCAATTAGGCTGAGAAGGACTTTAATTTATGAAAGTGTTGTTTACATACTGGTTTGGAAGGGCCAGGCACTAAGGAGTGATTGACAGAAGCTTTAGTGTGTGTGGAGAGACTTGTAGAGAACCTGGGAATTAAACACATTTGCCTGTGGAGCATTAAATATGAGCAGTACAGGCAAAACTTTACAGGAGCCAGAAAACTAAAATACATTTTTCTCCTCTTTCTCCACACCTTTCTTTTCCTCTTCTTCCTATCCCCAGCATCCCTGAGCAGTGCATGTGATGCTCTTTAGTTAATACTAAAGGCAGTAGGAAAAACAAGCAAGGAAAAGACAGCATTTTAGAAAGAAAATTACAAAAATAAGAATGCATATGAACAGAGAAGCAGGAAATGAGGATGCACTTGGAATTATATGATACCATAAAATCAATTATTCAGAAGAATCAAGAGTTCGGGCTAAAAACATAGGCAGAAAAAAACAACAGCAACAACGAGAAAAAAAATATCATCACTGTGCCTCCATAATGATTTTCCCTGACTTACGTAAATACTTCTATGGACCTTCTCATTTTCTGTGTGAGGCCACAGTATGACCATAGTACATCAAGGAAGAAGGCAGCTTTTCTCTGTCACTGCTGAAATACGTTTTTAAATAATTAAATAGCCATGACCTGAAGCTCATCAGGCATTTGGAGCTTTAGAAGCATCTCCAGTAATGACAGGTTAAATGTCTCTGGATGTGTGGAGATCTTGCAGAAACAGGTTAAGTGCAGTTCTGCTTTGGAATTGATTCCTTAGATATTGCCAACAGAAATGTAGGGTTTGCTACTAGAGGGTTTGTGGAAAATTTAACATGGAGTTAATACTACTGATAGCTTTTGGTTATCATTGGGCCTAGCAGCATTACTTAACCATCAGGCCGTACTACAGCAGTTGCTGTACAAAATTCCCAAAACCAACTCCCCTGCCCCATTCTTTAACCTAGAAAGTCACTAATTAAAAATCAGAAAATATACGTTTGGAATTGAAATGCAGAGTTAAGATTGCAGAATATTTCCTCTTCATGTGTTCCTTTAAAACATGGGGGAGTTTCATACCTCCTAGCTTTAAGCACTTTGAGATTGGAGGTTAGTGTGCACATATGGCTGAAAGGCAGCGAAGCTCCTCCAGGGAGTAATTTCAGACAGGAGCCAAAGTTATGTATCCCAAATCATTCATTAGATGATTCTCTTTCTCTTGTTTATACATAGGTCCTAGACAGACTAGCCACTAGGCATATTAATTCATTGGGTTGTTATGGTTCCCTGATGCCTTTATGCAGTAGGATGAACTACTGTTACAAAGTGAGCAGAAAATCTATTAATACAAAGGAAAAGGGAAGAGGTTCACTGCACCAGTGAATGAATACAGGAAAAATTCAGATAAAAAAATCGGTAGATCTTCTTAATATTGCTAGCATTTTTATTGCAAGTGTGAAGGATTTTTATAGTGTTATTCATGTATTATCTTTCATCAATTAATATTGATGGGTCATAGACGAAAGACTCCAGGTATTCTTGAACAAGACGTTGAAGATACCTGACCCTCGAGACAACCCTTATGACCCAGCTGTACATAACTTAGTTTTCCTGAACTTGATCTTTCATAAGCCTGATTCCACATACTGAATTATTCTTCACTCAAACGCAGCTATACTCTGTGCTGTGTAGTAATGTTGATTTTCTTGTGTTCTTGTTTTCACCTACACAGCTCCAGGTGGCTGAGTAATTACAGCCCAGGTACTGGTTGGTACTCTGCAGGAATCATGGCCAGGTAAAAAGGAGCAAGATAAGACTGTGCCTAGCAGCCAAGTAGAACTACAATCTGTAGATTTTTAGAACTGTATGTATGATTGCCTTGGGACATACAATATCTCAAATGAGAAAGCAGCAAAAACATAACACTGACTTTTTAGTATAGCTGAGCAAAGAGGAAGATACAAGGAGGCATATAAATAAAGAAATATTTCCTCTGTGATCTAAAAGGCTCTAGAATTATTTTATTCAGTATAGCTAGCTCAGTGGGAAACCTCCAGCAGCTGCTGCATTATGGATGGAAAGATAAGATAAAGCAAATAATATTAATTTAAGTGACCTTATTGGTACCATTAACCTTTTCCTACAATCCGAATTCACATTTGTTCCTTTTTCTCCATCAGTCTCTATGCTGGCCTATATAGTCAGAAAAGGCTGGCAAGGGCATAAGAGAGGAACTAGTTATCTTCAAAGTAAGCAAACTTTAAAAATCAGCTTGATGAAATATTCTCATATTTTTGGTGTGAAATATTATTCTTTATAAATTTTTTCATCATGGTACATTATTTTATCCAGCCCTTGGATCTTGGAATTTTACCCTTCATGCAGCAGATTGCTTAGTCTGCACAAAACACGCCATGTGACTTTATTATAAAAGGAGCTTTCTTTCTCCAAGAAAGGTGAATTATTATATATTAAGAAGATATTCAAAGATGGTAAAGGTTCAGACTAAAGAGAGAAGTCTTCAGTTTAATGTGAATGTTACTCTTTGCTCTGCTGGGATTTCACTTTATTGATCTTTCAGAATATTCCTGTCAAATGCTATTTTGCACAGTCTGTAAAGAGGAAAGGTAGCCCATCAAGCAGGTGTGTTGCAGATCTTTCCTTTGTGGCTCATAAAGGATGCCAGTTGGCTCACCCTGCAGCTGACAAAGTCTCCAAGCTGAAGTCTCTTACATGATTAGGGTTCTAATACTTGGGGGGGTTGAATGGAAAGTGGCAATAAGACATGAGTTTAATTCATGGGAAGTAAAAATATTAAGGAGATATGATCTTTTCATATTATTTTTGCAACTGATGCTAAAATATACAGCAATGTTTTCTTGAGTGGCTGCAATTCATTCTGGTCAGCTGCAGCAAATACAGTCTTCCAGAGGGGGAACCCAGAATACTTTCTGCAGTCAATGAGCATATAGACCACCCACTTCAGATTTCTGTATCGGGTCTAAATCTTAATTTCCCAACTTGTCTATCACAGAGAGCTTATTGTTTTACACTTCCCACTGGAAGCTAGAAGCCCCAGATAGACTCTTTTCTGTGGCTTTGCTGTAAAAATGTAGCTCTAAGTAGGTGATGCATTTTCTGTCTCTCATTAGATATATAAGCGCATAGTTCAGGGGACTATTAAAAAAAAAAAGGCTGCTTGATCAGAAAGTTCTTTCTCATCCTAGGTTCTTGTTACTTATGCAGATCTAAATTAACCTCCTGGGACCGTGACTTTGTCTGACAAATCAGTTCTTCATCTGCAATTCCTGTTTTAGCATTGTTTTGATACATGGTCCTGCTTGTAAAACATTTCCTCAAAAAAGCCATTAGGGGAAACATCAGATGACCCAATTCATCTTTTAAAATGAAACTGTACAATCAAGAACTGTCCTTTTGCTACAAATAATTCTGACAAGCAATGGTCTGGATTCTCAATTTTCTGTCTCTGTTTTATGCCAGCATTATCCTACTGAATTCAAGACAGAGTGAGTAATGGTCAAATTTTTAAGTATGGTGCAAGAAGGCAAAGAACTCAATTCTAATACTTTCTGCAAGTTCTGAAAAGGGATGTTTTCACTAAATATATGTGTCATGAAAAACAACACACAGTTTTGGTAGCTGATTTATGGAGTGAGAAGAGAAAGAATAAGGATGTCTGCTTTAGCTGTAGATGGATAACAGAGTAGTCAGCAGTCAGTGCTCTAGAGGGAACATATTAAAGCTGCCTTTTGTCTGAAGTAGCCATTGCTTAAGAGATGATTGTTGAAACTTGAAATCACAACATAACAATCAATGAAAATAATAATTTTCCGCTTCCATTTAATGCTTTCAAACCTGAAGTCAGGGTACCTAAAAGTTGCATTTCTGGAGCTGAGGGAGATAATATAGGTATATCAAACCTGTTGCTGTTTTGAAGTGTAATAACCTAAAAGAACAACCAGAAATTCTACACGGTTCTTGAAACCATAAGTTCTATGTCTTTGTACTGCTAATAAATACATATGCACTGTGAAATCACTTACAAAGGCAATTGTTATTAATGAACGTGCTTATACCACTAGTATATTAGTACTATTCATGAAATGTAAAAAAGGCAATACATTCTTTTGGTTTGTTTTTGGGTTTGGTTTGGTTTGGTTTGGTTGGTTGGTTTCTTTGGTTGTTTGTTTGTTTTGGGGCACTAAAGCAAGTTTCTGGCCAACAGAACCTGGTCCTGATGGGTGGTTTCAACTACCCAGACATCTGCTGGAAGAACAGTACAGCAGCTTGCATGTCATGTACCAAGTTCCTAGGATGTATAGAGGACTGCTTCCTCATACAAATGTTAGATGTGCCAACCAGGAGTGAGGCGCTGCTGGACTTGCTATTCACAAACCGAGAAAGCCTGCTTTGTAATATCTCGGTAAGTGACAGCCTTGGCTGCAGTGACCACAATATTGTGGAGTTTGGGATCCTGCTGAGTGTGATGAAGGTCAGCTCTAAGGCAAGGGTTCTAGATTTTAGAAAAGCAAACTTCAGCGCACTCAGGGCTCAACTGGGAGGGATTCGATGGGAATCTTCCATGGAAGACAACGGACCTAGTGAGTGCTGGGAGTTCTTCAAGAACTCTCTCTTGGAAGCACAATTCCAGTTTATTCCCTACAAAGGAAAGGGAAGCAAGCAGAGCAAGAGGCCCCCTTGGCTCAACCCTGACCTCCTGGGTCTACTCAAATCCAAAAGGGAAACACACCAGAAATGGAGAAGCGGAGGACTGTCCACCAAGAACTACAAGGACATAGCCAGAGAGTGCAGAGATGCAGTTAGAAAAGCAAAAGCCCAATTTGAATTGAAACTGGCTGTAGATGTCAAAAATAACAAGAAAGGGTTCTTCAGACATGTCAACCATAGGCAGAAAAAGAAGGAAAACATAGGCCCACTCTTAAACAGAAAAAGAGAGTCAATCACCAATGATGCTGAAAAGGCAGAGGTCCTCAACACCTTCTTCACCTCAGTCTTTACCAGCACTGCTGGGTCCCAGGCTTTGGGAACAAAACTGCCAATTGAACCAAACACCGACCCACCATCGGTGAAGGAAGAGTTAGTACATGAATTACTACAGGAGCTTGGCTCCTACAAATCAATGGGCCCTGGCGACATCCATCCGAGTGTGTTACGAGAGCTGGCTGACACCATCGCAAGGCCGCTCTCCGTAATCTTTGAGAAGTCGTGGAGAACGGGGGATGTCCCAGAGGACTGCAGGAAGGCAAACGTTACCCCTATCTACAAGAAGGGCTCGAGGGAGGATCCGGGTAACTATAGGCCCATCAGCCTTACTTCAATCCCTGGGAAAGTTATGGAACGAATCCTCCTGGGGACCATCACAAATCAAATGAAGCACGTGATTGGGAAAAGCCAACATGGCTTCAGTAAGGGCAGATCGTGCTTGACAAACCTGGTGGCCTTCTATGACAAAGTGACTTGCCTGGTTGACATGCGACCGGTGGTGGACGTTATCTACCTGGACATCTCCAAGGCCTTTGATATGGTCCCCCCCAGCCTCCAGCTGAAGAAATGAATGCGTTATAGCCTAGACAAGTGGTCTGTGCAGTGGGTGGGGAACTGGCTGACAGGCTGCACCCAAAGGGTGGTGGTAAATAGCCTCTTTCTCAAACTGGAAACCTGTCACAAGTGGAGTCCCCCAGGGATCGATATTGGGCCCAATGATATTCAGTATCTCTATAAGTGATCTGGATAATGGCATCAAGTGTAGCCTGATGAAGTTTGCTGACAACACGAAGTTGAGTGGGGAAGTAGACACTCCAGAAGGGAGAGCTGCTCTGCAGGGAGATCTGGATAGGCTGGAGGAGTGGGCCAGCAAGAAACTTATGAAGTTCAACAAGGAGAAGTGTAAGGTCATGCACATGGGAAAACATAATCCGGGAGTGCAGTAGGATCCACCTGGCTGGAGAGCAGCTCTGTGGAAAGGGACCTGGGAGTCCTGGTGGGCAGGAAGCTCAACATGAGCCAACAGTGTGCTGCTGCGGCCAAGAAGACCAACAGGATGCTGGGTTGCATCAAAAAGGGCATCGCCAGCAGAGATAATAGAAGTCATTATCCTGCTCTACTCAGCGCTTGTCAGGCCACACCTGGAGTCCTGTGTACAGTTTTGTTCCCTTCTCTACAAAAAGGATGTGGACAGGCTAGAAGGGGTCCAGAGAAGGGCCACCAAGATGATCAAAGGACTGGGAAGCTGCCATACAAGGATACGCTGGGAGAGCTGGGTTTGTTCAGCCTTGAGAAAAGGAGGCTCAGAGGGGATCTCATCCCCATGTACCAGTACTTAAGGGGCAGCTACAAAGAAGATGGAGACTCCCTTTTTACACGGAGTCACATGGAGAGGACAAGGGGGAATGGACACAAGTTGCTCTTGGGGAGATTCCGATTGGACACCAGAGGGAGATTTTTCACAGTGAGGACAGTCACCCATTGGAATAATCTCCCCAGGGAAGTGGTTGACTCGGCCACGTTGGACACCTTCAAGAGTCCCCTGGACAGGGTTCTGGGCCGTCTTGTCTAGACTGTGCTCTTCCTAGAAAGGTTGGACTAGATGATTCCTGAGGTCCCTTCCAACCTGTGATTCTGTGATTCTTTTTGTTTGTTTTTTTTTTCACTCTTAACTCGTATGACCATTGAAAGATAAGAAGAAGATGCAACTTTGCTGAAAAGGGAAATCTGTGTCCTGCTACTGCTAAAGCCAGAAGTCTGAGGGTATTGCGTGAGAAAATTTGCAGAGGAAAGTAGGAAGATTAGGAATTTTTAACACGAGAAACTACAGATGTATATAGCTATTTTCTTTATTAATTTACCCGGAAGGTCAATCAGTTATTTTTAAATACAATGAGGTTAGTGCAAAATACTGAAATACTACCATGCATCACTGAGTGAAATAGTAAATAATTGCAAAGAATATTAATATCATGTCTTATTAATGGAAAAATATCATGGTGTGTAGGAATAATATGCTTGTTGGTAATATTGTATGCGTAAATTTTAAGCAGTATATGAAATACCCAAACATTAAGAACTTTGTAGTGTTCTACAATATATATAAATATATACAAGTCCAGAGTTTCTTCCAGACTTTTCAAATTTTGTACTTATTCCTTTATCCTTCATGTTAATCTGGAACAAATACAGTAGCTGAAAGAATGCATTATCTGAATAATATGATGCTATGTATGCCTTGTAACACTGATGATGTTCTTCCTGGGATTTCAAAGAGGGATGCTTAGCTGTAATTAATGAAAGCAGAATGGATGCTTCTGTCCTGTTTTGTTACAAGGATGAATATCATGGTGTAAATTTGGGGTTTTCCTGTGGAGGGGCAGGAGTTGGACTTGATGATCCTTGTGGGTTCCTTCCAACTCAGCACATTCTATGATTCTAAGATTCTATGATTTATTCTATGATTCTATGATTCTATGAAGAAAGTCCATAAAGAAGACGTCATCAGCTAGAAATAAGCAAATTGTATCTGGTTGGTCATAATGTTAAGATTGGGGGGAAAAAGAGAAGAAAAATGTCTATTATCATTACTATCATTAATTACTTAATTCCCTTGTAAAACTGCAATGTGCTGTTGAAACACTCTTTTGGAAGGTTTTGGTAAATATTGATGGGATACTGAAAGCTATAGAACATATAAAACTGTAGATGGAGGCTTGCTTTTATGATGTAATTTGAACAAAAAAAAAAAAGGAGTCTCATTTAAACCCCTAGTTTTGCTCAAAAGATTGAGCAACAACAGAACAAATATGGCTTCACTGATCCTCTGTATTTATCTGGTAGAGAAGAAAACCTCTAGAGCATGGATTAGCTATTCTTAATTTAACACACGGGCAGGCAACACAGTAAATAAGGCACCACTATTGACACCACTAATGTAAACTTGCCTCTTCTTTTGTTAGTAGCTCTTAGTTCATTTGTCTGAAGGTAATGCCTTCCAAATACCTCTATGTTCCATCATAAGCTGGAAACTTAGGCCAAAGTCATCTTCTTCACTCCAGCTGAGGAACTAAAAATTCAGAGAGGTACTGAGTGAACCTGTTGCTCTCTATCTTTCTTGTTCTGTCAATATTTTTCCTCATAATCTTTCTAGAACTCCTCATAGTGCAACTTCCAACTGCATGATATTCTATTTTGGTTAGTGTAGTGAAGCTATTTCTAACTCTGTGGGAAGAGCTAAGATGGAAATAGGCCCCTTCTGTGCTGCTTTCATGTATAAATCTATACATTTTCTTATAATTTGAATTTTAAGGAGGGACTTGGATGCAATGATTAACAAAAATAATAAGATGGTATAGGAGAATGGTCTCATGGTTTATAGTGTATAGCATAGAATAGGTAAGATGGCAAGAACAAGAAAGATTTCTCAAACTTTTTAAACTGAGAAAGGCAGGGAAGATTCTGAGATTTCACATTTACTATGCTATATTATATTTGTTTTGAAAGAAAACCTAAAAAAAAAAAAAGCATGGAATGCCTTCTTAATCTTAGGGTCCTTCTATTGTAGCATAATAGCAAAGCCCAAATTTCAGGTTGTTTTACTCATCACACTACCTCTTGAAGGACTAGTTGAACTCTTTCACTGGAAACTTCTTAAAAGTGTCTGGTTTGGTCTGCTCTGGCAGGTGGGATGAAGCCAAACCTTTGACCGATTTCCAAAAGCAAAATTGAAACATGAAATAAAATTAAAATTCCAATTTATGGAATTGATATTGAGATGAGAAGAAGATAATCATTAGATCGCATTTACTGGTTTAAGCTCATATAACAGCTTAAAACATAACACAATCTATGTTATGAATGCTTCCAATCTTTCACACACCAGTAAAATCACAGTCATAGCATTCATGCATACACATGGTCATGCTTCCTACTTAGTAGGAAAAAGAACAACCATACCTAGTTATGTTTGGACATGTGTCCAGAACATATAAAATCACACGGGAATGTTATTTTTCCACATTCTTTTTCTTTTAAGTCAGGGCTCCCTAAATGATAATATAAATAGAAAAATTACTGACTGAACAGCTTTTATATTACAGGGTACAATATGAAGTCCTATAATCACACTGATGTCTGTTGTCCTTAATGGCCTTGGGCACCAAGGTCCCAAGGTAGCAAGTCCCAAGAGACCTTTGATGAGGGAAGCTAGAAATAAAGTGGGGTGTCTTCCTTCTTCCCCATTTTTTTTCATTCATAGTTGTTATTTTATGTTTCTCATCCTCCTTAGAAGGTGGTGATCTTATCTGTTTCTGACATATTTTCAAGAGGAGGACTCGCTCTGGTTTCACCAAGCATGTCTTTTACTTATGTTGAAGGGTTAGTCTGGTTCAATCAGCTTCCTTTTCTGCCTGCTTTGTATGCTTATTTTGGTGTAAAGAGACATTTCTCAAGCTTGTTCTAGACTCGCAGGTCTTATCTTGAAGAATTTACTATTTGCCCATATTTGCCCTCACCTTGTTTGTGCAACTATACCAAACGTTTTCATTTTCTCCTTTGCAGGAATGGCTATTACTTCTATATTTAAGCATAGCATTGTTACAGAATGGTGTTAGTGGTTTTACAATATTACAAAATCCTAATATACTACTGTCAGTTACAATATTTTACTGTGCTTGTCTGGGTTTGAGGTGAGCACACATTGATTACCACTTGCTTTGGGTGCAACAGGCCTTTGCTTTGGCAAAATATAGGTCAAGGGTGCCTTGCTTCAAGACAGGAGAGAGGGGTATGGGACCATGCTTGGGAAGGAAGGAGTTACGTAACACTAGATCCCTGTACAAAATACTCAATGGGCACTGCAACAGTAACACCATTTCTTCTACTAGGCACCTTACACACTTTCTACAGCAGAGAAATTAAAGAGGTGTCCACATTGCAAATCAGTGTCACCTGCCAAAACCATAGATCATGACTATTTAACTCATTACAGTGACTATATCCTCTGAACAAAAATGTCC
Source organism: Phalacrocorax carbo (assembly GCF_963921805.1). NCBI lineage: Eukaryota > Metazoa > Chordata > Aves > Suliformes > Phalacrocoracidae > Phalacrocorax > Phalacrocorax carbo. The sequence continues at coordinate 84,163,042 of NC_087514.1, read as the reverse complement.
TTGGTGAGGAATGGTACATGTATGATTCCTGAAGATCCTCTGTGCACAAGGTAAAGAACATTGGGTCACCCTCAAAAATGGTATTGTGAACCTCAGAACAACAAACTCTGAAATTCTGGTGCACTTTTGGTACCTATAAACTGCAACAAGGACAAGTGGAATTTAATGGCCTTTCATACTGTTACTGGCATTAAGCAATCATTCCAATACCACCACATTCTCCAGGGTTTTTTTTCCCATCCTTGCTTTGTGTAATTTTTCCACCTGGCTGCAGCACTTACTCCTTCACCTCAAGCAACAAAATCTCTTCTATCCCAAAGTGCCACTACTAGCCCTCTGCCCAGGCCGTGGCTGGCCTACTCTGTATACAACAGAAACACTACACAACTGACACATTGAGGGGAAGGGGAAAAGGCTTATGCAGGAACAAGCACTCAGAAGAGATATGCGCCCCTCATCTCTTGACACAGAGCTGTGCCAGGATCTAGGGGTGGGAGAAAGGTTTTACATCGCAGGGGAAGATCCTCTCTGCTTCTCCCTGTCTGATTGTATGATAGGAATCACTTCCAGGGGTGTATGCCCTCACCAGATATAATAAAATTTTTAACAAATTTCCAAATGTTAACAAAAAGAACCACACAGGCCTTGTAAGCTGAGATTTTGCCGTTAGTAACTGAGGGAAGGTCTCTCTGAGGGCAAGCCGCCTTCTCACTGCCTACCTACATTGTCTACCTCTCCACTTTCTTCTGCACCATCTGCTGCTGTCCCCTACTGGAAACAGAATCCCAGTGTAATCCCAATAGAGACTTTTCTGTGATATGCCTGGCATTTCATTATTACTTATCAAGAGTGTTATATTCTTTAGCTTTTTCTTCCCTTTTAATTGTTTACCATAGTCCTTGCTAACACTTCTCTTTTTGCTTTGTGGCTTATTTTGGAGAAGGATATTAAGAATATGTCCAACTTCTGTATTATGAAAATGTCTGCACAAACTGTGTATGAGTTGTAAAAGCTGTATAGAATGGCATTAAATCTCAGACAATCTTACTGAGAGGCAAGGTATGTTAGCATAAGAGCCTTATCATATTCAGAATCGGAATGGGTTTGTGTCCCATCATTCTGAATATGAGCAGAAAGAGTTCAAGTTGCCTGCGGTATATTTCATTGATATATTTTCACGGTAGCACCCTAAAAGATGTAGTCTTTTCTGATAACATTAAATTTATCCACACTTCCATTCCCAGTCTGCATTGAGAGTGTCTCCTGATTTTTTTAATCAATGTTTTCTCTGCTCAGAAGCCTGTTGCAACTTTTGTCCTTTGAAATAGTCGTTCTCACCATGCATTACTATCTGCATATAGTATTTTACAGTCTTAATTTTCTGTGTTTTCACACATAGTGTTCATCTGCTGATATTCTGTATGTCCCTTAAAGGTTGGTTTTGTCACAGGTTGAAGCAGCAACTAGAATGTGCTGAACAACTTCAAGGGTGTCTGGCATTTAATCTTTTTTTCTTTTTTGGGCAGCTGAGTATAAAAGTTATCCCAAAACACAACTGCAAACTGAAATGAAAAAAACCCATGCTTTGATCTGTTTATACAAAGACCAGATCCGAAAGATCTTCTTTCCCATATTTATTTAATTTGTGTAGATACATTCCTAGTCCTCCTGTGCAGGGATGCTGCATCCTATATCTGCTGCATTATTTCTCTGTGAAAGCAGCCTAGTTTTAACAGAAAACTATTTTGGTGAAAATAGAACATATGATAGTTCTCTTATATCTCACATACAGCTATGCAGATGCAGTCTCCCAAATTTACACGCACCTACTCATTCAGAGCAGAGTTCTGGCAAGCGTTTAACTAAACTAACAACTTCCTAACTTATTTAGGAAATGTTGGTTAAATTTTCTGGCAAATGCAGGTTAGGCAGAACAGTTATCTTCTCCCATAGGTTCACAAAACAATTTAGCTTGGAAGTGGCATCTCTGTTCAACACTCTGATTCAAAGCAGGGTCAGCTTTAAAGATGAGCAACCTTTCAACAACTTCCTACTGAGCAAATTATACATTCCTTAATGTATGTTTTTATGAAGTGTTTCTATTAATTGAATTAATACCACAGGATATCATTCCATAAGTTAAGAAACTGGTACCATACAAACAGCTAAACAAGACAAATGACTGTAGCTTAATCTGACCCTTGAGACCAGACACCATAATCATCAACTACCTTGGGTTAACGGTATCTTTGAGACAATCCATAACATTTTTAAAGATTTTTGTTTCTACAGCACCGTTTTACTTTCGTACATACCACCCAGTAGACAAGAAGAAACCCTCCCTGGCAGATACAATGTCTGTGAGACAGATTTTTGTCTTCCATTTGCTCACTAGTATACCTTTCTGTTGACATGATGCTCACACAACACAAAAAAGCATTTAAGAAACAATTGTGACTTCTAATAGTTCTTTATGCCAATCACAACTGTAATTTTCTCCTAGCTAATTTATTCTGCTGTTGCCTTTCACTGTTTTATAAACTCTTTGGGGAAGTACAATCTTTCTTCTCCAGAGACACCTCTTGTCACATTTCTGGTGCTACTACTATACCAATAGTAAATGAAGGCATGAGTGAAAAAGTAGGCCCCTACACGGCCCTCTGAAGCTGCAGCACAACAGCATGTTGTGGTGTGGCAGAGGCAGAAAAAACCAAGAATCCGTTCATAATAATGCTGGCTTCAGAGTGGGTTCAGCTAAGGAATCAAGATTCTACAGACTACATGCATGAGAATTCCCTGCTCATACGTATTCTTTGTAATTCTGCGTGGAAGTAGTAACAAAATTAAATGTGTAGCAACTTCTTGTTGAGGAAAGCCTACACTGGCTAGGACTCTTCAGTACGAAAGGTGGATGTGGAGTATTTGTTAGATATTCGTAAAAAATGCAACATCATAAAGAAGATCAGTAAGGAATGATTTATTAGCACACCAGAAAAAAAACACAAACAACCAAACCGGTAAAATTTATTTCCATGTTAAAGGGCTTAGTCTAAATAGGTTTGAAAAGGTACTAAACATATAAATGGAGGAAAGATTGAGCAGTGACTACTATAAATAAAAATCCAGATGCAATTTAAAGCTCTAGAAGACCCTAAATTAGAAGTGAGGAGAGTAAAGCAGGAGGAGGCTCCTCCTTTAACCAATGGTGATTGTCCACTTTCACAGACAGAAAATCAGGCTAGATGCAACTTTCGGTCTGATCATGCAGAGCTTTTCATCTGCCACATACTCTCTTTACAGGTGAGAGACCAAATACCTTCTTTGGCATAATACATACTCAGTAAGCATAAAGTTAAAAAAAGCAGTGAAAAGATACTTGTTTTCTTGTCTTTTTATTTTAGCTCTTTCATCTACATTTAGAGTGTCACTGACAGCAAAAGGTTGCAGTTAAAGAAGCAGAGAAGTTATTTTAGATACAACCAACAAGCTATTTTCATAAATCAGAAAGCTTTGGATAGTACCCCCAAATTATCTGTTGAAATGAAACTGGAACATTTTAACATTTTTTAAGAGTACATTTTGTTAGGTGAGTGGCTGCATAGCAGAGAGCAATATTTACTCAACGGTCTGCAATTATTACTTGAAATAAATTAACTTAAGATCTGTTAAATTTGGCTTTGTAAACCTTCTTGAGGAAATACAGATTAGAACAGACATAGTATACCAAATATCAAATAACTCTTAGGCCTTATTTCAGATGGATTTAGGAAGTGAAGTGTAAATTTCGTAATACTTCATAAGCAAATAATTAAAAATAAATTCTAGCATTCTGAAGAATTCTGTATTAGTATTTACAAGAATAATAATGATGCTGATTAGAACAATAGGTCTGAAACACTAAGCCAGCTTTATTAGGGGATCATATGGAAGGGGAAATAGAAGTTGTAGGAAAATCTGTCCAATCTTTTTTTCTCTCCTCACTTTATCTTTCTTACCCTCTACCCACATAAAAATTCCCCCCCCCCCAAGAGATGGCAATTTACCTTTTTCCTCATAAGTGTAGCTAGTCCATTTAAACATACATTTATATTCCTAAACTTCACAACATACTTTGCTATGAGGCAAAAGTGGTTAAGAGATGTTGAGAAATAATGCCTGCATTTTAAATTTAAATGAGCTACATCTTCTTGTTCTTGACTACTTATGGAATGGAATGCGAGGCAGAGTTTTTATGTCCTTGAGAAGAGTTTTGCCAAAAAATGTTAATTGGCCAAATAGCTTAACATTTCAAAAAACAATTTTCTTATTCTGCCTTTGGAATAGGTACTGTCATGTGAATCTCTTATTCCCCAATCTAATGTTTTTATTATGCTTTCCCATAATAAAACTTAAGATTGTGTTATAACATTTCTTATGAAATTTGTAATTTTCAGAAAAGTTTAAGATCCACTTCTTCAGAAAAGCTGGCTGCGCACTCTTTGCTAAGCAAAGACTGAGAAGCTTTGAAAAGAAAGTAAGCTGAGGAAGTGAAATTATCTTGTCTTCTGTTGTAAAAGAAATCATTTAAAGAACTAAGGATAATTGCTGACATTCATACATAGAACTGTTTATAATGAAAAAAAAAATGCTGAATCCAAGAACAGCATATAAAGAAAGAACCCCAAAGAAATAGAGATTTAATTGGATTGTCCCTTCTGCAGAAAACTCTCAAGTAATAACAACATTCAAAGCAAGTTAGTCACAGGAGTATTGGAAATACTCCTGTACTGGAATTGGAATTTCGAGTTTTAAATTAGAACCTTTTGTTTCAAAATATTTTGGGGTTTTGTTTTGTTTGTAATATAGGCCCAGAAGGTGTCAAAGCAATCCATACTGCCTAGTTAGACATATATTTCTTAAAATGGTTGGTGTAACATTTGGTTTAAATTTTTATTCCTTAGAGAAGATGAGAAGTTGGGGATACAGGACTTGAGGCTGGTTCATTTATCAAATAGTACCTCACTTATAAATTCTGGTGAAATGAATGGGACTTACAATGTAAGTCAATGTTCTACATAAGGGTCTCAGAATCTGCATTTTGCATAGCGAGATATCTGGATAACTTGGACAAAAAATGGCAACTAAGATCTGGCATACTAACAATGAACAGGTTAAAAACTAGCAACAGCTAGCTCTGAACATTTGCTTGAAAAATTGATGAGTGTTTTCTTCTTCATTTTTCTGTCTCTGAGAGTGTCTTGCAGATGAAATGATGTTAAGTGTGTATACACTCCAAAAATTCTAGTTAAATATGTAATTAAGTTAGACTTGACAAAAGTGTCTGTGTTCTGTTTTGTTACTCAGCTGAAAACCAGTATTTTTCAATATAACACCAGATATAGAAATGAGTTTCCAGAGTATAAATACAATTGCTTTTCCCTCTGAATGCCACAATAGTTAAATTAGATCTTAGACTGTTAGATCTGACATTTAGTAATAATTTGGCTTAACAAGTTACTGGAATGTTACTAGATCAGTTTAACTGTGCAAAAAACTTTGACTCAGAGGTTTGGAGGATTCATTACTCCTTTCCTCAGATCCAGGAAAGTTTTGCATAAGACCTCAGAAGAAAATAAGCAAGATAAAGCTGTATATATTTTTAAAAATTGAATTTACTGGTAGGAAAAGGTTTGAATATTATTCTAGAAAGGTAATATTTTTGCAACCCATTATGTGCTTTGTCACTGCCAGGTAGTGAAAGCCAGAGTCTTATTTTAGTGAAGCAGGATGTGAAAACCTCGAAAGTTTAGGCTGAAGGAGAATATCAAAAACAGAAGGAAAAAAAGAGAGAGAAATAAGAAAAAAAGAAATACAGTGTAAGAAGCAATAAAGGGTTTTTTTTGTTGTTTTTTTTTCCTTTTTTAAATTAAAGAACAAGATAATGAATGTTAATCAAAACATAGAGGGATGTTTTGATCAGCCTTTTTCTGATTCTGAGAGACATCACTATAGATTCAGTAAGGTAACAGTGAACAGTGATATTAGACACAGAATAAGATGGACTTAGAGTGAATAGCAAAACTAAGATGCTTTGGAAGATTCTTCAGAATCAGGATGATTTATTCTCCACTGAGAAAGAAATTTACAGTTAGGTGTTCACTCAAAATCATGTATATGTCCTGTTCTTGGGTAACCTGCTCACATATCACACAGGTGGTTTCAGTGGTTTCAAGCAAAGTCGTGGCCTGCCTAGGGACTTTGTTACTCCCCACAAAAACTGCCTATGCTGCCGTGCACAGAAGAGCAAGGAGGAAGTTAGAGCTTCAGATAGTTAGCAGCTTTTGTACCAAGAGCAGGCAAAACAAGAAGTACTCAGAGCCCTCTTATCCTGGCTTCCTAAGAAAGCAAGGCTAGTGAGACTGTACTCCTTGCATGTGATAATGCGTTTATGTATCTTTCCCTACCTCACAATGACTTTCATGCCAGCTGTCAGAGAACTGAAATGATAACTTTTACCCAAATTTGACAAATGAATAAACAGGGTTAGTAATTCCTTTATCAAACCAAATGCCTGGATACAAAAGGGGACCCTGTTAGAGCTTAGATCTCCCCACTCTGAAAATAATGCCAGAGTAATAACGCAAGAGTAATGCTGCAGCATAAGGCCATTTCATGATAGACTGTAAAGATTTTATAGAGGAGAGATGTTTTAAGCGCAGTGCAGGAGAATACTTTGAACCATAAATCTAAATGAAGTCAGGCTTCATTAGTCCTGCTACTCATAGAACTGCTTGTTTCTATAACCACTGGTGAGCACACCAGCAAAAACAGCCCAGCAGGCTGACCAAGCCTGATAATAGTCTGGCACTTATTGCTTCTTCCCTGGAACAAAAATAAAAAGCCAAGAAGTTGAATTTTGACATGCCATTTCCTTCAAACTTACAATAATTTTGCAACTCTGTCTGAAGCAAAAATAGTTATGATAAGGAGGCTATTACTAGGAACTCCCTTTTTACTAGGCATGAATTTTTAAGCCCAATTTAAAAAAAAGAAGGGGGGAGGGTTTGTAAAGGATTATTTCCTTGTCCTCCAGTTTGTGGTTTCTGAGGGCTGTTAACACTTTCTCTTTCAGTAACTGACCATCAACATTAGGCCAGACCCTATTTAAGAGTAATTTGGCCAGATACTGTCATTAGCAAAAACACTTGGGTGTACTTGCAGGACTGAATCCAAGGCCTAGTAAAGATGGAACACTTTTGCTAAAACATACTACCTGGATTTCTTGCTCCCATTTTATTGTAATTTCTGTCAGAAGAAGCATTTAAAAGCAAATTTATTAACACTGAGGGAGGACACAGTTAAAGAGAAGGCAGTAGTGTCTAGTCAGGCCTCTAAATTAAGATGGTCTGTCGTTTGCAGCATATATTATTTTAATTTTTTATATCTTGTACTGTTAAAACAATTCTGTCTCTCCCTGTCTTTTGACTGAAAAAAAAAGTTGGTTTATTCTACAGCAACAAAGTGCTAGTGCTCCATAGCACTACTGGAATTCTCTGAAGAGAGTTCAAAGGACAACTGTAACATGGAAGTTTTTCTAACAGCTGATCTAGCCAACAGGATTCCTCTTTTATGCTCCTATATTTGTATTGTCATTTTTTCCCCAGTTTTGGAAATCAGGAACTCCCAAACAGTGGTATATCTCCAGCTTCAAATGTGTATGTAGAAAGGATTTAAATGATGTAAAGCTAAATCTAATGTGAAGCAACCAGTATCAGGCTGGATTTATAATCTATGGTTCTTGTATGACACCTAAACATGTTACCTGACACCTGGATTCAACAAATCTGTTAAGTATGTCTTGGATAGGTGACACTGGAGATCTAGAAATACATTTTGTGCTCCAATAGTTCCCACTGATTCTCATGCAGACATGGCAGAGTGCCCTGCTTCATGACAGCCCAAGAATATCAAGTTATTTACTTTGCATGTGTGCAGAGGAGGAGATCCACAGTGGGAGCCCAGCATGTGGAAGCTCCACAGCCCATGTCAGCTGAAACCTAAATGAAATGAAAACTTTGAAAACTAATTAAAAAAAAACCAACAACTTTTTAGTGGACAGTTTCTTTTATTAACAGCATTTTCATTTTGATGTACTGTGATAATAGTAGGATGCAGCTTACAAATAATCTGATTCACTAAGAATTTATTGACAAGTAAATTGGTGAAATGAATATATTCCCTGGATCCCAGACACTTTTCATAAAATTGGGGTTTTTTTAAAAATCTTTAAGCTAAATATAATAGAGTATTTTGCAGAAGGTTGACAAAAGCTAAATTATTAAGCATCTTTTACCTCACTGGAATTCAGATAGATCCAATACCTGCTGTTCTGGCAACACACAGACAGAACTACCTACACCATGTAATTGCTATAAATTGTTACAAGAAAAACAGCTTTTCTTCAGTATTTATTCCTTTCATATTTGTCATTGTATATTAAACTTTAATTAAGGAAAGAGCTTTGTCAGTCACTCTGTTTCTCAAATTTAGATCAGAGACTCTACTGTCACTTTCAGTTAGGTTTGCTATATTCACTACATGATATCTCAGAATGAATAATCTTGCTGTTTTAATTATTTTTGGAGGACACGCCTGAAGTGGCAACATCATGACTGCAGCCTCGTTTCAGTGTCAGCATGAGTAGAACACAGGCTTTTGGGGTCATGGGCACCTTCTGCATTTTGAAGAACTTGGTAAACAAAGGTTGGCAATGTTTATCCCTGTTCTGGTATTTCACCAAAAGTTTTGACTTAGACTGCTGAATTAGGTAAATCCTCAATGTTCCTGTGATCACCTTAACCCATCATGGTTTGTCATTAGCAAAACATTATTAATAACTTTATTTGTGGATAAGCTTTTTCAGGAAAGCAAGGATATGTTGGGGGAGCTCGTGGAGTGTGGACTGCATTTTAAATAAATGTTTTATATAACATCGTTCTAATACTTCCTTTCATCTGTCATTATAGATACTCATGCTTTTTTTTTTTTAACAGATACTAGGATGTTTTATAGAACTTACCTTTTACCTAATACCATAACTTAATACATACTCTATACACACATAGATAAATCAGTCGTTTAAAATAATTTTGTTTTTTTTCAGGACCCAAAATAATAAAACACCAAGAACTCTCCTAATTCTATATCTGACAATAAAAACAGTGAATTCACTGACTATTATAACAGCTAGGGTTCCAGAATGATTCCTAGACCAACCTTTTGTACAATGTCATTCTAGCAGCTGTGGAATTCTGTAGTGCTTGAATTGTTCTGATTTTTCTAATGTTTTGAAGTTTACTGATTACTTCTATAAAGAAAGGGGAATAAAAGTATATTTTGGCTCACAGCATTGTTCAGAGGAGCCATGAGATATGAGGATTATATTTCTGATTTTAGATACATAACCGGTATATCTAAATTAAAACCTTTTTCACTGTAAACTCTTAACATAGGTAATGGAGGAAAACAGAAATGTGATTGTGTTTATTTTCTGAAGAAGTCTGTGGTGTCTAAAAATCTAACTTAAGTATTTGAACTACATAAATTTAAGCAGTTAAATCTGGGCTTTGGTGCTCTTCACTTACAGCTCTTACTGTGATCTCCTATGGTCAGGAATAATAAAATTTACCCTGTTGCTGGTTGCTGACCTTATGAGATACCAGTTATGAAGCACATGGTAGAGTTTTGACCATGGGTTAAAGTGCATCTTACTGTGAAAAGCCGTCAAAGTCCTCTGCAGCACAGGAATCCAGACAGATCTGATCTGCAGCTCCCAGCAGTAACAGTCTGGATGCTTGATGATGAAAAGACCCCTAGCTTGTATGCCTCTGAAAAAGTTAGTAAGATTTCTGTTTGTTTGTTTGTTTGTTTTTCTGAAAAACAAGACAAAACAAAACAAAACAAAAACAAAAAACCACACAGCAAAAACAATGCCTGTAAGAATAGATTTGTTTCAATGTGCAGAACAAAATTGATGGGGGTGACAGACACACAGACTATCTGTTAGGCATAAAGATATGCTAGTCAGTGTGGTTGTTGAAGACCTAAGTTCTGCCACAGAATTTCTCGGATGACAGAGGTTACTCTATTATTTTGTTTTTCTAGCAGCAGAGATTGAGAATGACCTATTTCTGATCAGCCAATAGGAAAGAGACTCAGCTGAAATGTGGGAGAACTGTAGAATATGATCTTCCTCCAGGGTCTTCCACATCCAACCTAGGAGTCCTTGTCATAGGAATATTGTCTTTCTACCTCTAGGAAAAAAAAACCAAAAACCCAGCTTTGTGTTTTCTATCTTTTTTTTTTTTTTTTTTTTTTCAGGACTGGAGAAAAAACTTCTTAGAGTGCAAGAAAATGATCTGCAGTGAAAAACCAGTCTGGTGTTGCTGCAAGCTGAGTAGAGAGCTTATAGCTGCTGTTTAAGCCTGGAGATGAGATACTTAGAGGGTACTGCCCAGTGTGGAGTCTGGGGCATGCTTCCCCAGCAGTGCTGTTGCTGTTAGTTACTACAGACCTCATGGCTTTGTGTAGCACTGAGCTTTGGTCTAGAAAAGGTGCAGGAATGACTCACCTGTCAGTCAAGACCTCATTGAAGTCCTGTGAAATAAGTGGAAAGACCCCAGTGACTGTAGTTAGTTACTGACTGTAACTAAAAGTTAACTGCATGATGTCAGAGGAAAGTCTGTCTCCTGGCAAGTGCTGAATGGTGCCTGAGCTGTCTAATGAAATAACTTGGCATTTTACAGAGTCTTACAGCAATTAAAATATTTTAAAAAGCAAAAATATTCTCACACAGGTCTTAAAAAAAACAAGTTTAGAAATGTCTAAAATAGACTGGTAAAGTGCTTAATTCTCTAGGTACAGCAGGATGTAAATTCTTGCAGTACAACTTCTTCTTAATCTCTGTGTACTGACATTTAAAAAGCCTAAGCTATGGGAGACTTTACTGAAGAGCCTATTGTTTTTACCAGTGTGCAGAGTGAAAAGAACAATGCCAAGGACATAGTTTACATTCTGCATTTAAACAGTAGTTGATTAGGTGATAACAGTATTAATTACTCACTGGCAGGTGAACAGGCTAGGTAATCAAAAATATATTTGCTGCAGTGAGATTTGTATTGTCATAAGAAAATAGATGGCAGACACAACACTTCGGAGAGAGAATCTGGACAAACGAGGACTCCTATCTAGATGCAGCAGCAGTTCTACCAGCTGGTAGATTGATTTCATTACCACATCATCACTGAATGCCTGGCTTAGGCTGCACCAAGGTACTGTCTATGCACCCTCCTACTAGAGGAAATGGCAAGGCTAGCATTATTGTTTAAGTATTTATGTAATATTTGTCCAGAAAATGGTGAAATAATAGAGATTAATTCCTAGAAAATTAGTAATAAAATATTATGTTGAAGCTACTGTTGATCCACATATTCATAGAAATTTTTTTTGTTTGGAGGGTAGACTATGGTTTGCTGGTTTTTTTAAGCATATAAGATATAGTTAAGGCATTGATAGAGCATAATCTTATGATGAAATGAATCAAGCACCAAAGTAAAATTACAGCTGAATATCAGGAACATTTTTAATGAAACCCTTAACAAATGATATTTGTGTTATTTGTGGAAGGAAGCTCCAGCTCATTCACTTCCACTGGTACTGTATTTGCATTTCATTGAATTCCTCTTTTTTGTGTTAAAAACATACAGTTCCAACTATGATGAAGTCATAGAAATTTATTCACTTATAAGCACAATCTGAAAATGAGATAATATATTTTATTAGCAGTGTGTACAGTTAATTTCACTTATAATTCAGCTACTACTTTCAGAATTTTAATTCAAAATAACCTAAAGTCTCATTATAGCAATGCTGTCAAGAAAATAAATAATGAAAATAAGAGTGAAAATTAGCTACAAAGTACATTTTGTAGCAAGGAGCTATTGATCTCCTCTCCATTTAGATGGGTGAAGTTAGGTGAACCCACCACATAACTAGCACTTGACTGAGCCTCTTCTGAGAACAGTCCCAGAAGCTAGAGTTCTTCTACTTATGATTTTCAGTTTTTGCCAGAAATGTAACTGAGGAATATTTCTTCTCATTCAAAAGCATGGGAGGGAGATCTGAATTTCAGAAGACAGGAGCAAGAAAAGCCCAATCTTTTAGGATGCTGCTAACACAAACTTGCTTTTTTATGGTGCCATGCATGTGGTACATTTCTTTTGTCAGGTGTGTTATTTAACTGCAGTTTTTGTTTCATTTGTCCTGCCAGAGGCAACTCCTTATTTATGTTTCAGTTATGTGTCCAGTTATTAGAATCATTGCATTAATGTCAGGGTCTTGTCACAATTTCAATTACAACAGCTGTTGCATACAAGCAATTAGACATCGATGCAGCAGCTTCCTCATTGCTGATTGCCATTTACCAGTCTGTTGCTGCAATTAGACTTATAATTTACATGTGTACTGTGCCTTGCATGCATGGGATCTCAAGAAATTAACTGCTCATAACCTCTTCCAAGGCAGGTAAAATGCAATTTATTCACCACCCCATGTGGAACAGTTGGCAGAGTCTGCCTGGAGCCTGATTTGCCTGCAGAAGGACAAAGGACAGAAGGTAAGTAGCTGAGACCAAGCACCAAACCTTGTTTGAAACTGAAAAGAATACAGAGGCAAAGAAAGCCATTCCAAAGTAGATCTTTGCTAATCAAGAGGGCAGAAAAAGCAGTTGAGAAGGAGATGAAAGAATTTTACTTTTCTAACAACGTGTTGTGGGATCCTGAGGCCTTTGGGTTTGTTGTCAGAGAGCTGAACAGAATTGTAATACAAATAAAGGATATAGTCTTCCCTTACCCTGCATGGATATGGTGATATAGAAAACATTATATTGGTATTTTTATTCTGTAGAGAAGCAAAGAATGCAATCTCTCTGTAAATCACGACTACACAGCATTACTGTATACATATGGGGTTTTATTAGTGCAGATGTTTGGCTGAAGAGAAATCACGGATCAGACTGAAGTAGCTCTTCTTTAAACTATGAAACTACTTAGCTGAGTGTTGTTTAAGATGGAATGAGGGAAATGAAGAATTCTCTCCTCCCACAAAATTCAAATTAGTCTAGATGTTCTGGTGTATAATCCCCCATTCTCTCTGTTTGTGCCATCAGTCACTGCAGGACAGGACGAACAGGTATGTTACACAGCCATATTGTGAACTATGCTGAATTTCAGCAGTGTTGCCCTGGTTCAGGACTTTACAAAGTGCAGTACAAGCATCCCAGAACTCTCATCTCCAGGTGCAGTTTGATGAGGCAGGGGTCTTGGCAGTACCACAAACTAAAGAATATCTCATCGCTTCTCATTCCTGTCTACAGGACTTTGCTTCCCCTCTGTGCTTTCTTGGCAGAGGCCAAAGAGATACCTAGGGAATAGTAAGATTACAGTGAGCATACCACAGTAATATTAACCATCCCTGACCCTTTGTTCTTCAGAGTTTGTTTCTTAACCAAGATCAGTTCAGTGGTTTGTATTACAGATGAGCCCTTCAAACAGTTTTCTGACAAAATGAGGGGCACTTTAAGGGTAGGCATATGCAGGCAGAGGAAGAAAGGAAAACTCTTAAGGTGGATTTGCTGCCAACCCAGAGTCTCATTGAACCACATCTTCAAGTACAGCGATACAGAAAGAATTGAGATGATAACCAGACTTATCTTTCTGATGTCTTGGGGTATGTGCTACCTATTTTGTACTGTACGTAAATGGTTGTACTAGGTACAAAATAACAGAGTAAAATGTTTCATTTTAAATATGTCACCTTTTAGACAAGTTCAGATTTTATTTATAAACCCATTTACCTGCATGTAACATTTACTTTTCATTATTCCATTATACTTCATTGTACATTATACAGGAACACATATTTTACATAGCACTGAATTTTGTCACCATGATGACCAAGACCTGGGAATATAGTCTTTACTCCTTAATAATTAAAAGCATTAAACCTCTTGTAATATCATTCAACAGAAAATCATCTCTAGTTAACAATTCTTTGGCATTCTCTGACTGTAAGTTGCTTTTACGGAGAATGTCAAGTGTTTGAGAAGCTTGTCTTTAGCTTTGCAGAGATGAAGTGTTTGGATGTCTTAGCATGCTTTCTGCTGGTCCTTTTTAAAAAGGTATAGCCTATATGTAATTCTCAAATTATTTTCCCTCAGAGTTTTGAGTGGTGCATACAGAGATAATAGCTGAAATTCAAGAAATACAGACTATGAACCACATGTATGATCCCTGGTTGGTCTTTGTATATTTATTTCCTCCATCCCACCCCCCCATCCCCCCCCAGCTTCTCAGAAACTGACAATTCTTGACTACTTTCTGTTAAAGGGTACTACCAGGGAACTTAGAGGTCTGGTCTAGTGAATAAGGCATGGAAAAGAAAAGTAGAGGTGCAGGTTTCAGAGCCACTTGTGTTACCAATTTAATCTCTGACATCTGTCACCCACATTTCACCTGTTTCCTTTAAGTGCTTTCTCAATTTTTATTTATACAAAGCAGATCCCACAGCCATTATCTTAGCTGAAGCACAGGGGGTGGAAAGACAGGCCTTCAGAACTCATATCATGAGCTGCAACAGTATGAACTAAAAATTCTGTATTGCTGTAATTCACTCAAAGAACTGAAAAGTAACTTCAAAATATTGAACATAATTGGAACTGAAATAACATGGAAATATTTTTTGGTTTTTTTTTTTCAGTCCTGAGTGAGATTTCTGCATTTTACATCCTGAATGGTAAATAATATGGAAAGAACTATACAGAAGTACCTTTCTATATGTTGTGTCACTGTCTGGCCTTCTGCTCTTGCTAGTAGTGAAAGTCTGGCAAACAGTACCATACACAGGACTACTATCATTCATTTTCCTCAGGTTGAACTGGAGACTTGTCATAACCTATGAGATGCCATCACAAGAAATTCTCCTGTCTAGGACTATGCAAAAATTCAGTAGCAGCCAACATAAAACACTTTTTCTTACATTTTGTTGCACATTAAATAGTTTTGAACTTTGAGCTGAATTAAAAGCCACAGTATTAAAGACACCTGTTACAAATTACTGTCAGAAATCCTACTTGTTTTGGTAATGAATTCTGAGCAATGAGTTGGACACTCATTTTCTCTAGCAGGCAGGGAGACTATTCCACATAACAAAATCAATTATTCCTGGTGCACTTACACGATAGCAACAAGGTTAGCGTTTACACCCACTCTTTTCTTTGAGGAAGAAGTGATTTTGATAATCTTGTAATTTAATCTTCTAAATATGTCAAGAAAAGGTCTCTATTGAAGTTTAGAGTTATGAAAGTGTGCCAGAATTTTGAAGGAAATTTTCATTCACATTTCCAGAAATTGAATGCACCACAAAGACTGCACCTCCAGAGCTAAAGGTTTATTAAAATGAACTAGAAGGATTTCCTTCTAGACAGAGAGACTTAGATAAATCGGTCGGAAGACTAACCATAAAATGAGTTGAGAATAAATATTCAGCCTACTCAATGCATTCTTGATAGGAAGGTCCTTTTTACTAGTCCTACATTCAGTTCAGCGATTTCTCTGAGTTTCAGCATGTGCCACACACTTTTTCTAGATCTCTGACTGTTTTTCATTCTGTCACTTCGACATTTGTCTAACTGTTTGTTCCACTGTTCTCCAGAATCTTTCTTGTCCTCTCACACTTTCTTATGCCCTTTTTCAGTCATCACCTGTTCCCCTGTATGTCAGAAAAGTCACCCACCTAAGCAGTCTCAGGCACGCTCTGCAGAGACATTTCCCCACCCCTGCTCCCCAGACGGTTCCTGATGGCTGCAAAGGTTAGCAGGCAGAACAAGGAAAACAAGAGTGCTCTTCTGCCCAGCCATGCTCTTTTAATAGGAAAGATTAACTGTGAGTGAAACAGGTATCATCCATCACAGAAAGCAACTTTCGCAATTCTTTTTTTAAGGGAAATCAAATGTGTTATTTCCAAAATCTTATTTGTTCTATGTATTTAGCATTGTGGTGATTCACTGAGATAGTTTTTTTTCTGTGGTGAATTCTGTTTTCAAGGAGTAGGAGGAAAATACTTCTATCTTCAGTTGGATTTAAAACCACAGTACAATCTGATTACAGTAATTTTGAATCCAAATATATGATTTCTATGGCAGCAGCCTGTGGAAGGTTCATTATTTGAATGGTATAATCACGTTTAACATAGGAGATGCTCGTGCTCCTTAGTGGGCAATGTTTCAAAGTAAAGAAATTTTAGAAGAGAAAAAAAAAAAAAACACATCAGGAAACAAAACCTTGTATAGGGCTTCTTCACTCTGCAGAGTTGATGGGAAGAAGGAGCTTCATCACTTCATGTGATGGCTCATTACTTGCTAAATGAGTCATAACTGCGCCCACTTGGACAGCCAGCTCACACTGCTCTCAAAATCACAGCAAGGTTTTCTCTTGATGAGCCTCACAGGCAGTTATTTTATCCTCCTTGCTTTACCACTGCTTCTATGCACTGTGGGATTTTTCTCGCAGCATATTTTGTGATAAAAAAATGGGAGCCAGCTGGAAGTAAGAGCAATTCTGGCACGAGAGGTCAGGCACCAAGATTCTCTTTTCCAAATATCCTGTTGTTCCTCTTGTTCTGGCCAAGTGGCTCCATTCATAACTATTACCAGCTAGAATAGACAAAATGTTGTTCTGTGTTATGGAGTTGGTAACCAAATATGCAGAGCTTTGCAGAGGTACCTACAAAAAATCCTCAATGCCAGGCTTGCTATACTTTGCACGCTGGTCCTTCACCCTCCTGAGCAGCAGCATTTGCAGCAGTTTTGGTATTAGTATTGGCAGATACACTGTCTGTAGTTGTAATGACAGGATGATAATTTGTGCCAGCTGCTTTGGAAAGAACTCTTCTGGTATGCAGCAGCATTCCTAGATCTGCTGGTATCTAGAATGTGATATTCATATGCTAATAGTTGGTGGGGTTTTATTTACAGTAACTGCAAACCAGAAAAAATATCCTAATCAGTGCCTATGATACAGTCTTTCAGAGGTTTTCAGAATGCTATGAGCAGGACAAAGACATTCTCCTTAAAATGGCAATGCCCATAGTGATGGACATTGAATGCCTTGTGTTCCTGCATCAAAGATGACAGCTCTCACTACTTTTGTTAACTCACATGACATGGAATATATAGTTATGCTTCATATAGTTGTATGAGAACTTCAAGAAATATATCAAGACTACTGATGTATAATTTTAAAGTATGGTAAGTAAGTCCTAGATTCCTTCTGTTTAGTATGGTGTAAATATATACAATCTAATTCTAAGTGTATCTACTTAAAATTCCCTGTAATTCATTGGGTATGTACTTTCTTTGAAAATACATTTTAATAGTTTGGGTTTTATATTTTTATAAATTTTTATAGCTGAATATAGCTGAATATATAGCTGAATAAGCCTAATTCTTAGCTTCCCTACAAAAATCCAGGTGTAAATGGATATAAGTATTGTTTTCATGGAAAATGTATAAATATTAAACTAAAATTCAAAACCAGGGTAGAAAAATATGGAACTGAAACTTACGATTTCAGATAATATTCTGTAGGAAGCCCTTACTTTGAGGGTACCTCCCATGTACCAGAAAAAAATAAAAAGACCCAAACTGTACTTTTTAGCAGGAACGGCATAGTGTCTTAGAGGCAAAAGCAAAACTACCTGTCGTGGAATGACTTGCATGACAATTTTCTGCCTGTAACTTCAAAAAAGTGATGATCATATTAAGTACCTAAAATTCCATTTATACTTGCTTCAATGTACCCATCAAAATGAAATTAGTAGATATTTTCAATTATTTACAGTGACTGGGGCTTAACTGGGTGTCGTGGTTCAGCCTCAGCTGGCAACTGAACACCACGCAGCCGCCTGCTCACCCCCCCCCCCCCCTGTGGGATGGGGAAGAGAATCGGACGAGCAAAAGAACTTGTGGGTTGAGATAAGCACAGTTTAATAACTACAATAGAATGATGATGATAAATGATTATGATAATAATGACAGTAATGTTAATATAATAAAAGGGAAAAGGAAGGAAAGGGAAAACAGGGAAAAAAAAACGCAGAAACACGAACGATACAACCGCTCACCACCCGCCGACCGACGGTGCCCGTCCCCGAGCCGCGATTGCGCCCTCCCTCCCCCGGCCAGCCCCTCCCAGGTAGCATACTGGGCATGACGTTACATGATATGGAATATCCCTTTGGTCAGTTTGAATCCGCTCTCTCGGCTGTGCCCCCTCCCCTCCCGGCTTCTTGTGCACCCAGCAGAGCATGGGAGGCTAGACATGTCCTTGACTAGTATCAGCGCTGCCCAGCAACAGCCTAAACATCTGTGTGTTATCTCAATAGGGTTTTTTTTCCATGCTAATTTCAAAGCACAGCACTATACCAGCTAGAGTGAAGAAAATTAACTCTATCCCAGCTGAAACCATGACACTGGGTCCTCATGATAATTAATATCAGGGACAATAAAAAAGATATTTTTACTGTTTCATTTTCTCACACTTGTTTCCCTTTAGCAAATGCTTCAAATAGCTGTGTTGTAAAGAGTGAGACATTTTCCTGTTTGTTAGTGGCTTTTTTATTTTATTTCCCCCCAGCCCAGTGATCTGCTAGACTGACCAGGAGATTCACAATCCCTCAATGTCTCGAACATAAAGTATTTGTTATGGAATAGTATTACAGCGCATCGTACAGATATGGACTATGGATGAGTACAACAGTCAACAAACCAAGGTTGACTGCTTGACAGCATCCGAATGAAGAGCTGGCATCTAGGCAACATGACTTCACATCACTAAAGAGCACTTAGAGAAAAGGCCTGGTTAAACGCTTCTTTAAGTGTGTGCAGTGTGCAAAGAAGCATGGGATGGCAGTTAGGCAACTGGTCAAGAAGTTGGAAAGTCCTTCCATCTGTTGCCGAAACAGCACTAGTGCACTACTCACCAAAGAGGGAGTCCAGAATCTACATTATCTTGTCAGGGAATATCAGTGCAAGTCACTTCAACGTATAGAAACTAAGCTTGGGGTAAACAGACTCTTGCAAGTCAAGCACAAGACTGTCCAGAGCAAAGAAAGAATCATGTGAAAATTCAAAGAGGTTTTTTTAAATGGTTTAAGAAACGGTACTCTTTTTCTTGAGTAGAAAAAGCAGCCTAACAGTACCATCTCTGCTTCCAAATTTTCAACCTGCAGCAGAAATTCCCAGGGTATAATTGCATACTATTAAATTCTAAGCTGCTATTAAAAGTTAGAGGCCTGTTTCCTTAGCCTTTTTACTCCAGGTCCTTGAAAGCAATATGACGTCTTCAGTTCTACTACTGCATTTTCCTTCCAGTTCTGTCACTGCAATACTGAGCAGAGGAAGAATTGTTCCCTGGGCTCAGTCTCTTATGCTTGACTTAGAAACCTTGCAAAATCATACAAACATGTTAATATATCATAACCATATTCAAACACAATTATAATCTGCAACTTAACAGAGAGGCAGAAGGTCATGTGTATCATTTAGAGCCATTTACTTTAATTTTTCAGTATTGCTGAAGATACTAATTAATCTTTTTGTCATTCACTGTTGGCATACATTTGAAGACGATACAGTTTTCTTCTGCTAATTCCGTTACCTTTACAATGAAGTTGGAAGGGACGACTTAGAACTCAGTATTGCCGCTAAAATTGCCTAGAGGTCATATATCTCATCTGCCAATAAGGACTTGCTTGTCTGACATTCCCTAATAGGCCTCATATTCATAAGATTTCAAGCAGGTATTGAATTGTACTGCTTCACCAAAGCTTCCCTTTCTGATACTTTTTTTCTAGACAGTCTCTATTCTTTTGTCCTTCATAATTTAAATTTTAATTAAAAAAATATTTTATATTCACTGGAAATACAAGAATGATTTATTTACATTGCTATAATTACCTTGATGTGAAAAACTATTGGAAACATCTGGTTTTGGTTCCCTAGAGGTAGATAATTTTGTTTTCTTCAGTCTTTTCATCTCACCCGATGTTTTCTTCGTCTAGCCACATCAAGGTAAAAAAATCCATGCTCCATGCCTGTGTAAGAAGACACAGAGAATCCTCCAAGAATATTTCATGAAGAGTGACAATAAGTTAGCTATCTCAGTCCATAAAAGACATATACAAATGCAGCAAAACCATAAATTATGTTTGCACTAGAAAAGACACCAAACCACTTGAGCACTTGTGGAGAGGAGCCAAATGGAGAGGAGAAGTTTGTGTCCATGCAGTTCAGAGGTCTCTCTTCTAGAGCCAGTTTTATGTTCATGGTACCTGGTATAGTACCTTCCCATGTGTGTGACTCATTATAGAACAGATCATGTGAGCTGTCCACATTCATCCTTGACTCTTCTCTGGCACTTGACTATATGTACTCTGTCTGCTAAGAGAGTATTCAGGGCCCCTAAAATTAGAGCATTTCCTGTAGAGTGACAACACATCCCTCTACCGGATACTAGGGTTGCCATGGTCCATTGGAAATGGACCAATGAAGAAAAAAAGGTAGAATTATAAGCAAGCTTTAGCATCTCATTCAGTAAACATCTGTTTTTGTTTAGTTTTTCGTCATGTTTTTTACTTTTCCTCTTTGCTATTTTATTCTTCTTAGGATCGCCTTTATTGTTACTATCTTTAAGGAAATGTGGTCTGATACTGTTCTGAGGGAGTTAAACAAGACTGAAAGTCTTAGGTAAGCATGCTTAAAGTATATCAGTGTAGGTTCACTGGGCAGAAATAACAAGTAAACTGCACCAGTGTGAATTCCCTAATGCAGAAAGGCCTTGAATTCAGCACAGAAGTATTCCTGATAGGCTTACTAGGGAATGTTTGAGAATAGGACAAGTATGCTTCTAAGGTTGCCTTACATTAGGAAATTTCCCCTGACATTTTACATATTGATAATCCCGTACCAGTCCAGCGAAGAGGAGCTTTAAATGAAGTCCTGTGGTCCATTACGTCATCTGAATATATCTCCTACCCTTTCACATAGGCTGTCTCAAACATTAGTTTTGAGAACTAATTAAAACCAGTAAAAGTTAAGTTTTGAGATAGAGGAAGCTAGGAACATTTAATGAAAGGCAATCAAGTATTCTGGCATCTCAGATTATATTCTTATCTGTTGCTTCATTTGCCATCACGAGTAGTGGTGGCCTTATCAGCTAAGATGATATGAAATACCCTGGGTCAGGGGTAGAGGGGCAAGCACTGCAGTATTTAGATAATAACTGGCCTTGGAATTTATTCTGAAACAAAACTTTAAGGAGTAGAGGATCTCCCTTCTGTGTTCCTCCTTCAAAGTCCCTAATTCCATCTTGCTCATTTTACTGGTCCCCAGACCCTTCTGAAAACATCTGCTACTCCCAACTTGATAGCTGCAGTGTTTCTAATGTGGAATAATAAGCATGCTTCATTACGGGTGCATGGCAAGGGGAGGCATTTGCCAGAATGAAGCTGCAGATGAAGCTTTAACCCTGCAATTGCCCAGTGAACC
Organism: Phalacrocorax carbo; assembly: GCF_963921805.1. Taxonomy (NCBI): domain Eukaryota; kingdom Metazoa; phylum Chordata; class Aves; order Suliformes; family Phalacrocoracidae; genus Phalacrocorax; species Phalacrocorax carbo. The sequence continues at coordinate 84,141,402 of NC_087514.1, read as the reverse complement.
AAGAATGCCAGTTGAAAAACAATGGATGAATCTCTTAATGAACAATAATTAAATTAGAAGGGACTAAGAATGCTGGAATTGGAAGAGCTTAAAAACTTCTGTGTTTTTTTTTAATCAATCTGTCCTTTAATTTAATCGGAAAAAAGTGTCTGATATTTGCACTTAGTTTTCATAGGTGTTAGGTCATACCTAGTAGACCATAACAGGAAAGAATACAAATAATATAAACATGTAAAGCAAAATGATGCATATCAAGGATGAAAAGAACTATGTTGCTGTGTGCTGGAAAAATAATAAGTGCTTTCAGAACTCTTACTCTTTTTTTTGTTTGTTTGTTTTGTTTGAGGCTTTTGTTTCTAAGATTAACATCTCTTTAAAAGATGTAATCCAGGCATCAGATTTACATTGTGCCCCCTCTAAATCATCATTTCACTCTCTTAAGAAGAGACATCATATGGTTAAACCAAATATCCTTCACTCCAAAGATTTCCATTAGAAGAGGTTGGCAGAGGTGATAGCGGCTCATTCAAAGGTCAGTAATAATTTCCCAAAGCTACTGCCGTTTTAATTTCATAAATACTGCCATTTTCATTTTACACAATTTCATCATACTGAGACCCCATAGTTAGGTCAATGTTTTCTTGTTCTGACAAGTTTCCCAGAGTTGGGATCCTTCAGTCATCATATATTTCAAGTTTGTTCTGTTTTATTCCACTGGGCAAGTGTCAGGATGCATACTGAGACACATTAAAATGTTTCTGTATTTTTTTATTTGTGGACAGGAGTGAATACTTTGTTTCTGATTTACCAATTACTTACATATCCTGTAAATTTAGGCTGTGTTTGTTCTTATCTTCACTTCATGCTCCAAATTTTCAAACTTCAAACTCCAAGGTATTTTATGAGGACCAGTTAAGGCCAATTTCATGTGGATTTATTCCACATCCTTTCTAGCTATCTCCCAAACGGTTGCTACTTTATCTCCAACCTTGCCTGCTAGCACCATAGCTTTCATCCTTACCTCTTTTTCTTCTCTAGGTAAGCTTATATCATCCATGTCCTTGGCAACACTACTGAGCTGCAACTGAACGTTTTTCATATAATAGGGACAACCACCTCTCTACTCCTGTGCTTGTTTTCATGAAACTTGTTGGAACTTACTAGCTGTGAGACATCATCTATGCTAAATGTGGTAGAAATTGGATGACAGTTGCTTCTATGTTACCAGGGAAAGCATTAGCAGACCATATAACCTATATCTCACAGAAACAAATTAAGTTATTTATAAGGACAACTATCATGGGGACATCAACAATAATTCTCAGAATTTTGTTTCTGGTCAGATGCTGAAGAAAAACCACATTGGTAATTATTCATAGAATCAGAGAATCATAGAATCATAGAACGTCCTGAGTTGGAAGGGGCCTGCAAGGATCATCGAGTCCAGCTCCTGTCCCTCCATAGGACAGCCCCAAAATTCACACCATGTGTGTGAGATCATTGTCCAAATGCTTCTTGAACATTGTCAGGCTTGGTGCCATGACTGCCTCCCTGGGAAGCTTGTTCCCGTGCTCCACCACCCTCTAGGTGAAGAATCTTCTCCTAACATCCAACCTAAACCTCCCCTGGCACATCTTCCTGCCATTTCCTTGGGTCCTGTCATTGGTCACCAGAGAGAAGAGATCAGTGCCTGCCCCTCCTCCTCCCCTTCTGAGGTAGCTGTAGACCATAATGATCATAATGAGTAAAATTTTCTCTTGTGCTCTGGAAGGTTTGTTAGCTTGTGTCACTGACATTGAACCCTCAGCTTCTAAGGGCTGTTTGAATAACAGCCTTACTTTCCAGCATATCGTCCACTGTCCCAAATTTGGATTCACCTTCATATTTACTGAGGTTGCATTCTTTTCTATCAGGCCATTAATACAGACATTAAACAGTTTCAGTCCCAGTATCAACCCCTGATGAATACCATGAATAACCATTTGCCAACTCTTAGTCACAACTTTTTGAGCCCAGTGGTCCAGCCAATTTTCATCATAGCTCAACTTTCCAGCTGGTATCTTACCAATCTGGTGGTAAAGATAATATGAGAGATTGTGCCAAAAACCTTAAAATTAAGGTAACAAACATCCACTGCTCTTCCCTTGTCCACATAACCAGTCACCTCATCTAAGAAGACAGTCAGCTTGATCAGCCACAACTTGCCCTTGGTATATCTATGATGGCTGTTTCCAGTTACTTTCTTATCAGTTATGTGCTTGGAAATGGCTTCCAGGAGAATTTGCACCACAATTCCACCAGAATTTGCACGTAGTTCCCTAGATACTCTATGTTTCCTTCCTTGAAGTTGGGTGTGACACTTGGCTTTGTTTCTGTCATCAGGAACCTCCAACAGTCACCAAGATCTTTCAAAGACTGAGCAGCCTCATAGGACAATGGCCACCTTCCTCAACTCCCCCAGCTACAGCCCACCTGGTCTCACAGACTGAAGTATAGTCTGTGGACTTAAGTACTATCTAACTCTGTCTTCCCCTGTGGTGAGAGATGCCCAATACCTGCAGAATCTGCTAGTAAGCTCAGGGACATGGAAGGACTAAGAACAGACCCTAGTAGTAAAAAGCAAGACAAAGAAAAGGCACTGAGGACCTCAGCCTTTTCTCATGTATCAGTATAATATTTGGTCAGCCCTTAAGTGGTCAGACAGTCAGACTAGATGATCATTGCAGGTTCCTTCCAATTGAACTATTATTCTATTCTATTCTATTCTATTCTATTCTATTCTATTCTATTCTATTCTATTCTATTCTATTCTATTCTATTCTATTCTATTCTATTCTATTCTATTCTATTCTATTCTGTAAATGAATAGGCATATAAAGAAGAAAGACTAAGTGATAGAGAATGACTAAGCATGTGACCAAGTAAGAGTAGGAACGTGTAAAAAAAAATGTAAGGCATAGATGAAAAATAAAGAAATTGGGAAAAGTACATGGGAAGGTAAATAAAGCATCTTTCAACAAGCTATGTAGCAAAAGTCATTGTAGGGGACAGAGAAGACTGAAGGATAGATAAAGTCTGAAAATTAAATAATATTTTTCACATCAGTTCTTTGAAATAAAAAAGGTGAATATATGTATAAGACTGATTTTTTTTAGGAGGGAAAAGAAATGTTCAAGTAGGGATTATACTGTAGGCATGCGATGAAAACTGAAGCAGGTGTAGAGGATGGATGCAGAAACAGAATCAATACCAGCAAGTCTGAATTCAAAGTATGGTCTGTTACTGTGCTCTAAGGAGGTCAGCTCTCCTGGCCCCATTGCCCTCCAGGACATCTCCCATTGGTTTCCCCAAGTAAATCCCTGAACAAATCCAAGTCTGGTCTCCTGAAGTCCAAGACTATGACTTTACCATTTGTCTCGCTCAGTCCTCTCAGGATCTTAAACTCTACTATCTCATAGTTACTGCTGTCAAGGCTGCCATTTACCTTTACAAGGTTCTTCTTCATTTATGAATAACCAGTCCAACTAGGGGCATCTTCCTTAGTTGACCCAGCAGTCAACAATTCATTGGTTTATTAATCATCGTCTTTGACAGTCTCCAGAAATCTCCTGGACTGCTACACCATGTAACATTGCCCCTCCAGTAGATACTGAAGTGGTAAATCATGGGATTAATTGTGTAAAATAATTAGGTATTTTTACTGAATTCCAACAGTGATCTTTCCCTTTAAGAACACTCCACTGGAAAAATATGCAGCACAAAACTAAGTGCATTGAGTGGCAATCACTCCAGGCAACAACATATGTAAACCTACCTAGGCATGTACTGTTACCTGAAAGATGATTATACTGAAAGTCAATTATGTCCATCAGTAAATGTAAAGGACAAAAAGCAGGGTTTGCGTTACAATTGCTTGGTCCACTAGTAGTGTCTGACAGAGGAATTTTTCTGTATTCATGAACATGTGTTAAAAACTTATTGGCTGGCTACATATACCATTACTTCCCAAAACCTTTAAAGGACATATGCTGAATTTGTGAGATGTCAAACTGAAGATACCAAGTTTTTTTATCTTTTCTTGACAGCATAATCTGTTCTCTTAAACCACAAATTAAAAGTTCATACTGATAAAACAAAAGCTTCCCAAACAGGATACTGCAACATATTTTTATGTTATAAAAATTAGCTGGCTACATCACACTACTCCAGTGAATGTAACATTAAAACTACTAGCCAGACCATTCTCACACAAATGGCCTGTAATAAATGAATCTGGTTTATGTTAGATTGTTCTGTGAATGCAAAGAGTACACAAAAGGATCCTAAACACGGTGATTGACACGCAGTTCTAGTAACTAAGTTTACCTACAGTGGATACAAGTAGTCATGGAAAACCATGGTTTTGCTGAGCTGTGAGATAGATCTGCAGCTGGGATTGTGTGGATATGTCCTATGGTACTTTGTCCTGTAGTAAGCTGAGACACTTTATATGGTATCTTTTCCAATCCAAGTGTGAGAACTTTCTTCTAGCATCATGGAGAGCTGTGAGAAACTGCTGCAGGACTATGGTGATCCATGGAGACTCGTGGTGATTGGCCTGTGTTCCCATTGCAAAAATACATGTGGTCAGCATAAATGAATGGTTTTGCCTACTGGGAAAGACCACATGGGAGCCATCAGATCTGTAGAATCTGCCTCTCCCTGAGGGCATGAAGTGGTAAGCACACTTTTCAGTGACAAAAATGGCAGATTGATTCTTTGTGCTAGAATAACTCCCTGTATGCTTTCTGTGACTGGAGTTCGAATTTCATTAATAATATGACTCTATCAGTGTGGAGCTACAAAATATAAAATTTAAGAAGGTAACAATACAGTTCTACTCCTGACAAGACAAGCAAGTATCTCATCTTTCAGAAATTATAAGCACTACTATTGTTTACCTTGAACATTATCAAAAGGTTTTCCTGGAAAGATAGACAAAATTATTTTTTGAAGTTTCATATCTCAAGAGCAAGTATAAGACTTTACAGTTCCAACTGAAATACCCATTTATAGTGATAAAACAAGTCCTGCAAAGAGAAGTTGTATTAAAATGAAAGTATAGAAATTGAAGTGAGTTTTTTGTTTCCTACCAAAGTCATACTGCATCTTTGCTGTCTAACTGCAGTTGAATTGCAAAGGATGCATTTTCCCAGATCCAACGCCTGCAGGAGAAGACTGAGCATTTGGAACATCTGTCATTCGATGAAAATAGGATAATTGCTACACTCCTCTGGTATTCTTAGTTGAGTTAGTACATAACAATTTAGAAAAAAAGATGAAGAATATGTAAGAGACAGGTGGATGTTCAGCAAGGAAAACTCCCCCTAGACCTTTAATAAATGCCAGAAGTGTGTACATATATATTTCTGTAAATGCGCTAGAAAATAAATTTCCTTTGTGTATGAATAGTTTGGACTCATCTTACAAAATAAGCTCATTAGCTCTAGGGGTGATTATGAGAGAGACAAAGAAAAAGACTGATGTTTTGTCTTGGAAAAAATATGTTCCAATGAAGAAAACAAGAAAATTATCTGAACTTTAGCCAAATAAAAAAGTTACCACTGGATAAGAGAATGAGTAATGATATTTTGTAGTATTAACAAGGAGAATATAAATATACAGCAAAACAAAAGCAGTTGAATAAAAAACATTTTCAGGAAAAAATTCTTTCTCTTTCTCTCTCCATGGAAATAAATCATCTGTATGGATGACTGTTTAAGTATTTTGGGAAATTTGTTTCTACAGAAGGAATAAAAAATTATCAGAACAGTTTGTATTGGACTGCTTAGGATTTTGAAATAAAGAAACCATAAAGAAACCATAACTGTATAAGAACTGTATGTGAAAATGACATATATGGACACTGATGTTAGTGCTTATTCATTATTTTATCTGAGATGCCTAGCAAGCTGCAAAATATTTATTTAAAATGTTTTTGAATTTATGGTCATTTGGGGCTTTGTAGGAACTCAGCAGACATCTGCTAATAGAATTGCTTCTCATAACCTTGAATACAGCATGCTTCATCACTAAAGTTTTGGTGGAAACTTCCTTAGGAGTATGGCACAGTATTCAGAACTCATCAGCTGGTCTCCACAAACCATCTCACTTATCCTTATCCCTGAGGAGGTCTCAGGACATGGACACGTATCTGATATTTTTAATACCTTTTCAACAATTCTTTAAAGATGAAATGATGTTGTTTTACTGGAATTTAGAGACCATGACAGCATGACTCCCTGTTAAACCTATCTTTTTGCAAATTATTTTCTTCATTATTGCCCTCAAAAAATAAATTTATTTCCAACCAACTAGATGTCAGGTCTAGTTCATGATGCCATGGTATTCTTTATATCCATTTTCCAATATTTTGGCTTATGAAGCAACAGCACTTAATGAACATCACCAGAGCATTAGTTCTGCTTTCCTCAGTGTCCTGCTTCTACCTGTAGATCTCCATCTGACACTTCAAGAGAAAGTGAAAAGCCCCTCTCCTTTTACCTGCTCAGTTAAGATTCTGCAGATAAAAATCTTTCTTTTTCAACCTTTTTGGAGAAGTACTTGGAGCTCTGAAGTGTGAGGTTTGGTAATCCTCAGAGTCAGGACCTCAGGAAGAATTTCAGTGTTTACTTCTCTCTAAGGGAGGAATGTGGAGGTGCTGCTTATTTTGCCTCACTCACTCTATATTTTCACCTGCTCTCCATCTCATTCTTTCCAGATAGTGACTGTGAGTAGTTTATGGATTGCAGAGACCTATGGAAACTAATGTTATCATCAGACTAAATCATTCACTTCTAGCTTGCTCCCAGCTGTACTGGACCTCCCCTTCTCCTGATATGAGTCTTAAGGACAGAGGAGAAGGGTAGGAAATTACTATCCCACTGCAAGTTGTGGTCTTGTTCTCTCTCTGAACTGCAGCTAAATGGTAGAAATGATGCTTTAGTGAGTTCCATAGGCCCTTCCTCCTTTAATTCCTCATTTTGTGAATATTTGTAGCTTCAAGAGATCAAATACATTTTATTCCAATCCCAACCACAAATACAACTTTAGCTGGACAAGCTGAATAACATCCCTGTTGAATATTTGCCTTTTCCCTGACCTATAGAAAGAGAGGTAACTTTACCCTTAGGAATTGACTGGGAAATGCATTCCACTCTTTTCTAAGCACCTTTAGAATAGTCACTGGACTTACCAGACAGTGTCTGAATGAAGGATACCTGTCATATGATATCATACAGTTTACTATGGGTACCTACAGACCAAATGTAGGATCTTGTAGAGAAGGAATGGGATCCACACCAAGTTCCAACATCTTTAGCTCACATCCACCTGTGTAGCTGACACAGTTAGTACAGCATCTGCTTCTTCTGCCAGTTTTGGACACAAAAAGGCTGGGACACATTCTGACAGAACAAAGTGGGGAGAAGAAGTGATGACACTGCAATACAGCCAAACAGGTCTTAGCATCAGTAAGAGTCACAGCCTCCCTTCCTGCAAATATCTCATCTCAGTAAGGATCGTGCTGCTTTTTCAACCCATTTTTTGAACAGCATCCTCAGGTAGTTAGGTGCTTTATCCAGATTCACAGTTTTTATTATACACCCTGCTGCTCCTCTGTTCTGTGAGAATCAAGTTATCTCCTACTGTCTCATTCACTATTCAAAAAGACATTAGAAAAAGGCCAGAACTAAAGCATTTGTGAAAAGTATTGAATGCAGTTTTCTTCTAAAGCTGAGTGCCACTTCCACAGGCAGCACCGTCCTACACTTCTGCTTGTAAAGATTTACACTGTAAGTGATATACATGTAGTTGTGCCTTTATACTCAGTAAAAGATGCTGAGTCCTATTACTAGAGCCCTTCTGTGCACCTGCCAGTAAACAGCCTAAATATTTAGCTATGGATTTTAACAATACACTGTGTAGTGTAATGGTGCAGGTCTAGTGTAATCCCCTTTGCATTTCTTAGTAGATCATGTATAGGACAACTGAGCAACAGAGCCAAAGAATGGTGATGATTCTCCATCTGTAAGTTCTTTCTATACAAACTCAATGTGGATACCTCAGTAGCAGGAGTGTCATTGTCAAGAACATACATAGTACAGTGTGTAACAACCGAGGTTGTTGTTATAAAATTTTTGCCCACTCCAACGTCTGTATCAGTAACTAAGACCTTGGAAGAAATTAGAGCAAAGGATACATGCACGCCACAACCCATGAGAGACAATAGTCTGAGATAGACACAGGCTGTGAATTTGGTAGAAACAAATGTTGTCAGGCTTCTTTTCTTTTTATTCACCTGCTAAAAATTCAGTCGTTTCCCTTTTTTAATCAGAAAAGGAATATGGATTGACTGTGTGCTTTTAAGCTACTCTTCAAGATAATACTGATTACTTTGAGCTATAATATTTTAAATTTACAACAAAAATCCATAAAGAAGTTCTTATAATTGAGTTTTGTTTTTTTTTTAAAAAAAAATTGTGTCTAAGTCATTTCAAGTTCCTCAGTCTAGTTTTCCATCAGGAAGCAGCTAATGTGAATGTGATTTCCACCATTCATCATTCTGTGTTTGGTAGTTATTTCTCAGTACTCATGAGCCCACTCATCAATTTAAGACAGATTTGACAAATAGTTAGAAATCATGAAGATCTGAAGTTCCTGTACCATTTTTGAAAATAACAGGCTGGTATAAAGGAAAGATCCAATCTAAGGCTTAAACAGCTGCCTGTTCAGCTTTTCCTGCCAAGTGTCTAGTCAAGATGGGTGTGGTAGCTATCTAATCAGATTATGATTTCTGTAGCACTCAAAACTAACTCCAATACTCACCATTTCTTTTTCCCCTCACAACAAGGAGACACAGAAAAGAGTTAAGGGATATTAGCCAGATCCAAAAGGCAGGAGCTCAAAAAAGACTTTTTGTCTGGAGTTAATATGGTGCTCTAGCTAATATGGCTAACACTTAACTTCATAGAAAACCAGACGTTGCTATTTTTAAGGCTCATGACACATACCATTAGTTTTCTTGATAAAATCCACATGTCAAAAGTTGCGTAACTTCACTTACATCACGTATATATTTCAAGTTCTGTGACTTAAAGAATTCCCTCAGACTTTTAAAAACATCCTAATAATAAATTTCTTGCAGTACTGATAGGGGAAGTGAAGCTATCAGGAATAAGTAACTCGACTAAATTTTATCTGTATTTATCAATCAGTAAGACATTTCTGGTGAGTTAATACTGAGTCTTGGAAAAAAAATTCCAGCTGGAAACTTGAAAACGTGCAGTTTGAATTTATCTTTCTTTTTTAAATACTGAATTTTCACAGCCTTTTTTACAGCTTTCCAAGTTTTATCCCAGTTGGTATACCGACCTTTTTCAAGGTAAGAATTAGTTTATTTACTTTGCTGAACTGGGGGCATTTGTAAACTCAAGGTCTGGGAAGATTTTGATATGATGGTAAATGGAATAAAGAAGAATTTATTTGATTTCCTGAAAACCATAATATATTATACATTTTCTCCATTATATTCCTAGACCTACTACTCTATGAATCTGAAGTATTTTGGAAATCAGGGAGACGTTTCCTTGTAAAAGACTGCATGAGATATAAAGTAAGATTGAATTTGTGAGATTAGGAAGATGTGCCTAGTAAGGCTGAGTGTTTAGATAAATGCTAGTGAACTACATTAACACAACATGCAGCTCTTATGATTTTCCATTCCATTTGCTCCTCAAGCTAGTAAATAAATCAGCATAATTTAGAGTAAATTCATGGAACAGAGAGACTTAGATTAGAAGTTAACTGTAATGATAGAAAATTTACATCCTACATATACTATCAGAGAAAGTGGGATCATGATGAAATGACAAATATATGCTTCACCTGGAGTTATGTTATCTATGACCGAGTTTCTCAATATTTTGTGGATGCAAAGTTCAAGGATCTCATGTCTGGGATGAACAAAACAATCTAGACGGCTAACCCACAAAGTGAAATGACTATTGCTTTTGATATTTAATGGTTAAACAACATCCTAGGACAATGGGTTGTAAGAAACAGCAAGGTTATTACTCTGTTGAAAAAGAGCAGCTTCTAGAACAAGAAAAGGGTAGTCCTGGGTTTGCATTCTGTACGTAAAAGATTGATCAGTCTTGCAACACTTACCAATTTAACTGTCAGTAATCCAGAAACAGCTAACCTGAGAAATCCAGGATGTTTTGAACAAAGCAGCCCTCATACCATTGGAGACAATAGAGGGAGAATCTATCTTCAGGGAGAAGAAATTTCAGCTGCTATCTCCCTTTCTGTGCTAGACACTCATAGAATCATATAATGGTTTGGGTTGGAAGGGCCTTAAAGATCATATACTCCCACCCCCCCGCCATAGGCAAGGATCCCTTCCACTAGATCAAGTTGCTCAAAACGTCATCCAACCTGGCCTTCAAAACTTCAAAGGATGGGGCATCCACAGCTTCTCTTGGCAACAGTTCCAGTGTCCCACCAGTCATCAAACAGTGACTTGGTTTATCTTTTGGGTGGATATTTTGAGAAGAGGTAAATTCACATGAACTTTATCCAGTCACCCTTGGAAAAAGTATTTAACTTCTATTTTGTTTCCATTTTGTTACCAAAATGGTATTCCTCATTATCGCATTCTGACAATTGTTTAGAATATTTAAGCACAGATGAATGGCAGAATTGATGGTATTGAGAACCTTGGAGTTTGCATCAACACAGGCTTTCCTAAGGCAGTTTTAGGAGCTTATTGCATCAAAAAGTATTGTAGCATATACTATATTGTGCTCCATTTTTCTATGATGGTAAGAGCTCTAGGAATTGCTTGATACAGATATATATATTTGTTTATGGAAAAACATCCACTGTGTTCTCTTACAAAGTGGCCACTGTGGTCACCAATACTTTTCTATGTCCTCTGTACACAAAAAACAATTCCTTGTTTTCAGTCCTCTCATGAATTAAGGATCCGGAAGATAACACTGGTTTGTCTGACAACTTAGGCACCAACAACCTTAAAACAAAATGTTCCCAGTGACCTAGGATATAACAGTTTACTTGAAGACAACTCTATGTGAAGTATTACTGAGTAATTTACCTTTGTCTTATGATTATTATATTAATATATGCATATTCATTTTGTGGTAGGTCATTAAGATCTAAAATTGGAGGACTAAATTTCAGCTCTGGTACAAATAAGTGTTTGTTCCCCAAGCTCATTATATGTGTAATTTTTTTTCCTGAAAATCAGTTTTTGTTTGCATATCTAAAGGATAAATATTCCTTGTAATTCCTTCCATAACATATATAACATATACCTCACTGTACCTATATTTATATTGACATTTATCTATTATCTAAAAGCAAGTGAAAATCTAAACTGGAATTCTATATATTTTGAATCTGTAGCTTCTAATAATCTTCCTCAGATCAGGCTGGACAGATAAAAGAACACAATTTCATATGTTTTCTTCATACTTGGAAGATTGAAAGGTTTGACACACAGAAAAATTCCTTTTATACTAAACGATACCCCCTCATTCACACAGTCATTGGCTTGCAGGTATCCCAACACCAACCCTTAGAGAGGCTGCCTTTCTAAAAGGTAATGTCTGTTTATTCTTTCAGTTTTCATTTTGGAACAACCACCTTTTCAGTATCTCTTCATAAATTTGATTAGTGGCCTTAGATGACAAAGCTATCCACCCGAGGGTTTTGAGAGACCTGGCTGGCATCATTGCAAGGCCACTCTCCATAATCTTTGAGAAGTTGTGGAGAATGAGGGGTGTCCCAGAGGACTGCAGGAAGACAAAGGTTACCCCTATCTACAAGAAGGGCTCGAGGGAGGATCTGGGTAACTATAGATCCATCAGCCTTACTTCAATCCCTGGGAAAGTTATGGAAAAAATCCTCCTGGGGGCCACCACAAGTCAAATGAAGCATATGACTGGGAAAAGCCAACATGGCTTCAGTAAGGGCAGATCGTGCTTGACAAACCTGGTGGCCTTCTATGACAAAGTGGCTTGCCTGGTTGACATGGGATGGGCAGTGGACATTGTCTACCTGGACTTCTCCAAGGCCTTTGATATGGTCCCCCCCAGCCTCTTGCTGGAGAAATGAATGCGTTATGGCCTAGACAAGTGGTCTGTGCAGTGGGTGGGGAACTGGCTGACAGGCTGCACCCAAAGGGTGGTGGTAAATAGCCTCTTTCTCAAACTGGAAACATGTCACTAATGGAGTCCCCCAGGGATCGATATTGGGCCCAATGTTATTCAGTATCTCTATAAGGGATCTGGATAACGGCATCAAGTGTAGCCTGATGAAGTTTGCTGACAACACGAAGTTGAGTGGGGAAGTAGACACTCCAGAAGGGAGAGCTGCTCTGCAGGGAGATCTGGATAGGCTGGAGGAGTGGGCCAGCAAGAAACTTATGAAGTTCAACAAGGAGAAGTGTAAGGTCTTGCACCTGGGAAAACATAATCCAGGAGTGCAGAACAGAGTAGGATCCACCTGGCTGGAGAGCAGCTCTGTCGAAAGGGACCTGGGAGTCCTGGTGGGCAGGAAGCTCAACATGAGCCAACAGTGTGCTGCTGCGGCCAAGAAGGCCAACAGGATGCTGGGTTGCATCAAAAAGGGCATCGCCAGCAGAGATAATAGAAGTCATTATCCTGCTCTACTCAGCGCTTGTCAGGCCACACCTGGAGTCCTGTGTACAGTTCTGGTCCCTTCTCTACAAAAAGGATGTGGACAGGCTGGAAGGGGTCCAGAGAAGGGCCACCAAGATGATCGAAGGACTGGGAAGCTGCCATACAAGGATACGCTGGGAGAGCTGGGTTTGTTCAGCCTTGAGAAAAGGAGGCTCAGAGGGGATCTCATCCCCGTGTACCAGTACTTAAGGAGCAGCTACAAAGAAGGTGGAGACTCCCTTTTTACACAGAGTCACATGGAGAGGACAAGGGGGAACGGACACAAATCACTTTTGGGGAGATTCCGATTGGACACCAGAGGGAGATTTTTCACAGTGAGGACAGTCACCATTGGAATAATCTCCCCAGGGAAGTGGTTGACTCGGCCACGTTGGACACCTTCAAGAGTCCCCTGGACAGGGTGCTGGGCCGTCTTGTCTAGACTGTGCTCTTCCTAGAAAGGTTGGACTAGATGATCCCTGAGGTCCCTTCCAACCTGTGATTCTGTGATATGTTCTGAATCAGAAGAAAAAAAAGACTTTTCCTTTTTATCTGTACAGTGACATTCATTAGTGCATGAGGCTTTTTTTGTCCTTTGTAAAAATTTAATGGATTCCTGCAAGGGAAATCCTTACTTTGTCAAAATCTACTTCTCAGCACTATTTGTGAGGGAAAGACGGAACAGTACAGACTTTAAATGAGGGTCAGCATTAGATGATATATATAAAGAAGAGACAGAAAGATGAAGAATAAAGGTAATAAATATAAATAATAAATAAATAAAAATTAAAAACAATTCATGGGTTGAGAAGGGGTAATAGTAATAATAATAAAAATAATAATATATATAGTATTATATAATAACAATATAATATACAAAATAGGTGATGCACAATGCATTGCTCACCACCCACTGACCGATGGTCAGCCAGTTGCCAAGTAGCTGTCCCCACCCCCCGTCCAACTCCCCCTAGTTTATATACTGAGTCTGAAGTCACATGGTACGGAATATCCCTTTGGTCAGTTGGGGTCAGCTGTCCTGGCTGTGTCCCCTCCCAGCTTCTTTCTGGCAGGGCATGAGAAGATGAAAAGTCCTTGACTAGTGTAAGCACTACTTAGCAACAACTGAAACATTAGTGTGTTATCAACCTTACTGTCATACTAAATCCAAAACACAGCACTATACCAGCTACTAAGAGGAAGATTAACTCTATCCTGGGTGAAACCAGGAGAAAATGTTAAACTATACAAAAGGATGATATTTGTCAGGAAGTCAAGCCACTGAACAGCAGCAGAAAATAAACAAGAAAGATTTTTACATTTTAAGAAAAGCAAATTAAGAATATGGTCTCAGAAGGTTCTAAAGCAAGTGTTTATTTCATTAGTGTTGCATTAATAATTATGTGCTCTTCCTTAGTCCTTGTAAATCTAGCTAATATGATGTGTTCACTGTAATAAGAAAAGTACTGTACAGAAGTATAGAGTGGTGTGGATATCCACACCCACATGAAAGGCATACCAGAGATATGGGTAAACTTTTCCTTCTCATGCCTAAAACCGGTGTAAGAGAATTATCTGAAATAAGACTGTAAGGGGAAAAAAACCCTGTGTTTAGCAATGTCCCATGCTTTTCACTGATGGAAGCCTTTTATAATGGTGCCCATTTCTGCTGCTGTTATTCCTAGCCTGTTGTTGACCTGGATTTTCTTGGAGTTCTTTCTCCACCCCAATAAATTCTTTTATTTCCTTCATTTGGAAGCTACCAGACCTGACAAATGACTGATAGTGTTGCTTCTTGTCTGTATGGGCACTGTATGTACATGCATGGAAGAGGACATCTGCTTCTTAGATGAGATATAGCCTCATAATAGAAATAGAGCCTCTATATTCAATAATGATATTATTGAATTACAAATAAGAAGAGTTGCCTGGAAAGTCAAAGCATAATATTACAGTTGTAACCAGTAGCATTGTAGGCATACAGCCAATTTCCTTCTTCTCACAACTTCATGTAAAATGCTTGGCTATAGTTGTTCGTATCACTCATATACATTTGTACATACCAGGCACTGGAGGCTATTCCATCAGTGGTCCTCCTTAACGGATGGATGGCTTTACAAGGCATTTCTTCCTTTAAGAAGAATGTAGGGTCTTGATTTGCTGCCTTTCTGTACCCTGCAAGACAGGTGGGAGAAATATACTTGTTCTAGGGTATCACCAGGCCCTTGTGAGAAATGAGCAAACTAGTAGTAAGGTCCACGTTTTAGTCCTTGGCCAGCAAGTAATTGGAGCAGGAGGCTTACCACAGGTCAGCACTACTGTCCTTTTCTTACCTCACTGCAGGTACACCACAAGTAGATGTCATTCTTGAATTTATAGCCTAGGATCTTCTCTATTCTGATGTGAATTCAATTTTTTTTTTTTTTTAGGTAAATAAGTAAAATATTTCTTTGGCTAGATGCTGTGGCTTTAAGTATAATTGCAATATGTGTAACAGGAAAATTTCTAGTGAGATTATGTTGTCATACATGTGTAAGAGAAAGAGGTTGAGAGCTGACACCTTAAATTTGTTATTACTACAAGTAGTTGATTGCTGTCAAGCCTTGTCTCAGTCAAGAACTGTAGTAATGCACATACTATCAGAAACCATTTTTGGTTGTATTAGCTCTTGCTTTAATTCACAGTTTAACATAAAATGATCAGCAAAAGATCCTTTTCTGACTAAAATATACTAAGCAGGCACCAAAGACAGAACAAGATTTTTAGACTTCATTGAAGCAAATAATTTTTTGCTAGTTATTAAAAGTGCAAGAGATGACTTCTAATGTAGCAAAAATCTCCATGTAGCTACTTCAAACTAGTCACATGGGTGATCAGACTGCCCCTTAGGTACAGAAAGAATAAAATGAGTTAGATTTTGGAAAACTAAACTAATGATGTGGAAGGAGAAATTAACTGTTAAATCTGTCATATTCCACAGACAAGAAAAGGCTTTAAATATATGACCCTATTTTAAGTAGATTAGGTCTAGCTTTTCAGTCACTTGTACCTATGTCTTTCCAAACATTTTGAACTGTATTGCCTCTTTTGGATACTATTAATAAAATTTTTGCATTTGTATATTTATCTTAACTTGTGTTAAGTGAAGGGAATGGGAAAACACCCATGTCCTCCTCACTCACGAGTGCTGACCCCATACTGGAACACCCCATGAAATGCCCCAAGTGCTTTTCTGCACATTTCTAAACCTCCACAAGGTAGCAGAACAATTCTCCATTTTAGCTGCATGAGTTGGGGGCAGATGCAGCACCAAGAGGATCAGGCAATGCAGAAATGTCTTTCAGTGACTGCTGGTGACATGCAACACTCCGGTGTGCAATGGATTATATGTTTGAACCATGTGTGTCACTTCTTCAAAGTCACAATTTGTGCAAAAGGAACAAAAGCAACTGTGAAGAGCCAGTGTCTGTGTTTTTAAAAAACTTTTAAAATTAAATTGTATTCAATATATAATAAAAACACAGGATGATGCAGTGGCTGGTATCAAATAAAAGAAAAAGGGGAACAGAAGAAAAAGCTACAGAGAGAAACAAAATCATGATAAAATAATGTACATGGAGATGACTGTATAATTACGAGGATTTTAAAATACACAATGCCCAAACCAAATAATCAGCCAGACATACCATCAGAACTGTGGCTACTACCCTGTTATCTAGTATTTGCACATTTTGAGATGAAAATGAGAAAACATATGCTCTGTCACTAACATAAGTCTGACAGTATGCAATATCAGAACTGCAACTTGATAGAAAACTTCAAGAGAGAACAACGGGCTGTACAACGTGCTTCTTAGCAATCAGAATGAACCACTTGTCTAAAATGGAAGAAGATTGAACAATTCCTGTTTTCTAGCAAAGATAATGGATTTTCTTGTTTCCCTTAGGGATAGGAAGTCAGTTTTCCCTATTGGAGATTGAAAAGCAAACCTTATGGACCCCTAGAACTTAAAGGGAAAAGTAATTTTCCTTCTTTTTAATACATTTTTTCCCCCACCTCTTTTGTACTGTTCATGTTATTTAAATCTACCACATAAAGAATATAGAATAGTAGCTATGTTTTATTGAGAAAATAAATCATGGCAGAAAAGTACTGGTTGCACAGAATAATCATCTGATTTTATGTAAGTTTTGTATAGTTAACTTACACAAGAAAAGGCAGATATGTTGAAGTTTGTCTCCATTTTCACCTCTTTAGCACACAAACCAGCACTGAATGCTAATATTTAAGTAATTGTAGGATAACACTGCAGGGCGCAAAATAAGGATCATTTATCCATTCAGGATTTCTTCTACCACTTGGACTTTCACATAATTAAGTTTTAGAAAACTCTGCATGGTTTCAGTCTCAAGGTACATTTATGTTATGAACATACACCTTTGGAAAAAAATGTTTTCATTTTCTCTATTTTTTGTACTGTTCTATTTTAAATCATAGTTTTTCCTTTTCAATAGTAGCAATGAAACTTGTATACTAATCACAGACTATAAAGTGCTGAGCCCTAAGTCCCTTAGATTAGAATGCAACAATATTACATGATTTGCTAGAGCATATTTGTAATCAGGGATTAAATCATAAATCAGACCTTGGTGAACTTCTAAGCATTTGGTATTCCACAGATAAGCAGCTAGTATATTATTCAATTATTCCAATCTCAGAGGTCTGCAAAACTAGGCTGACCAGTTCACAATGAGTTCATTGCTGAAGGTGGAACATGCAGGACCAATACGTTTTACCTAACCAGCCTCTGCACACTTAGAATAAATTATTTTCAGATTGTAAATTTATGTATTTGGTAACTGAACCTGCCTGTACTGAAGTGGCCCTGGCCTGAGGAAAACATTTGAAAGGACAAATCTGAATTTGGACTTCCCCACTGAATGCTTTTGAGTCTTTGGCATGTTCCAGAGTCTTTCAGGTTGAGGTGCCCTGGAACACCATGACACCTTTTCCAAAGTAGACCTTTGCCACATTTACCTTCTTGCAGCGATGTCTGCCTGCTACTCAGTCCAACCCTGTGGATGTCACATGCAGTGCTATGTCTACAGGACACTGTGTGACTCACGCTGTTATCTCCCAGAATGCTGCAGCAAAAGACAGGGAAAGGGAGGCAATTTTGACTAGGGAGAAACTTCAAAAAAGCTTTCAACAGGGAGCTATGAGAGCTCTTTGCTGCAGGGCTTATCAGTCAGTTATAGGTTGGAGCTGGTATCACTGGGATCCAAAGACTTGACCTGCCTAAATAGAAAGCCCAACAGGTTACCTCTCCCTCACATTGTAAAATGTAAAGTTCAGGTGTATGCCATAGCCTCCATCCATCATCATTTTGGCATTTGATGCTGTTTGTTTGGATGCTAGTAACAAAAATTAGTTCATGCAGTCTGGGGAATGCTTTTTAGACAGAGAATTCTGCTTCTGTCTAGGTTTTCTGCTTGTTTGTATATGTGCTGATGGTGCTTGTACATTTGCCTGTCCAAAAATGGTATAGTTGAGACGGCCTCTCTGCTTGGTAAAGAAGCTGGGGGGGTGGGTGTCAGGAAGTCATGCAGAGCAAAAGCTGTGAGCAGTGAGTGATGAAGCATAAATTTACAACAGGCATATGCATATATGCAAACTGGTCACCTCGGTTTAACTGCATGCTATTGTTCTGGGCTGTGAAGTGGTTGGCTACTGAGAAGACATGGGTCTATGAACAAATCTGGTACTGGCTCGCAATGTTACTAAAAATTTACAAGCCACATTAGAAATGGAAAATGTAAATGATGTCTGCAAGATTATTCATGTGTTTATGTTGGCAAGGCAGTAGATGGTTCATGTTGCAGGTTTCCCTAATAACAGAAGCTGAAGACGGGATGCCTGCTAACAAGGAAAGAGCTCTGTCCTGGCAAGTATCAGATGACAGGAGGAGATTCAGTCTTGCCTATGAACTGACTCCACAGCCAAAATGTGATTCTGACATCCTGTGGGCTTAAGAGCAGGATGATACAAAGACTATAGCAATATAGCAAAGACTGTGAAGATGGTAACTGGAGAGTATCTCAACAGATGGGTATCCACAAGAATTTTTTCTCTACCATTCAACTGCAAGGCTCTTAGATTGCTGCTCAGGGGCTTGAAAACAATGAGGTTGTACCTGGGCAGAAGACTTGGCAAGTGCACCCCAGAGGAAGCTGTCAAAAGGTAATATAGATGCAGACCAAAGATTCATTCTTTTGTTTCATTTCCCCTGGCATTTTCTATTTTCAGCGGAGAGTCATGATCTTTATGTTCAGAACAGGCAAAGACAGTGCTGCAGCAGTAATGCTTCACTGCTGCCCATGTGAAAAGTTGTGCATGTCCTGACCCTGACTTGCTGACTCAGGTTTCTAGCTTGACCTTGAAGCTTCCTCATTGTGATGGATGTGCCTGGTAATCTACTGACTGCTATGAGAAGACTTGTTCTGCTCACCCTGCTCAGGTACTGTGAGACTGCGGCTGTCTCTCCAGCCTTGTGTTGAAGCTCAGTTTCTGATTTCCTTTTCCTCACTGAGCAGGCTGCCCTTGCTGCTCCCTAGAGGGGGAAAAAAAAGCCTCCAAGAAGAGAGGACTCCGGAAATCTTGGACAGAAGCATGAGTTTAAAAAAAAAAAAACCAAACACCCTTTTTCTTCATCACGTAACTCCTGTGAAATACTTGGTCACATGGTCATATTCATCTGAAAAAAAAAGAACTGAAAAAGAACTGTCACAGTTTACTCTTATCTTAAGAAGGCGATGATTTGGGGTACAGTCAAACTGTTTGGCAAGTATGGTCAGGTTTATCTCAGTTCCAAATCACCTTTTTCTTAAGATAATATACATGATGTACATGTATGCATGCTCACACACAAACATTTATATGCTTGGTTTTGAATTATTAGGTCAATACAATACCTCATAAACTATGCCATGTATTTCTAAAAGGGTTAACAAATAATCTTCCACTGAATGCTAAAAATGGGGAAACCACAGAAACTATTCCAGGTTGTCTCAAAAATAAACTAATTTTTAACATACATAAAAGACAACTTAACTCAACATCAAAGTCACTTCACCTTTATGTGAATAATAACCGTTAAAATTATTTTAATTACTCAAATCTGAAATATCTGTGTAAATGAATAATTAAGAACAATGCATATTTACTTAAATATTAAACATTTGGAGTCCACTTAACCAAAGTACCCACTTAGCTTCTTCACCAGTGATGCCATGGTCTGAATAGAAAACAAGAAAATAAACAGAAACTTGATTTTATGTCTAGTAACATTTTTAGCATTCATCATTTTCTTTAATTTAGAAGTTTATTGAGCAAATAGATTGAGAAGGAATATCTTTTTGGACTAAAATGACACATCCTAAGTTTCACTGACTCAGCAGTAGGCATTTCTGCTACATACAACTGTCTACAGACCAATCTTCCTACCTTTTGCAGCTGTCATAATTTCTATAAATTCACAGCTTTTTTTTTACAAATAGGCTAGATGACTTGCTCAGTGCAGCCCAGGAGGTGTGCAGAAAAGTCTTGCAACCTGTAGAACTTTAACCACTATATAATTGTGTTTTGACTGAGTTAGGGGATTTTATTTTTATTTTTATTTTTATTTTTATTTTTATTTTTATTTTTATTTTTATTTTTATTTTTATTTTTATTTTTATTTTTATTTTTATTTTTATTTTTATTTTTATTTTTATTTTTTATTTAATATATCAGTCAAGGACCACTTGAATCAGTAAAACCCTGTAATGCATCTGGGGTTCCTAATCTTTCTAACCCATGTGAAATCTAACCAATGAACAGTTTTTCTAATTAATGTATGATTAAAACACAACTTGCAAGGATTCTTCCTCCCAGTGTTGCAAGTGCTCAGCTGTGAATACTATTTGACCTCATCTGTTTTAAGTCTTATGGTAGCAACAAAAGGTATGATAACATTATGGAATTTTAAAGCAGGTTCTTTTCTTCTCTCTGCTTCTATGGTAGAGTTACTCTTCCTTTTTGCAAGTGGTTAAAGAAGTATCATTTTAATGTAAATATTTGAGTATAGTAGATAGAACAGCTATAAACTGGACAGTGTTATAAACTGGATAGTGCAATCTATCTGCTGTTGCTTTAAATTTTTTAACAGCACCAAGTTATGCACACAAATAAACATACAAAAATTATTAAATCTTTGAGTGAAACAAGCCAGTTCTTAATCCTATCTTAATTCTATCTTAATTCTGAACTGCAGCTAAACTGTTACAATGATAGGATCATAAAAGAGACAGAAATTCAGATAGAGAATCCACTTACTCAGGACGTATTTTCGTATGAAAGCCATTTAACTAAGAGATCTTTCAGGGGACGGATTTAAATCTAATAATACTGAAAATGTGGGATATGTTACTGCTTGGTAAGTTGTCTAGAGACATAACAGTGAACATTGCATCTTTTGGCAGTCTCATGTTTGTTCTCACCTGCTTGCTAATTCATTAACTCTGAAACCTTCCTGTGAAAGCACATACTCTGTGTAGGGTTTATATTCCAGCTCGAGTCTGCAACTGGAAAACCAGCTGTTATCAAAATATGTGACCAGACCTAAACTCAGCTATATCAATGTTAAAAAAGCTAAAACAAATCATAGGTTAAAGCAACACTTGCTTGCTGTTTCCTACACATTATTAATACACAAACTTTAAAATTATTTAAAAATATTGTTTCTGAAAGTTTTGAGTATGTTTTCCATTTGTGAACACTGGTAGTAGAATTTGCCAGGGCATTGGTAAATGGACACATCACTGACATGCATTATTAATAATAGAAATATTTTTGGCACCAAGGAGGCTTTAGTTCCGTGCCAGCTGCTGAAGGTTTCATTGCACTTTCATCTCACAGCTGCCTTTCTTGCTGTCAAGAGGCAAAGAACAGGCTCTGTCTCTGTTCAAGTGTGTACTCTTGCCTACTCTGCGAGTATCTTTATGGCCTGAGGCTGTCCAGATGATCAGACCTGCAGCTATCCAAGCTTTGAGACTGTAAGCACAGCCCCATGTACAGAGTATATATATCTTTCAGGTCATGCAAGACATTATATGCAGAAGCACGTCCAATGGATTCACTTACTCTAAAAATACCTTCCTATATTTTGACCAGCAGTACACATACTGTTCATAGGCAGCTCCGCAGATAGATCACAGATACCATGTTGGAGACTCCAGACACTATTTTATCGGTGTATAAACTCCTCACCATTGAAGGCTCCACAGCATCTCAGCAAGTCACATCACCGCTTAAGTATTTTCGTACTACTGGTAATAGGAAATTTGAGTTTAAGAATGTAGAATAGGGTTACACAGATCTCTAATTCAGAAATTTCTAGAGAATGAAAATATTTCAGAGTAGATGCTCTTCTGTGCTATGCTTTATGCAATAACTGACATGGATGTGGAATGTTTGTAAGGTGCTCATTAAAACCGATTAACTCTGATTCACTCTCAGCTTGCTCAGTAGCACAGGCTATTAAAAAGGGCAAAGCAGTAGTGAATAAGGCTCTGTTGTACAGTTTTGCTGGTTGACTGAATCCTTAGATGATTGATTATTTAAATCTGGTGCTGTCACATTTCAAATAGGATTATTTTTCTTTAATCAATATTAAATGTGTATTTAATAATTTATTGTTATAATCCTTGCCTTGTATCAGTTGAGAAGCATCAAGTCACAGTAGTGTCTGTCATTCTCAAACTGGCTATAAGTATCTGCAAAAAAAGGAAAATACTTGAATGGCTAAACATTGAATATATGTATGTAATACAAAATGTTCTATCCCATTTCAGTAAATACTCCTTATCACCTCTTCGTTGGGCTGAGTTTTTATGATCCTACTACATTTAGAGTTTCTCAATTAAAAGAAGACATAAGAGAAAGACAAGGTAAGAAAATTAATGAACTTAAAAAATGCCAGAGGCTTAAAGATAACCCAGTTTTCATACAGCCAGGTAATTAACATGTCAACTATAATGTTTTTGATGTGGAATCTGAAATATTCTTAAAAGGTTAGAAGTATGTATCTGCCTTCAGTACTTACTATAAGCATCTAATGCTGCCATTAATATGGATGCTCTTACAGAAAGCCACACTGGAAACAGATGGTTTTGGAAGTCAGGTATCTATTTTTGTGGAAATTTGCATAGTGAATATGTTTTTATAAAAATTTTGTAAGTTGAACAATTTGTCTCATATATATTTAAAGGATGGGACATGGGTCTTAGAGAAGGCAAGTCATTGTGTCTCAATTTATCCATCTCTAAATTATGGATAAAGGTGTTTATCTCTTTAGTAAAATACTTACAGATCTACTAAAGAAAAGGTTCATACATATCCAAGTACACGTGTACATGAATTTCTTTTAATGGGATGCTAGAGAGTTATTTGCTGAGATGCCACAAAACCACTTGTTCTCACTGTAAAAAATATTTCAAGAGTATTCAATAAAAATTAAAATTTTGAATTTGCTATTATTTTTAATTCCTTTTTAAACTAGACTGTTTCTTGCTGACAGTTCTATTTTGTCTCCTTTCAGTTGCAGATAGTATTGTGCTTTCTGAAATTCTGAACAGCTTTAATGTGACTGGGTTCAAAGTGATTAATTTTAAATTAATTAGGGCTAGTAAAATATTCAGAAAATATTAAGTAATTTTTGAAAGTTAATGTATGTTCCAAATTGTGATGATGATGGTTCTCTGAAAATGCAATGCTTGCCATGCATCAAGAAATATTAATCTTCTTTAGTTCACTGGTGTCAGGAGTGTGCTGAGACTCAGATGTTGCAACATGTGCTTAATATTTGGTCTGTATATAGTTCCACTGAAATAAGTGTCTTTTCCTGACATGTGAAAATCACAGAGCTGTGTGACTGCAGGGTATAGGTAGAGAAAGGATGTAGGACCGTGTTGTCATATAAAATACACTAGGACTGTTTAATCATGGAATCCAGTTTCTGTAGTCATACACACTTGTGAAAAGGGAGAATAAAGCACCATCATTTTCTTTTGGCAGGGTTTTGCAACCAGCACAAGTGTAAGTGACACACAGAGGAGTAAACCTATGGAGACTAGAACACCTGAATTTAAAACTTTTTCTGGTCTGTAATGACCTACCACAAAACAGAACCAAAACAAACCTGGAGTACAGCAAAACCAGTTTTATACATCCTATAAAAACCATGGACAGCACCGCATTATTTCTGAATGTGCTGGTATCTTATCTACGTAGAACAATTTCATCTTTGCAAACTTGCACAATATTTATGATAGCAAAATCTGTTTGGGTTTTGTCTTGAGATAGGATGGCTATTTATGGCACTGATCCTTCAAGAAATGGAGTAAAACTAAAGACACTTAATAACGTGCTAAACTTGAATTACCAGCACTATTCTACCAATTTCATTACTACACTTACATTGTTAGTCTAAAATTCAGTCACTTCAAGGGTTAAACTCAGGTGCTGGCCATATTGTCTGCATTTGACAACAGTAAATAACTATGAATGTTTATGTGTCTTAAGTTTGCTAATGTTATGTAACAAAGTAAAACACATATTTTTTAATAATTTATATATCCTCAAAACTCTGTTGCTGTTGTTGTTTTCTCTCACGCAAGTGACGAATGTATATGAACTTCGTGACTTTTTTAGGGCTGGTTGCCTTACTTGATCAACTAACAATTTTTATATTTTCAGAGACTATGATGAGCTGACAAAGATGTTGAGTATGCAACACAATGAGATAGAATCCGTTCAATTTACATTGTACTTTGGTGGGGACGGAAATATATGCATAAACAGAAATTGAATAGGAAGTGGTCTAGAAAGTGTCAGAAGGAAAATCTGAGGTAACAAAAAATAGTGGGCTAAATATATGTTTACTCAGATGATACATTGTTTAAAGAAACAAAACTCTCTACTCGTATATA
Organism: Phalacrocorax carbo; assembly: GCF_963921805.1. NCBI lineage: Eukaryota > Metazoa > Chordata > Aves > Suliformes > Phalacrocoracidae > Phalacrocorax > Phalacrocorax carbo. The sequence goes on along the minus strand of NC_087514.1, from coordinate 84,116,633 downwards.
TCTGATGAAAGGTTTGAATGCATAAAATTAATTACACTTTCCCAGAAGTGTAAGCATGAGTAATATCAGATTATTTTAGAGACCCCTAACTCAAGAATTGTAATATATAAATGAAGAAGGGTAAAAAATGACACAAAGGTAGGAGGGCAAGGTATATTACTAATGACATCTGCATATATTAACAAAACAAAATAAATCAAGAGGACTTTGAGGTATATCCTGAATGTGAAAACAAGATTAAGGCTTGATGAGGTGAAAGAAATGATGCTATCAATCATTGTAGGGACTGCAGCCCTGTTGTTTCATCAAGATGTAGTACAAGAAAGTTGCTGCCACCTGATTTGCTGGTTAACAGGTGGTCTATGATAGGAGCAAGACTGATAGCTCCAGTTATTCTCCAATATGTTTCTTCCTGTGGATAAACTCATCTGTCAGTGCAGTTTTCTGCTTGAAAATGCAGGAGCAGATCTATGTTAGCTTTACTTTTCATTAAATGGACTCCATACTTCTACAAAGTACACAACTATAATTCTGATTATATTCTGAGGTTAGGCATTTTCCATAGCAATACATATATATATAGGTATTTTAGATATGAGCTCCTAATAAAGTGAACCTGATAGATTAACATAATGCTATAGTCCAGAACTTGCGTATGTTTTTTCTTTTATTTTCCCTTGGCAACTCTGTGACCTTTGCTGTCTTCCTTTCTTCTCCCAAGTTAAGTCAGTGGAGAAGGAGTTTTGCCCCAAGCAAGAATGTATTTACATATACCTCAGAAGAGTTGAATAACATTGCTTGAATAAACTTTCCCAAGATATTCCTTCCTGCCATAAGACTAGAATGAGACAGGAGATGGCAGGGAGAATACCGTGCATGGATTCCTTATCTGAGGGGCCTGGGGGCTAGGCATGGCAAGTAATTGGGGGTAACTCCTGTACAAGTTAATCTACTGCAAAGGATCAGCAGTGTGTTGGACAGGTGGACAGATCTGGGCGATCTGCTCCAAATACAAGAGAGCCAGAGTGTCTCTACAAGGTTGCCTTTTATCACTAAAGTTTTCTTGAGCATTTGGGAGCAGTGATGGTTCCCTTGCTTCTTTCACAGGTGATTTCAACCCTGTCTCCAATTTTCCATCTCCGTGCAGGCAGGTGTGCTCACTGGAAAAATCCATAATTTGAAACTCATGTAGTGAATTCATGTAGCAATATACCCTGTGAGTTGTTTCTAAAGAGCGGAATTTGCCTTTTAACCTTCAAATATTTCACAGATTGGATGTCATGAACTCATCCATAACAGAACAAATCAGTTTCTGCAGCTTGAAACTGGTTCTTTTTGTTTCTACCTAAAATATCTATCTGCACCTTTCTAGGTATAGAGATACGTAAAATATGAATAGATATCACATACACAAACTAAAATAAAATATTTAAAATGTAAGATTTTAAGCACCTGTATGAGCACCCAAATCCTGAAATTCAGGAATTAAAATTGTTCCTACAGCTACAATTTAACCTCATCCACCCACCCATCCCCCCAGCTCCCCTTTGAGATGACAAAGGAAAGTGTTTTACTCACTGTACAGAGTCAAATTCTCTGGAGACAAATGTGGATCTGTGTAATGAAAGGATATTTTCAGAAGGTGAGCTCATGTAATAAGTAAGAAGCAGCTTATTGCAAGGTAAGTTTAAGGTATCTTACCATAAGAAACTAGATTGTTTTCCTAACACTGTCATCGGATTCCTTTTCATTGCTGAGTAATCTACTTAAAATAGTTTTTTATCACAGGAAAAGAATCCCCATTTCTAAATGCCTGACTTGATTTTCAACAAAATACCTAGAACACACAGTGATGTGAAAATTCTTAATAAATGTGAACCACTTAAATACTATGTAATGATGAGAGCTATACAAACCCGTGGAAGTAAAAAAATAACTCTGAGTTCATAGAGGGATTGAAAAGTGTACAGTAAATACAGTACAGAACAATACACTGCACAAGGCCGAAACAAAATATTGAACAGCTGTTCACTAACTAAACGTCATCCTACCAGTGACAGAATTAAACACAGGTGAACAGACTATAGCAATCATATAATGAAGACTGAATCCAGATGCATATCTACTGAGCATCTTACTTATGATTACATAGGAGTTTAAATCTTACATTTCTTAACTTCTGAGTGCTTAATGTTACAGTGTGTGCAATTTCCTAGGCTTTTTCTAAAAACTCACACTAAGAAAACAGTTTTCATTTTGTAATATTGCATTGATATTTAACAGATTATTAGCAATGTTATAGCCTTTTGCTCCATGTAGAATGTTACTATTTGGCCTAATAAGGTACCCGATAACAGAATAAGTGGTTAGCTTTTATGGAGACCAGAACAAAAGCAGGACCAAAAGCAATGCTTAGTTGGTAGGTTTCACAGAATTTGATCAGAAGAGCAGGATTTGGAGCAGGATATTTTCTGGCCAGAATTATGCTCTGCTGGACACAAAAGCTTCTCCCCTATGTATTCAAGTACAATGCCATCTTGTCCTAAGGGCTGGGCAAGGGCAGCAGATGGCCACAGGCATCAGGGATATACCCTTCCCTTCCCTGGTGGGGTGCAGGCTCGCCATGCTCCAACAAGCCAAGCAGAGCTCGGGTGGAAGCCAGAGGCCTACAGGTCCCAGGGAGAGCCATGGGCCAGATCACGAAAACCCCTAACAAAGCCCTACCCAACCAATCCTTATCTCACTCCTATAGTTGTTGAAGAATAGCCAGTGCTTGATATTTAGAAAGGTTACCACAAAAGGACTTATTAAAGTGATCCTTCTTATTTTCTGTAATTCTGGCAGTCAGCTCTTCAGGGATTTTGTGAGCTAGAGAAAGCATGTTTTACAGATCTTGCTAGATAAAGTTCCCACAAAACACTCCTACCCTTCCTTGCCCTTCCAACCCATACCTACATTCAAACCTACTTTTTACTTCTCTGCTTCTTTCCTCACTAATACTGTGTTTGTTCTGCTTTAGCCCCCAAAATTGTCCTTAGCAGTACAGGAAAGGTGGATGCCTACTCTCACATCAGCATCCTGGAACTGCTATAAACTATAGCACCAGCTGGCAATGACATTAAAAAAAAATAAATCACAGGCTCTGAGTTGAAGTAGGCCCAAGACTGAGAGGAAAATTTAAGTGTCTAACTTCAAGAGGCCTTTTTTATGTTTACTGAGGTTCTGATTTTTAACTTGAACAGATATGAATAAGCTTTTCCCAAAAAGGCTTTAAAAAAAATTACTAGCTCAGGCAGAACAATGGAATTTCTTCTGATCTCCTTTAGTATTGTTCTCTGAAATGACTGAACCATTTTCACAAAAATTTTGCAAAAAACCCAACCTGTTAGACATGTAGCCCCAAACAATTAAAATTTGCTAAGCTTTTTACATACTATTTTTCAGCCTTTCTGACATTGTCGTGAGGAGTAATAAATCTTCAGGTGAAAGATCCACTCCGAGGAAGCAGAATCTGTAGGAGAAGTCCCTGCTGAATGTTCCAGCATGCTTTGGACATTTTCATTACATGAACCCTAATGCATATGCATGTCTTCTGTATGGTAAGATGTCTCTTACCTGGCCCAAAATGAAAGTCAAATGCATGAAGTTCTAACTTTCTAGGTCCACTTAGAGTAAAAGACAAATTAAATGTAAGATGGGGTGTTCTGGGATGTTCAGCACATCTTAAAAAATGCACAACAGTCAGGCTTAATTAAAAAAATAAACATTTAATTAATGAAGATTTATCCTGTATTATAGTGAATGCATATTCTTCTACAGAAGGCACTTGAATTTCTAAGAAAGTAATGAGAAGAAGACAGCATGATCCTGCAAGATTTACTTCTGTTCAGCTGAAACGTTATCTGACATAAATCAGATGTCATTCTTTTGCCTCTTAGGAATGCCACAGTTAACAGATGTATGGACGATGAGAGAAAGGCCATCTTACAAAGGTGAAAGGAAATGTTACAACCTGCATAATGTCTTCTCTGGAGATTTCTGTAGTAATTTAGTAGCCTAAATAATCAAGGGTGATATAGAGCAGGAATGACTATATCAAAGTCCTCCTGACTTTGAGAAGAATTTATGGTTTAAAGTTTGAGTTGTATAATTGGGATGGTCTGAACCTTACATGGCAAATTATCATCTTCTTATTGAAAACTCTAAGGAAAATGCATAATTGAAATAGAACACTGATTTCTATGACCTAATTAAAAATAATAAATATTAAACAAATGGAACTGACAGGCATTTTACCTACAAGTTTATAAAAAGAACTGAACAAATAGCAAAAATAATGTAACAATACAAAGCTCTGCTGTTGAACTAATCTCACATTAACAACCTGTCAGGAACATGATAACTGGGCCAGATTTGCATAAGCTATTTTAACACATGGATACATTTTGCACATATTATTTTAAATAGGAATCTCAACATTTTCTTGTTTTTTAAAACTTCTGTATTTTTAACAGCACTTTATTTCCCCCCCCCACTTCTTTAACTTTATGCTTTCTCTGTTTCCCCAAGAGCCTTCTTTGGTGTTTCACTCCAAAAGAAAAGAAAACAAAAAAAAGTGTTATTTTCATATTCCTAGCTGCTTTAATGTATATTTGCATGATAAAATATTTGAGGTTATATGATAAAACTCATCTCTCTGGGTGTGAGAGCATCTGTGTGTCTCTAGGGCTTAGAGCAGAGTGGGGTAGGCTGTGGGACGAGGGGAGTCTCCACCAGGTCTAGACGGGTGTGTATATCTGTGTGTGCACAACAGTCTGTAACAGCAACTGGAGTAAGGCTTCAAACGTCCAGGTACCAGCACAGCTGGGGAGACTGGGATCCAGGAGCCAGCAACTGGACAGACCAAGTGAGCCTAGCTGCTGGAAGGATCCACCTTGTACATACGCATATATATGTTCTCACCAGTGGACTTCCACCCTGTCCAGCCAGAGAGGGGAGCGTGGTGAGACTGTTGGTGCTGTCCATGTTCGTGTGAGTGCTCTGAGTGTCTGTCTGTGATCTGTGTGACTGGCCAGGGATATATGTATATATGTGGAGTAATATGTGTGCTCATGTGTGCATGCCTACTGAGAATACATCTTCAGCCTTGCTACTAGCTGAACCTGGGGACATGGAGTGGCAGCAGCCTCACCTCTCTCACACTTTGGATGAGGCAACATATATCTTCCTCTAACAGAGTGATTCTTCTCTCTCCCTCTTTGGTCAAATACAGTTTAAAAGCAAGCCATTTGTGGTGATGTCCAACGTTTTCATTAACAGGTATCTTCCGTTTTTCCTTCTCTACTCTTAGTTGTATTGTATCAGAAATACAAAGCAAATAGAGGAACTAGTTAAAAATGCACAACAGTATCCTGGTTTCAGCTGAGATAGAATTAATTTTCTTCATAGTAGCTAGCATGGTGCTATGTTTTGGATTTGTGCTGAAAACAGTGTTGATAATGCGGAGATGTTTCAGTTGTTGCTAAGTAGCACTTGCACTGGTCAAGGACTTTTTCAGCTCCCCAGGCTCTGCCGGGTGCACAAGAAGTTGGGAGGGGACACAGCTGGGACAGCTGACCCCAACTGACCAAAGGGATATTCCATACCATATGGCGTCATGCTCAGTATATAAAGCTGGGGGAAGAAGAAGGAAGGGGGGACATTTGGAGTGATGGCATTTGTCTTCCCAAGTAACAGTTACACGTGATGGAGCCCTGCTTTCCTGGAGATGGCTGAACACCTGCCTGCCCATGGGAAGGAGTGAATTAATTCCTTGTTTTGTTTTGCTTGTGTGCACGGCTTTTGCTTTACCTGTTAAACTGTCTTTATCTCAACCCAGGAGTTTCCTCACTTTTACTCTTCTGATCCTCTCCCTCATGCCACCAGGGGGGAGTGAGTGAGCACCTGCATGGTGCTTGGCTACTATCTGGGGCTAAACCACGACATTTGTCTTGCTTTACATACATCTCTCCTGTCCAAGTGTACTTTTTTCCTCATTTGCGTTTGTTTAAACAATCTGTATTACACTGGGCCTTAATTTGTGTTTTTGCTCCAGGGCTTTTGTAAACTGCTTAAGGTACAGTTAACTCTTTCTCTCAGGTGAAATTATCACTCTTCTGTTACAGTGTTCCTCACAGGAACAGTGGTGACTTTTGTTCACGAGTTTTGACTAGAGACTCCTTATCTACTATACTACAATTTACATGATGTCTGAGCAGTAATAATACTGAAACTGCTCCTGTTTTTGACGTGAAAAGGTGCTGTTCAGAATTTGAAAAGCAAATGCTTCAGAAATCATGCTATCATTAATCACTTCACTGTCCACAGCTTCCACAAGATCATGGCACACTTCAATACTTGGGCCTTCAAAACAATCGTGTATGAACCAAAAGGCACTCAGAAGTGTTTTGGGAGTGTTTTAGTTCAGGTATTGGTATACCTGAAGATGTGACTATCTCTCGCTCATGCAGGGGCCCCTGTCAGTAGGGTTCTGCTGCTGTTGCTCTTGGTGCTCCTCACATTACAGAGAATGGGGAGAAAGGGAAATAGGCTTAAGGATGGACAAGGACAGGCTGGGGGTGGGTTTTGGTGGATGACAGTGAAAGACAAAATATTTGATGTAAGAGAAAGAATAGGGAACAGAAGGAAAGAGACAGACTGATCACATAAAGTAGAGTTGAAATAACTTTTTACAATGCCTTCTTTCAGATACTGAGGAACACGTACATGCAGCTAAAGTGATATATACACTCTGCTTTTTGACTTTCACAAGTCCAACTGCCAGCCAGAAAAGATGCACACTTTATTCCAGCATGCATGTCTCTTATTGGCCTTACCCTCCCATAGTACTGATCAGCTAATACTGCTAATAATAACTGTGGCAGTCAGAAAACAGTGTCTTGTAGAGCAAACCCTTCCAGGGAGAGCTTTTCTGCTAGAGTGAAGCAAATACTCTGTAGCATGTGTGGAAACACATTCACATTCTTTATATTCCCATGCTACTGTAGAAGTATTGGTTAAAATGATGCATTCAGCAGTGCACATCTTTTGTTTGGGCTCCTGATCTATGTGGTATCTGGCTAACCTGGCTGTGAATAAAGAACTAAAGTATTGCAATATTTGCACAAGTAATCCACCAGTTTGGTTGCATGAACAGCTTTACAGCTTTTTGCAATACTTTCTAAATCACACTAGCTAGTGCTGAAAAGCAAGCAACAGACTGTTCCACGTGCCCAAAGGTAAAATGATTAGGACTGAAAATCCAGACTATTGAATTTTATCCTATATGACTGAGTCAACTGTGGTCTTTTTGTTTCTTTTGGCATAATAAAAATATTGAAACAGCTGTCATAGGGAGTGGGAACTATATGTTCTCGAAAAACTTCCAAGATCTGAGTTTTCAAAATAAACTAAAAATTGTTTACGTGTATTCTGAATGTTTTATAAGAACTATCAACTTTTAGAGAAGGGTAACCTTTTGCTGATGGGTGGGACAGAAGAGGGTCTCTCAAATTAAGCATGTCTGTTGGAGACTAAAAAAATTCCATTTGCATTCAATAACTTGAAAAGCTGAGTTTTGTAAGTAATGCAGCTAGTTATTTCCAGTGGTAAGCAGTGGTATCAGAAAACATTAAAAGAATACTCTGGAAAGAACTATCTCAAAAAAAAAAAAAACAAATTATGAGGGTTTCTGTGTTATCATTCCAATCACCTATCATTAGTAGCTTGGTAAACTACTCAACTATAAACTATTCAACTGTTCTTTATATAGTATTAAAGCGATGGTGTTAGCAGCTCTTAGCAATAATAGCAGGGACCACAGGAAAAAGAAACCAAATGTAGGACTACCACTGGCTGGAAATGGACATAAGTCTTTGGATCAGCTGTTGGAAGGAAGTAGACAGGCCAGTCCGGATGACTTGATAACTGTCTTTTTCCTTCTTAAGGAGAGATTATAGATGAGGCAGACTTGTCAGTCACTTTTATTTGGATCAGGAAAAGGAAACAGTAAGATTAGCCTAGCAAAGGCCATAATTAACAAAAACAGCTGTGTGCAGAAGTGGCTGGCAGGCCCCTGTCCTGATCAGCAGATATCTCGCTGAAGCAGAGGAAGAGTTGGGAAGACAAGTTTGCCTTTCTTCAGTTGACCGAATAAAGGAAAAAAGAAAGAGAGAGAAATTAATTTTCTTTGTTCTAGAGAACAAAGAAATCAACCATCTAGTTAATAGACCTGTAAGGCTGCCTTCATGGAGAATGACTTGGTATTGGAAGAAAGAGTATGTTATAATGGAGTGAATGGTACAGTTACTTGAGAAATTATATTGCCCAGAAAAGTGGATTTGTTCATAATATATTTTAAGACTTTTTTCCTACTGTTTCACTGCATTTTTTAAAATCTTATATCCCAAGAGACAAAAATCCCAGTTGAAAGATTACATCAATGCACAGTATAATGTCCTTTAGAGTTCAATCATATTTTCAGTCATATGACTTTATTTTGCAGGAAGTTATCACTATTATTTATCTTCTAGTAAGTAAAAAAACCCTACAAAACTATTTTTGAGAAGGCCCGTGTTGTCCCACACAATCATTTCCTTTCTGCCTGTACTAGAGGTTCTAAACCATTTTCCAAACAGTCTCAGGCATGTTCTGACCTCAGAAGGGTTGGTTCAACATTCAGCAATAGTGTTTGATATTTTGTCTGAGCTAGCGGGATCTGTCAAGGTTCCTGTAAAGAAAGAATATAACCTTGAAAGAGGCTTAATCATTGATGTCCAGACAGATTTGTGTATTTTGTATTGCTGGTTGACAAACCTTTGATGTTACTGTGAAAAAAGTAAGCAGAGAACATAACCTTTAGAAATATTTCACTCTGTCAGGACAGACACATTATAATTAATGTTGGATAGTTTTCCAGTAGCCTGGCAAGCAACACAGAAAACTAGTGCATGAATACCAGGGTAAATTTAATTGCAGAAAACAGTATATTATATTGTATGATTCTCCATATATGTTTATGATTAAGAACAGGAGATAAAAATGTTCCCCAAATATTGAAAAATCTTGCTGCAAATCAAATGAGATCAACAGTCTAATTTTGATTTCTGAAATGAGCTTTGTTTATTAGTCTACCATTAGTCATAATCGCATATTCTGCTGCCGCATATGAGATACTAAATTAAATCTCAGGCTTACATTAGTAATAAACAGGGATAGTTACAATGTAGTCATTGGACTGCTTTGAATTGCTCAGTGCCTAGAGAACAGAAAAAGAGGTAATAATTTTCTCAGTAGCAGTGATATTCAAAAAAGGCACTAAGCCATCAAAAAAAATTTCATAAAATCTCTCTTCATGAAATCAAGAAAATTTAGACTAGAAGGAAACATATTACATGAAAAGAATATATTCACAGTGCTGAAAACACACTTGAAGCTGAGCTATATTGTAAATATTTAAGTATGGACTAGATCTGCTGATTCTGTCCTATAGGTTAAATTTAAATTAAATTCCAGTACTTTCTGTGAAGGGTTATCTTCTACAATATTTACTGGTGTATGATGGTACAAACACCGCATACCAAGCTTGTAAAGAGTAAAATAAATTAATATGCAAGGAATGGTATGGCAGAACATCAAAATGCCTGAAAAATTAGTATCTAAATTCACAAAATTGCATGCAATACGACTTTGAAGAATTAGGTTTTTAAGGTGCGCATTAATAATAGCAATGTTGTATGATTGAAAAGGGAAACAAGTCAATTGCATTATTGAAATTGTTTACCTTTGGTTATATGGGCATGTGTTACATGGGTTTGGCTTGACTGTTCAGGAAAGGGTGGCTACAAGATCCTAGAATGGATGTTTAGGCATAGTTCCAAAAGCAGTTGTGGGTACAGTCGAGAAATGCTTGAGGAAACAGAACAGGCACAAAGTGTCCAATTATTTTCAGAACCAAGCAGGTGCAGGCAGGTAGAACCAGGCTCAACATGCAGCATGTCCGCTAGAGGGAAGTAGTACAGAAAAAAAGTATTGTATTCTTTTACTCTTTTTGAAACAAGATGAAAACAGAGAGGGATCATTCCTGCTATGCTTTCAGAGCCAAGCAGCCATGCTCTGTTTCTTGCTGAGTATAAGCCAGGATTTACAAAATGTAAGGACTACCGCACTAAATCAGATCATCTCCCACTATCCGACTCCCTACAGAGGCCATTAGGGAGAGAAGCATCAGCCTTACTCACTCCCAGAAACTCTCTGGACAAAGTGTGCTGAACAAAGTGCTGCACTGAAAGAGGTAGTGAAGAATAATTCCTGATTCATACACCAGCCAAATACCTGCCTATGTAATATGAATTGTGGAATACAGTATTTGTTCAACTCAGCTCTTATACCAGTGCTACTGTTGTGATGAATATCCCAAAAAAAGAAGTTAAAAGCTGATAGCATTTGTAGGGGAATAGACAGGGATCGGCGACCGGAAGATTACGGGATGTGACGGAAAGATAGACTCCTCCCCATAGGAGTGGCAGGAACAGGAAGCGCAAGAGCTATATAAGCGTGTGACGCAGCTAAATAGACGGACATTTTGTATCCATCATATTGGTGTCTGTGCATCACTGTCCCCAGGGTGGGTAGAGCCCTGTGTCCCGGAGGTATGCGGCCCAAGATAAGTTCTCCCGTAGAAGCGTCCAGCTACAAGCATTAACTTTAAAAGTAGTAGTTAAAGTGGGTTAAGAGCATGTTAACAAGTAGAAAAATACATTTATACATAGCTAGGTTCTACCATTTCAGAAGAAAAGAATTATTTCAGAAAAAAAAAAAAAATCACTTTTCTTTGCAAGGTGAAGTTGATTTATACCTGATCTTTTCTCTGAGGCATTTCAGCCAGCTTATTAGGATAGCAACTACCAGTGGATGTTACTCAAAATTGTCAACATCCATTTTCAGGGTTCTGCATTGAGCATCTCAGGAAGAATTATATGAAGACAGAACCACATTCTCAGGAAATAATATCCTTTCAGGCAAATTACAAGCAAGTCCTTTGACAGGTTCATTATAAGCCTTTTTGTACTTTAGATTTATTAAACTCTTTTAACTCATACTGTGAAAATTATATGAGAAAAAGGAAGAAAAAAATAAGTATAGGAGAATTCTATTACTGATCTAACAAACAAGTGACTCAATTTTAAGAAATAAATCTTGATCTGGGTGTCTTGGCCTCCAGTAAAGGAGCTTCCATTTATTTCTTCACAAGGATCAGCACTGATTTTTTACTGTAAAGACACAAAAGACAAAAATGTGTCAAGATTTCTGTGTAATGAAAAATGTTTTTAAAAAAAGCGGAATTGAAGTAACAGGGCATTGAGACTTCTGCCCATGTCACTTGACAAATCTCCAACACTGCAAAGACCTAGGAAAAGCAATGCCTTTGTCTTTTCCTGTGATCTGTTACTGCTTTGTGGCTTATGCTGTTTGACCATGTCTATGTTTCTTTTGGAAATGTCCTGGTACATTATTCAGAACAGACCAGGTTTAACCCAGGAAAACACAAGTCAGTGTCTTCAGCTAATACTAAACTACAGTTTAAAGCCTGTATCATATAGGTCATCCAGACACTGTGTTGCATTTACAATGGAGAAAGTCTGTAGCTCTACCACTTCCTTTCTTCTTTCTCCCCTCCCTTGCCCAATAAATGAGCACTAGTGATTATCAATAAGGTTTTAGGAAAACTCCCCTTCTCTCCCACTGCCACATATAACATTTATTTTATAAAGATCATTTTGTTCTGAAGAACCAAATAACAGCTACTGTTACAAAAAGAGCAAAGCATGTATGTCAATACCTCATGTAAGACGGTTTTATCTCTATTTTCAATAAGTCTGTGTAATTTTATCTGGTGTCTGAATGTTCAAAATGCCAATGCTTAACTGAAGAAAATAATATCCCAGTTATTTCAATTACTTTCTGTATTGTATTATTTTTTTATTTTTTTTTACACACACACACATATATATGTATAAATACGTATGAAGTGAGCAGGGGAGTCTTACTGCCTAGTCCACATTTGTTTTGTCTGCCTACATATTTCTGCATGCAGACTTTATGCGTCTAATCTCAGGGAAGCTATTGGAAAGCAAAGTTTGTAATATAGCTGGAAGAAGGAGTTTTAATTACATGTTCATAAATGAGTCTTGCAGGAAACAAATATCATTATAATGCACAGATTGATATCTGGGATGATCTATATTAGTGCATGGAGTGTTTGGTATTGATCAAGAGGACAAAAGCATCAATCTATTGATAAAAGATTTTCATGACAATGATTCAGAACAAAGATACTGCTGGGTGCCAGGTGCCCACCAAAGCCAATCTATCACTCCCTTTCCTCAATGGACAGGGAGAGAAAATATAATGAAAGACTTGTGGGTCGAGATAAGGACAGGGAGATCACTCACCTGTAACATCATAGGCAAAACAGACTTGACTTGGGGAAACCAGTTTAATTTAATACCAATAAAATCAAAGTAGGATAATGAGAAATAAAGCCAAATCTTAAAAACACCTTCCCCCCACCTCTCCTTTCTTTCCAGGCTCAACTTTGCTCCTGATTTTCTCTACCTCCTCCCCTCAAACAGCACAGAGGGACAGGGAATGGGGGTTGCAGTTCATCCCATGTTGTCTCTGCTGCTCCTTCCTCCTCATGGGGAGGGGTCCTCACACTCCTCCCCTGCTCCAGCATAGGGTTCCTCCCATGGGAGACAGTCCTCCATGAACTTCTCCAGAGCAAGTCCTTTCTGCTCCAGCATGGGTCCTTTTCACAAGGTGCAGTCCTTCAGGAACAGACTGCTCCAATGTAGGTTCCCCATGGGTAATTGCTTCTGCCAGAAAGCCTGCTCCTGCGAAGGTTCCTCTCCACGGGCTGCAGTTCCTGCCAGGAGCTTGCTACAGTGAGGGTCACAGCCTCCTTCAGGTGCATCCACCTGCTCTGGCGTGGGGTCCTCCATGGGCTGCAGGTGGATATCTGCTCCACTGTTAACCTCCACAGGCTGCCCCCTTGAACCTGCCTCACCATGGTCTTCACCATGGGCTGCAGAGGAATCTCAGCTCCTGTGCCTGGAGCACGTCCTCCCCCTCCTTCTTCTCTGACCTTGGTGTCTGCAGAGCAGTTTCTCTCACATGTCCTCACTCCTCTCTCAGGCTGCAGGTTGTTGTGCAGTTTTTTTCCGCCTTTCTTAAATCTGTTATCCCAGAGGCGCTACCGCCATCACTGATGGGCTCGGCCTTGGCCAGCGGTGGGTCCGTATTGGAGCTGGCTGGCATTGGCTCTGTTGGACATGGGTTCAACTTCTGGCATCTTCTCACAGAAATCACCCTTGTAGGCCCCCCACTACCAAAACCTTGCCACACAAACCCAATACAAGAGAATAATGAAACTGAAAGGACAGAAATAAAATTAAAACCCTGGACTTCTTTGTGCCTGACCAAATGATAATTTTTTTAATTACTGTTTTTTGTACAGTTAGCATGTAGTGCTAATAGATTGATTTTTCCCCCCACTTTTTAATGTAAATAAGGAACAATCTCCTTTTGTGTATAAGTGGGTAATATTTGAGATTTAAAGTCTGGAGAATACAGAATCTGTATACTGCTGTATCATGTGTTTAAATCATTAATTTTGATAAATTGCTTTTCGATAATTATTTGATCTGTGGTAATCTTAAAAAAAATCCTTGTCACGACTTTAAGAATGAAGTTTCCAGTGTGCTAGGGACTGTGTATAGAAAGACTTTCTGATGTAGGCAACAAATGACTTAAGAACGATAACCATTGGTAAATGAATCACACAGAATACCACAGAAAGTTTAATATAATACATATGCAAGACAAATTGGTGGAATATTAAACAAATACTTCTGAAATCAAAACAGCATTTACTGCAGTATTTTGCAAGCATAATGAATTTTAAGGCAAGATCTGAAGGAACAAAATGTTGTTTCTTTGTAATATTTGTGCACTCCTGAAGATCAGCAGTACCAGTGAGGAACATTTGAGATGCTTAACTCATTAGTAGTGAGAACAAGTAGAATTTAAAAAAAATTTTTACAAAAAAAATATCATGCATATGTATTTTAAGAAAATGTTACCTATGGAAAGGCCACAGAAAGCTTGTATGTAGCTACAAGGCTGCAATACTCGAAGGATTTGAGTTTTTAATCCAGGCTTTAGTACAAGTCCAAAAAGAGTCAATGATATGTGTGCTCATTTGCATGTGACTTAGATGCTAACTGTATTTGCATAATCTGTACAAATAAAGAGTTTTATTTAGCAACTAAGATAATTTTTGTTCTTACCCAAAGTCTGGTATACATGTCTAGTAGTCTTCAAGGTAAATATTCTACTTTTTATTATCCTAAAAATGCATGTGCTCTGGCTAATTATATTTTTTTATGTTGATAAGGTGTTTGGTTTTGTGAACCTCGCTAGGCGCTTTTGTGAACTGTTTTACTTAAGCACTGTTGAGATCATCCAGAAAGACCATGTCAATATTGTATCCTGTATCGTCTTCTGGTGATCATAAAGAACATAAAATGTGGTAGTATTATCTAATGAGACTGAAATGTTATCATCTCCAGCAAGAAGTATGTATAGAAATAAAATACTTTTTTTGGGTTTGTTTTTTTTTAAAGCTTATGTTTTCATGAGGATGTCTCCTGAAAGTAGATAGGATGAAATTTTCAAGAATCTTATTCTCATAGATATGTGGTGCAACCCAATTTACATTCATTATCTCTTTACATTGAGGCATAGAAAGGAAACATAAGGGAAATTGCACACATGATTCTTAATGCTTTTGATGGTAAGCCTTAGCTCTTCTGCTTATTCCCAGCTTTCCCATAGTGACAGATGAAGCTTGAAGACACAATGAGGTAAACTAAGAAAAAAACCAACCTTTCTCTTTAGCAGTTTCTGTATTTTTATCAGGTTATCAGAATATTTGCAAAATTCAAGCTTATTTGTAGGCCTTTTGGGCAAATTTTCCTAAAAATCTGATATATTATTAGCTGACCTATGTCTACTAAAATTCTTCGTGATTTGTATTTAGAATTCAAATGCATGCTTTCTGGCATACATTTTCTACAGTGTTCTTTTTTCTTTCTACAGACAATGATAATCAAATTTTATTAAATATATTTGTAAGGAAACACTACATCTCATTTTGCTCAAGTGTTGGATTTCTGCATGAGACTAGTAATTTAACTTAATGCAGTTTTGTATTTACTTATTCAGCTTTCAAAAAATAAAGATAAATCATGTACTGCTACAACCTGCAACTGCAGCATCCAGATCTATGTCTCTGGCAGGACTGCTCTCAGAAACAGGAAAGCAAAACTACAGCTAAATCAAATAAATGTAGCTTGTCACAACACTGTGCAAGTTCATAAACCTAGGTGACTATGAAATGTAAGCAGTCAATTCCTCTTGTCATTGAGAAAAGCCACAAGAAAAAAAGAAAACCTTTAACATCGACAGACTTATTTTCAAAGTACTTGCCTAAGTTATAGGAAGATTGAGAGTTAAATGCCTCTTCTGAACCTGTGACTCACAAATTTTAAGGGAGGGCTTGCAGTTAGAGGCTGGGGCTCTTGGTGTCCCTATAGCTGCCTGCAGAAGAAAATAGAGAGCTGCTGCTTTGATTGCAAATCTCAAAGAGGAAAGGGAAAACATGCAAAAGTGAAAAGAAGGTGTGCTGTTAAAGCAGTAAAAAAGGTGGCAAGAAGTAACTTAAACAGCCAGAAAGAAATCTTTAGTTAGTGATCAAATTTAAAAAGAAAGGCTGTTTTTTTTCATCAGCAGTAGAGGGGAAGATGAGGCAGGCAGCTGAAAATCCAGTTATTGCCTGAGAGGGCTCCCAAATTCTATCCTGGCCAGAGATGCTGCTCTGTCTTGGCACGCTTGCAGAACAACTTCCATGGCTGCTTTTCAGCGTGCTATGGCTGGCCTCCTTAAGTACAGTTGTCTGCATAGGTCAATGTCCCCCCTGCCACAGTCATACTGGGGGGCGATGAAGAGCTAAAGCAGAGTACTGAGCTCTGCACAGGTTTGGTTCATGCACACAGCATAAGTTCTCATGCATGAATTGTTTCTTTAATATCCTGAGTACAGTTTCAGTCAACAGGAAAAGAAGGCAACTAAGAGAGCAAGGGAACCATAAAATCTGAATGAGGCCCCAGGAAAGCAAATCAAGCCACAGTCATAATTTTCAACTGTTCTCTCAGTCTGAAAGGAGTCTTATTTTGCAGGTCTGGAAACAGGACAATTGCTATCGCAGACCATTGTATTAAGTTGAACATCCTCCATTAACAACTCTTAAGTAATTTATTGTGGCTATCAGTTTACAATGCTTTTTATTAATCTGACCTATTGCCATCTAAATCTCTGGAAACCTTTCATGTATTAAACTTTACATATGATACCATTGTCCATTATTTTATTTACTTATAGCTTGTTATTTTAAAAAAAATGCTATGAGCGAGAGTATAAATAGATGAGGTACCTTTACAAAGTCAGACATCGCAGTATGGTCAAGTCGTGTCTCCTTGGTGCTGAGGTATAGTGGTCAGAATAATTATTAAACAGAAGCATATATGTGAATGAATATGTCTATCATATGTTAAACAGTAAATAATGACATTATAAAATACATTGTACAAATATTATGTTTAAAGTCCAGTTTTAAAATTATGTAAACATTTAAACTTGCCCATGGGCAATATTTTCATGTTAAGACTTGAAACAGAAAGAGGATCTATGTGCTGAATATCTCTTAACATGAACATTTATTGCAGAAATAGAGTGTTCCTCAGAACAGTCATGCTGCTTACTTCTTATTAAATATACATATTAAGGAATATGTTTTAATCCTTTTATCTGTGAGTTTCAGAAAGCTGTTCTGAGTTATCTGGCACTATTCTTCACTTTTAAGTTCTGTGAAGAACAAGCATTCAATTGCTTTTGACATGAAACACCATGCGGCATGTGCTGTCAAACTGAGCTTTCTGGAGAAATTATTTTCTGAAACTAACAGGTTGAATGTTGTGGATTGTTCTAATGATGCTCACTTCTGTCAAAAAGTACAATAATAAAATTCCAAATTTAACATTTCAATTAGAAGTGACTGCCAAAAAATCCCCATGATCTAGCCCAACACGCCTTGCTTTCTGCGTTATTCTTATTTTTGTGTTTCTCCAATGAGTTCTGCCATTCAAAACTGACTAGAGGCTGTGAGTGAAATTCAAAACTCACTTTAAAATTAATAAAATATTGATGAATCCTAGTCTTATCAGAAAGTTAGCATAAAGTATAATCAGAACTGATGACTGGTGGGATATTTGATATTAAAAAATTACCAAAACCCCCACTGTCTTTCATATCCTTTTTTAAGAAATCTTTCATTATTTTTTCCCCTTCAGGCTTCCTCTTCTAGCTCCCAAATGCTTTATGGGCTCATGTTTTTCCAATTTTATCTCAGAACAGTTTAGGATAAAGGTCTTTCTATCATTCAAAATACTATGCAAATAATTTGTTTCTAGTATTTGCTATTTCAGGTGTATTAATTTATTTTTAGACAAAACTTTCATTTGAAAAATGTTAATAAAGTAGCACATTTCATGGTGTGCTCCAACAAAGGCTAATATTTAGATGTGAGAGAGGTTTTGACTTCTTTTTGCATTGGCTTTTAAAATTTCTGGTATTATAATAATAATAATTTCATTTTTTATATCAGGACTCTCTTTTGCTGTAGTGCAATCTCTCAGAATCATCACTTCCATGTTCTGTCCAGCATCTGAAAGAAATATATTAGAACCTTAGTTAGTACTGAATCAGTTTTAATAACACAGATTTGAATACCAAATATAAACTATAGGTGCTTTAGAAGGGAGGTAGTGATGCTGTCATGCCACTTATGAAACTAGGAATGTAAACAGCGGAAATGTCTACAGTCTGTGCCAAGGTAGGAATATACAAACCTTCAATAGTATATATTAACTTGCATTTTAGAAACAGAATAGACATCCAGACAAACAGTTTATGTACAGTTTATCTGCAAATTTTTATATCTTTAATAATTCCCTCTATATATTAGAGGTGGTTTGACTAGAAATCCTAGAAGAATATGCATTAGGAAAAGAGTCTTCAAATGTAACACAGAGAAGAACAATCAGAAATGAATTGCACTACTCCTTCTTTATTCCTTTGTGACTTAGCTTTTTTCACCTTTTTCAAGATTACTAATGTGTTAACAATATGTACAAGATGATCATCAGTTTGACAGGATGACAAAGATGCTGTCTTTATGTAATATTCTGTCTGATTAAAAAGGTAGATTTCCAGATTGAGATCAAGTAGGTAGGAAGCTGATACAAGGTTGGAAGCTATGATTGCTTGAAGAAGGGAGACACTCCTTCACTTACAAATTATCCACCCAAATACATGCTTTAATTTTATACCTTAGAAATAGGTGAGCTTCTTTAAGGAAGGGGGAAAATGTTGGTCAACCCGCAAGGAAATGTGTGAAATGAATCGTCAAAACAATGTAAAAGAAAAATGAAAAATCCTTCTAATGTTCACTCAGCATAAGTGAAAAAAATAAATAGAAAACAATAAAGTATCTTTTGTATAGTTCTTCATTTTGAATGTTGAGTGTTGACTAATTTTCTTCATATATATTTAGGATTATTTAATGACAAAGGTGTCTGACACGTTCATAGTAGTAATAACTAGTGTTGACTAGTGTTGATCTATGGCACAGCACTAAATTAATATAACTTTTTAGAGTACAATAACTATCCTTAGTAGATAATCCTTGCTGCCTCTTTATCATAAAGGGCCATGCCTAGATAAGAGAGACAATTAATTTTTAACAGTTAAGAGAGACATATTGGTCCGATTAGAATCCATCTTCAACATTGTTATAAAGTTATATCTTTAACGAATGCCACTGTAAAATATTAGAGATGATACCAGATTAAAATGGAGACGATACTTTTAAGATAAAATCTCTCTTTTATTAATGAAACATATTTTTGATATAAGCGTACATTCCCTTCAGATTCTTTGGAGATAAAAATAATCATATACAGAGATAGCTCTTGTAATTATAGAATTTGATGCCCAGAGGTATAAAGTGAATATTTTGGATTTCTTTTTTAACTCAGATTACTGATAACATTAGAAATGGGTGTTGTAGATTAAGAAGTTCTAGAAGAACAGATACTCATTTCAGAGTTACAGAAAAGACTTGGTAATAGATCAGAGTACAGAAGATTAAAGTTCTGTTAAAAGCATTAATCTCCTTCAAATAGTTTTCCTCTCAGCAAAAATGTGAATGCTGACACCAAAAAATGCAAGGTTGCTCTATATCCCAGTTTTACAAAGCAGATATTAATGAGTGTATTTGATGGCATACTTGAGGTCTATTATAAAAATATGCAAATTGCTTAAGATAATGTGTGATTGTTGTGTACTCTTTTCAGCTAGCATACAAATGAGAATGAGAA